>NC_042495.1:114708212-114878715 GCF_005508785.2 Acyrthosiphon pisum
TTTTATTTTCGTACTATGTCATATAATTAACACTTGTAAAATCTTCAGATTCTTTTTTACTATTTATTGATGTTTATCGGTGATTTTCGAATAATTGTCATAATATTAAAGGTACTCTTTTTTACAAAATATTCAAATCATTATGATTAAAGAAAAATATATATACCTATTAAATTAAAATATTAAAGTTCTGACTCAAAACCACTGTAAACCTTGAACCTTTTTCTCTCTCACACACACACACACACTCCTTCTTTCTCCTTCTCTCTCAATAGTATTTGTCTGTTCATCATTCTTAATAAAATCCACAAAATATACCTACGAATCGATCGAACTCTTAGTAGCACGTAATTTCCCCTTAACCACGCACGTCTATTACAATATGTTATACATATTAAGTATTAACTATAACTATAATAATTATTTTATATATATATTATGATCCCGGTTGAGCGTTAATGATTCTGTGAACCTGGATGCTGACAAGTTTCACACCTCGTCGTTATTTATTGTTGAACCAATTATACGCGAGGGCCCTTAAGTGTTTTTACTTGTACACCCCGTATGGTACAATGCAACTGCCACAAAACCGTATAATATAATATAATAATAATATATTATAGTGTCGTGGACGGGAGACTTGGGTGTAATATTTAAATTATGATTGTATTATAATAATAAATTGCATCTTGTAATGAGTTAAAAATACTAAACTAAGGAGGATGAGATGAATGGTGAATTCATTAATGAGTTTATGAGACGATGAAGTTATATTTTAGAGTTATTAATGCATGTGCATACAAATGTAGTTAAATGTTATTTGTTGCTACATATCTTTGACTCATTACTTAAATATTATCACTTAAAATTATATTATATGGTAGTGAGGGGGGCGGGGGGAGGTTTGAGTACAAGAGTTTTTCTTTTAGTTTAAATACAGGTAGAGAAATTTACTTAACAAATACTTAATATCAAACAGGAGAGGTGTACATATATTGATAAATATTTTTTAATAATAAACAATGTATTACAATTAGTTAATTTTTATTTTTAAAAGAACACAAATATAATATTATAATATCCAATAATTTAATGATATTGCGGCATTACTCATCCATGTGCGTGTTGCATGTGTGTCTCATTATTATATGATAATGTATTATTTAGGTACTATGATAAAAAATTGGTGTATTAAATATTATACTGATTATCTGTACGTATACAGCTGATGTAATATACTGTTTTATTTATTTTATTAAGCCTAAATGTAATCTAATAAAATCTAATAAATAATGATATATCATAATGTGTTTATTACATCAACGATCTACTCTAGTTTTTTTTGAGTGCCCCACACCTATTATTATTACATAATATTGACAAAATAAAAAAAAGAGAAAAAAGAAAATTGTTTAAGCTATTATACATTTATACCTATTAAACACTATGCTATGCTTTAATATAACTACTAAACATATAACTTTAACTTAATAATAATAATCTTACTACATAATTTTTTTTTTATTTGAATTTGCGTATTATGACTGGATTGTTCTAATTAGATTGATCTTTTTTTGTTTGCCTTCAATTTAATTTGTTTGTGTTAAATTATTTTTATATTTAGGGTTTTGTCTTTAGGAATCTACAACGATTGTAGTTGTTCTTCATTTTTTTGTTGTTCTTCTTTTTGGTGCATGCTAAGAATTATACAATGCGTAATTATACTAAAGATATAAAGCTACTAATCGTATTCTCCATCCAAAGGTTTGATATAAGGTAAAGATAAGACGTCAGAATATTTCACCATATTATAAAAAATATTCCTAGAGATAAATACTCCAAAAACCGTGAACCCGGCCTATATATTTTTTAGTATGTTATCTACCCATTTACTAATGATGTTTTCATAGATTAATATATTTGATTTCAAACTTTTCATAAAGGTAAAAGGTTAATGGTAGTAAGTGATTACAATCTATTGTCGGGCCATATTTTGAAGTGTTCTAGTTTTAGGAGCCATGAGGATGATTGGTTATTATATGCCACTGTTAGTTCATTATAGTATGTGCCTTTGTATAATATTTGGAATATTAGTTGGACTTTGAACGCTTTTCATTGTATTGAATAAATTATTTCACCGACGTTAATGGCTGTAAAACCTGAACCTACGTCCATTATATAGGCAAATTCAGAGAGACTGTTGCTAAGCTTAATTTTTGTATCAATACTTTTCTCTAATTCACATTGTTTCTATAATATACATGTGTATAAAGTCAAAATCGGTGATTCGAAACGATTTTCTTGGTAGGTAAATTAATTTGGTATTAATGTATGGCTGTAGCTATTTTCCTTCAATAAATAATAAATAAAATAATAAAATAGTTAGTATAAATAATTTATTCATATAAAAAAATAAAAAATATTCTTTATTAGACTTAATCGACAGCTGATATAGATATAGTCGATACCAGAATCTATCAACCGAAAATGTGATCCTAGCAGGGCTTGCATTTGAAAAAAATTCTGTTTTATGTTATTAACAATTAAAACGTTACGCAATTTTCGCGTTTATCGTTATTTAGAATTAAAACGTTATGCAAGTTTTGCGTTTATCGTTATAATTAAAATGGTGTTAATACCTATAAAATTTAAAAATAATAACTAATTCGTGTTTTTTGTAATACCTGAATATATAGGTTGAAAGTTGATTGTAGTTTGAACATCACAGAAATCTACTAAAACTATCATCAAACAATTATTTAAATGTTTTATTAGGTAGGTACTACTGGAATTACATTTTTGATGAAGAATATTAAACATTTTAGTTTATCATATTACCCGTCGTCTTGATAAAATTATATTAATAAAATATTGTTACCGGATGATAATGTAATTTACCAGTGCTACAAAATGTGGTCATAAAAAAATATAATTTAATTCATGCCACTCGTTGAACTTGTTGGTATGGCCTTGGTAACACCATACAGTATAAGGTATTATTTAATCAATGTTTTGAAATATTACAACCTTTGAAACCAGATTTGTATAGGTATTAAAAAACCAATAAAGATTATTTTTTTTTAAATATAAGTTACTTAAATCACAGTTGAATACGAATAAAATAAATAAATAAAATAAAATACCAATAAAAGCCCGAAAAATCCAACAGATAATATAATACCTTTAACCCTGATCTAGCAACTAAGTAAGATAATTCTCTCTAATATTAAAGCTAAAATAAGACATTTTTTAACTAATGAGATTAATTTTTGACGATGATAAAGTATTGCACGATAAATTGACGGTATATCTCACCATTTGTTCTATACGAATACATTTCATTTTTAGGAGGTCAGAACACCCGTATGATGTATGTGTTCGTCTTACATACGACATTGCAATCTAAAAGGTTAGAATATTATAAAGGGTAACTTGTAGAATTTCATCGGCGTTTTAATAATTACTAGTTTGACAGATCACGATTATACCTAATGCTGGCGCACCTATATTATACTATTGTAATCCTTACAACAATAATTACTCTAACTACGTCCCATTAGACGGGTTGAAGTCTTTCAAATTGGTCTCATATCAGTTATGCAAATTTATATGGCATCGATATTAATCGAGAATGTGTGTTTTTCTAAAACGCTGTCCCGCGTTCCTTGAAATATATCAACCATCCTGATACAACCAAGTTGACTGAAAATCGACCAGGATTATTTCTATGGTACCAAGTTATATAAATAAAAGTCTCATTTTGAATAAAACTAGTTACAATCAAACTTCTACAAATGTAATACTGTACTTTAATGTATTTTCTCAAACTGTTTCATATTAATTAATACCGAGACGTAAAAGCGTAAAACAGTAATTATTAAATATTTATAAGACATTTTCAATCTGCTTGCAAATCCTTTCTAATGATTTTATATTTTTTATATTTTATGTACAATACATAGTAGGGCAATACCCGTTCCCACCAAAATATTATTGAGATTTTTCGCATGGAAAAAGTTTGTAGACCATTTTAGTTTTATACCAAAGTATAATTAATATAGTTTGTTGTCGCAGTTTACGTGTTAATTAAACTGTTATGAATATGCAATTTAATTACATCTATTTATCTATTTAGGTTTTTGTATATTTAATTTATAACTTTTTTTTTTATTGATCCTTAAGCCCTGCATCTATGGACATTAGCTGTTTGTAGGGTTGTATTGTGGTGGTGGCAGGGTTTGGAACGGTGAGTTTATATACCTACGTGAGTGTTTGGCAGAATTTTTAAGTGGGCATCCGTAGGTAGCTGCCATGCCCGGGTGGGGGACGGCGACCTTTCTATCCGGAAACCGTGACTGCCCGAAGAAAAATGCCACCCGTAGCCGGGATCGAAACCGGAAATCATAACCACGCCCTACGTAGAATTTGCAAAAAAATCAAACATATTACGGTGGGGGAGAGATCTCAACCTCAAAATCGGGGGTACCCAACAGCGCAAATCTTCTATTTTTTTGATACTCAAAAACTGATTAGAGCACAATAATCTGAATTGTATTACCATATTCGAAATTATACCCGATGCATTATATTATATCCAGACATCAATAATTGTCTGTCTAAAAATATTATTATAACATTATAATAATTTATTCATAATTACAATATTAGTATAACGTTATTATAATATGTATTTCAGTTTAAAATTTCATTTATTATATTTAGTTTCAAATATCGTGTATAATTATATTCCAAAAACAGCAGTGATCGAGTTCAGTTTAAATTTAGTTGTATTGCATCGTATTTTATCGTAACAAATTACGATGATGGTTTAAAATAATTTAAGATAACTTATTGAAAATTGAATACGACAACAATGAACTTGAAATTTCACATTGGTTAAAGTATTTCTGTGGATTAGCTTTTTTGGTGTGATCTGAAATTTCTGATGCATTTTATGAACTATTTTCTATTTCCCTGACAACGAAAATATACCATCGTTTTCTGATTATATATTAGTAAACTTTATTGAAAATGACAGCAGATATATCCGCGGTATCTCTGGGTTGAGTCATCTTCGAATGAGCCAAGGACTACCAGAAATTAGCCACTGCTGTCACTTGAATGACCAATTTTACAATGCACGCCCATATATATGTATATAATTATATTGAAGTGCTTAGAACACCAAGCAGAACGACGAATTTCAGCACTAAAGTCATCTGTAATATTGAAGCGTGGAACATATTATAATACACAAAACAAATGTCCAAGTTTGACTACCTTAAATAGGGCTTCCATTTAAAGTTTAATTTAAAAATACTCTTTGTACCTAATAATATAACTGTAAAATAACTATGATTTTAATACAATAAATTAAACTTTATTTTTATTTTAGTCAAATTTTTTTGCACTTATGGGTTGTTTGAAAAGTACACTTTTTTAACTTAACACCTATATTTGTGAGTGTAGTTTCCACATCACAATATGGGTTGTCCATCTAGATCTTATTTTCCCCGATGAAATAACAATTTATTATTATGATGATAAAATTGATAAAATTTAGTATTTACATTATTTTTTGAGTTTGGATAAAGCCGAAAACTTTCGCTATGTATTAGCAAATCAAAATTATTATGAATCTTTATAATGTTATTAATTATTTTAATAATGGTGTACCTAGCCAATCGCAGCGTGGTTTTCAGGTTTCTTTTCCATACGTTCCATACTTTTAAGTACTTTAAAATCTAGCGGGCCGCAGTGCATAGGAGAAAAAAAAAGGTCCTTCGAAATTTATTTTTTACGCTTTTTAGCGGACATTTTTAAAATAATTACTACAAAACACGAAAATAATAGTATAATGAAATTATATGAAGTAATTTGAAAATGTAGCGCGGGCCAGATAAAAAAGGTACGGGGCCGCATATGGCCCACGGGCCGCCAGTTGCCCATCCCTGGTCTATATATGATAGTCGCTCAAAAAGTCTTAAATTGTATTTAAAATATTTAAAAATGTACTATAAGTATTAATACTTTTCAGCTATCTATCCGTGCTAGTACGTATTTAATGTGTAAAAGTGTAAAAGTTGATCAGCCCCCCCCCCTCCAACCACCGAAAAAAATCATGGCTACGCCACTGAGGCCACACCTTCTGAATGTTGTACAACTGTCATACACATAAATACTATATTTATTTATTAGTTAAAATAAAAATATTCAGCGTTCAGTGTGAAGCAATCTTGGTGTACAGAACTTTAGAATGATGATTGACTAATACTAACAAACTTTATTGAACAATATCAAAAGTGACAGATGAACCGCTATATACAACGAGACTAAAACTGACGGGTGGCTTAGTTAGCAATGTAACGCCACAAAGTGAACACATCCAAACGTCATATTGTGTGAAAGACGACGTACCTATCTACTTATTTGTTGGTTTCTATCAATAATAAGGAGGTTTGGAAACAGCTGCATAAGGAATATAAAATTAGGATTTACGTATCTAATTAAATTATGTTGGCCATTTTTGATCTTTTCTGAAGTGCTTAAAAGTTATAATGGTCAAAATTATTGAAACGATTTTAAATATCACTTAATTATTTCACGATAATATTTAAACATAATTATAATTAGTTTTCAATATGATGTTAAATTATAATGACACTTTTTTTTTTAATTCCATCGACTCGTCGTGTTATAAGCTTCTCTCTAGATTGTACTAAAAATGATTATAGCCGCAGTCCGTGGTATTCATATTTTCTACTTATTACGTTAGGTCTATATAGAAAATTTACGTTAAATAAGGTAAGGGGTGTGTAAGTTAAGAGCTAAAAAGCTATTAATATAATTAAGTACTTATATTATAATCTATTTATCCGTATATTTTGTTTTTCAAATTAATTTTGACTTTTCTTCTTATATAGTTCACTCAATTATCCTTATTCTTATATCACTGTTACGAAGAAATAATGTTCATATTCAACCAGACAAGGAAAAACGTAAACTAGAATAAACAATGGAGAACAAAAGTAAAACATTACCTCTCAATAAATTTAGCTACAGTAAAAGTACAATCAAATTGAATCGAATGATTTGATCAGTGGGAGGATATGTATCTCAATTGATGATTATCGTTATTCGGAGAACTTTAAGTGGTGACGTTTCGACCGAATTAAATTAATAAATCATTATCAATTACGAACGATAGCTTTCGAAGAAACCACGTTAAAAAGTAATGGAAGCACAATGCAATATTTTTGAAAACGACAGGACTGATAATAAAAAATAAACACTCTGCTGACAGTTATATATAGGTAGACCAACAATTTAAAAATCTTAGTATTCCTTCTAAAAACAAATATTTATTGACAATATCAAACACTCGATTATTTTTTAGAATCACTCAGATCATAGCAATTAATAATAATTGACAGAGCTTATAATTTATTGAAAGTGTTTAAAATATATATTTATTTCTTTTACCAAACACAAGTATAATATGCGTTAGAGTCTATAAATGCTGTCTCTGAATATACTATAATATGCATCCACTTCCAACCTATTCGAAAAACTCAAATATTTTTATTGACACGGGAACCTCGTAGAAAATCCGTTTATCAACTCTATGTTTACCATTGGTTGATAACCAATTAAATTGATGAAATATTTGAAATAAAAACTTCTCACTTATTGGCAACCACCACAAATAAAATGAAAACTATAATGAATACTATAATTCATAACTTTAACATAAAGGTACTGTGTGTATTGTGTTCTATATTCATCGAATTAAAACTAAATCATTACGATTGAATTATATACCTTAATAGTTAACCTTTAGCATTTGAGCTATTCTTGAATATAAACATATTAAAAAAAAAAAAAAATTAAAACGTGAATTTTTAGCACATGTATATTATTATCCCAACAAAAACACTCTGGCATGCTCCGTGTAAAAAAGTATACAAGAAACTGCTCTAAAACTTGTGATATCATCAATTTATAGGTAGCTAAACCGTTGAACTATAGATATATAATTTATGTTAAAATAATCTGCTAAAAAATGTATAGTAAAATCAAGCAAAGTTCAATTTTTTAGCAGAATATTTTAACATAAATTACATCCTACTAACTATTTTATTCTAGTTAATTTGGCTATAATTCTGTTGATGTTGTTGAAAATGATTTGAAAAATACACCATGCACTTCTACGACCAATTTCCAATTAGATTATTCTATATTCAATCTTAATTATTTAACTACAAATTCTCTATGCTTTCTCTAGAAATTTTCGTGTTGCTTCCTGTAATTTATTATGGTCCGGCAGTTTTTGCGTGTACGTTTACCTATATATGTGTATTTTAAGGCGCATTTTTCTTTTTATACTTAACCTACCGGGTCGTTGGATATAATGACGATCATGCATAGTATTATGAATTATGATTTACTTATAAGCTTGATCGAACCGTGGAAATTTTACATTTTTATATTTAATACAACACAGAGACCAGTAGTAACGCCGCGAGAGTCTAATAATTCTGCCGATATGATAGTTCGACTCATTGAAAGAAGGTAGACATAGAGATGTTGGTTTAGTGTTTCACAAATCGTTTCACGTGGAATTCAAGGCATGAAATCGGATATTTAATACCCATCATGTCCTATATAATACGAGTTGACGAATAGTATTAATATTGATCGTTTAAATAAGGATTGTGTGTGACATACTGACATCGTTCACTTGACTATAACGAATATACAGCTGTTGCTCTGTATACATATATGAGGTTATTTGAGATTTACAACACTACTAGTAGCTATCAAATATCAGTTTTTTCTACAAGGAATCACGCAGTTATAAATTATTATGTAGTATTTTGTCTGTAAAAAAAAAAAAATAATAAATATAATATATATTATATATAGTTCTCTAGTACACATCCTCGCATGGAAATTATTTTTTAAATAAACGTTGTTAAATAATCGCTAGTTAGTTGGGAAAAGTGTTATGTTTTAACTTGTAAAAACGTTTTAAAAATTATCTTATGGCACCAATTTTATTATTTTTAAAAAGATTTAGAAATTTTAGTATGTTAAAAATATAACGTACGTACAACTGTATGATAACTTTGTTAAGACCAACCAAAATTATCATATAATTTGTAACGACGTGTATATAGTAGTTGTTGTAATCGAGTTAAGTAGAAAACTTATACGTATAACTTGTTATGAATGACAAGTACTTGCAAAATTGAGATAGCATGCACATACGTCGCCTATTGCATATAGTAATTAATAGTTATTACCATTTCTTGCAAGTATATATTATCATTTGCAACAAGTCACATCAGTTTACTGTGAAAACGCGCTGTCCTTTGCAATGGGTTTTTTCTTTTAACTTTGAGGAAGACACACAATACTATATCGATCATAATATTATGATAGTAGTTGAGTAGTTTAACTTTCTATTTTAGGCGTTCTCTTAAAATATGTTTATAGAGCATAGACTTCGAGGTAGATCATTATATTAACCAATCGGCGTACAAATAATCGATATGGCCTTTAGTTTCCTTGTCGTTGATATTTTTATTTTCTCAAAGAATCTACAGATAATATCTTGAGAGTATTTCACGTGGGAGGACACCATGATCCGTAGGAATAAAAGTTGGTGACTACAACAGTTCTACACCAGTTCTCGGAACACTATAATATACTCAACCACTCGTGTAAGTCCGGAAAATCACCGATTCGACAACAGTTTTTATCTACACACACGAAAACACACATATATATTATTATTACGAGCTCCGCAAAAAGGTAAAAAAGGATTTTGAACATCATAATATTATGCAAGACTTGAGAGGTTTAGCAAATCGTAAATTTTCTTTTGTCTTATTTACATCAGTTATTTCCAACCTATGGAGAGTAATCTACACTCGACGTTTTCCACTCAATGTATCGAAACGTTTATCGAGTTACCCATGTTTCGAGACAAATGGCCCGTAAATATTTTACAATTTTTAAAAAACACGAACAACTATGTCAACAACTATATTATACTTTATTAGTTCGAACTCGGTACAACACGTAGCAATAATCAAACATACACTATAAAACAAGACGTAAGTATTATTATTAATATTTACGAGCCATTGTAATTTGTTCGTAATTTAAATTGTCTTAAGCGCAATGAACGAGTAAAAGATAAATAATTGTTCTGTACCTAACCTACACTGTTATTAAAATATAATTTATTCAGTCTTTACAAATTATTAAAAACAGATTAAACAGTCTTTAAAACAGATTTTTCGTATTATACGAAATGTATGAAAAATATTTTACAAACATTTTAAACACTATAGGTTTTATTTATATTATATTGAACTATTAAATAAATATAGTTTTTTTAAAAACTTATAAAAGAGGTACCTATCCGAAATAAAGGGAATAATACTATACGGATCGATATTGTAATAAACAATAATGTTTCGTCGTATAAAATAATTGTCTCTATAATGCTTTAAGTTTTAATATACAATATTCTTGAAGATAATATTACATAAAATACGAGTATCTATGACGAAAATGAAACGGAAAATAATAAACTTGGACAGTGTACAAAGAGATGAAAAGAACGTGAAAAAACCGTGCTTCATTCGCCTCGGTGCTGAGATTAATATTAGAATTACATGATTATCGACAGATTCCGAGCAAAGATATTGGTTTACGGTCGTGACTCGTGGATTTTTTTTTCATTTACAAAATCCTCTCTTGAAAGAAATTCGAAACATTTTATGCAATACGCCTAAGAAAATAGGAAATCGAACGCATAGTGTACTTATTACAATTCATTTTTTAAATTCTATAGTAGCTTTCGAAAAATAAACTCATTTATAAGTGAAGCAAAAAAAAAAACTCATATTAATTAATATTATAATTTAGCACTAGTTTTAAATCAAAATATTAAAAGCTATTTGACCACTAAATGAATAGCAATACTGAAATATTCGGACATGTGACCACCAATACTCGCATGCCAATTGTCAAATTTTAAGCCTATTTTTTTTCATTTAATAAAATTATTCATTTTGAGTATAATATACTTAAGTATATAAGGGGTAAATTATTATTATGATTAAACTGCTTTTATATCATTAACGTTTTCAAGTCTCTCAGTTTTAATTACATGTAAAAATTATTTGAAAATGAGTAATAAGCCTATCAATAATAATACTTTCGTCAAATAATTATTTTGATTTTCCGTAAGTAATTATAAATTAAAATTATATGATGTTTTTGCAAATACTAAAACAATAGGTAGTAGTTTTTTCACAGTTTTGAAATTCCTATTATATTTTACTGCCAGTTTTAATGATCAAACGGTATACCACCACAAATATTATGAATCATTTTTAACCCTCTGAAAAATGTGGTCAAACCGAAGGTTATATTTCAAATGCAATGTCATCCTCGGTATAATAATTATTCGGTACTTTTTATTTTTACAATTTAAATGTGGTACATGAATACACTTATTTTCTATCAGTTTGTACTTTTTAGACAATCTAATAAATTGTATGATATTGTAAATTATAAATATTAGTGAATTATAATAATAATAATAATAATAATAATAATAATTGTTTATCCAATGAATTATAATATTAATGTATTATAATAATTTATATTATACCTACCTACTTTGTAATGTTTAATTGATTATTTTGTATTAACGTCAGACACCCAAATGGTAATGTGAGAAGAAAATATTTTCGAAAGATATTTAAATATATAATATTATTGCCTTTATCGGTAATAATAATACTTATGGATCAAAGTATTATTATTATTTTTTTATATACAAACATTTAGCTTACAAAATGTAACACAATATATTTGCACACATTTATAGAATATAAAATATTTCGATAATTATTATTAATAAACAAACAAAACAAGCAAGTCCTGTATGATCATATTATGTTATGTAGAATGACACACGTAACAAATCATATTACATGGCACACCCATTTTCGATCAAACGTTTAACGGAAAGCACCAGTTTTATTGGACGCCACAAACATTTTACGGTCCTAAACTTGTGTTCTAAAATACACTCATCATAATATGGACTAGACGCTCCTGAAGACCGATATTCATAAATAGTAGAGGGTATAAACTATTTTTGTGTCCATGTATAAAAAGACAGTTCAAAAACAGCACCCCAGTAGTTTGTCTTAGTAAAATCACAAAGCATATCGTCCACGCTAGTATGCACTGCGATATTTTTTGACCACTCAAACGAGTACTTGTCACCGCGCGTACGCGTTCACACATAACATTATGTACATATGTATTATTTTTGTACATTTGGTCAATATTCGAATATCTGGTATGGTTATAGGACTACCTGATGTGGTATAAGACTTCCTGAGTGATTTGTATCTTTCATAAAAAATTACTTGTTGCTAGATTTTTCACTGTCAAGCCAATCTTATCAGTATAGGTATATAGGTATATAATATGTATCTATAACAATAATAATAATAATAATAATAATAATAATAATAAATTATAATATAACTAATACGTATAAGTACCTGTTCCTTAAGTCAAGGTAATCTAGATCTTAGAAATGAACGTATACACATAATATTGTTTAATTGAGTTAAATTATAAGACTATCGCATTGATTTATTATAATATATTTTAGTTATATATAGGATAAATATATAATAGTGTGTGAATCTTACATACCATTGTAGGGGGTAACTATTGCGGATTCCAATAAAGGGCATTCCAAATTGAACCCAAAGTTCTAGCGTTCAAAAAGGAATCATAATAGTAAAGTGCTCTTGAATTTCAATCGGACTCCTAAGAGCATTCGTGCGCGATCGTGTCAAGAGTATCTTAGCATTAGATTTTTCTCACATATTTAACAATATTAGAATTTAGAATAATATACAAGTTGAAATACGATTGCATTAAATGTAATATTAAAACAAGAAAAATGTAACTTTACAACCAAGATAATCATTGAAATCGATATTCACTGACCAACTAAACATTTAGAGAATTGCATACATAAACGATATTCGACTGCCCAAGTCAAGCCGTAGCAGCATATGAGAATATTGGGCAGGGCACGTATCCACAGTCCACACCCTATTAACTTAGCGGAGCACATAGGTAACACATTTACACGTCATCACATAAACCTACGATTTAAACCTACCAACTTACAATTCAATTACGTTGCATATACATCGTAATGATTTCGTACTCAACCCTGTGGAGATCTATCCACGGACACACTATTATTATAACGAACAATGCCTACTGCAAGCATTGAGGTGAGTGAATTGAAATATATTCACATGCGTTTTTATATTATTACACACATTAAACACAAAATAATATAATAAAGCAGTAGTATAATTTTACATATACCGTTTAGGCAAATTAATTAAAACCACTGATCAACCTTACACTACACCAGAACGCGTAAACAGATAGTGCACACCCATTGTCCATCTTATATCATGTTACATAATAAACAATTACTAATTTAACACACCGTTTAACGCGTGCACCGTAGTGAGGACCATATTATTCGAACGTACAAACTACGTTATTAAAACTATGTACAAACTATGTTTTACGTATTTCTCTCCCATCACATCACTTACCAACCATAAAACCCATACTATCATACGCTTTGTCGTATTTTTTTTAATCTACTATACAGTGGCAACAAAATATATTAAAAAAATAGTAATAATTAAAAATTGGGCATTTATTCAAAAATATTCAATTATGCCGAATATTCTCGAACATATCACTGCCGTAACTTAACATCACTACTCAGTAGGTTACCGACACGTGAACCTATATAATATAGTACACCATTTTAATGGTTATATTCCACCTCCCTAGACGTGAGAGTATTAATCATTTTCTAGAAGTTGCCAAAGATGTAGATAATAATATTACATTAGGTAGGTAATAATAGTTTTAAGATATTCCATTCAAGGTCAAATTTAACGAGGTTTAGATTAATAATATTATCATAATAAAAATATTACTTGAAAGTTATTGCACTTTGACCACAACCGCGTGCTTTCGCACAACTTCGATCGAATTACAGCCCTTCCACCTTATTTATCTATGACCTAACGCGCGTGTTACGTAAATAAATTAAAAGTACTAAAATAATTGAAAACACTGCACAAAAGCGAAATAAAATACATTTTACTACGCTACATTGAACATTATACCTAGGTACCTAATAAAATAACAATATAACCGTCACGAATGTGGCCGTTTGTAGTGAAAATGGATGCTAAAAAATTCAAAACTATAAAAAAAACTCAGACCATTGCAAAAGGTACATCTGCTCAGAATCTAAAATGTCGAACACATCATTCAGTTTTGATTTACAGCAATATATAACTATATTGCAGTGACATAAGACATAATATTCATGACAATATATTCAACCTCTTCTCTCTCTCGTTACGTAGTTGCCTTAATTATTTCTTCATAACAATATTCTTTTATCTGTCATGTGCATAAAATAATATTCTTAACAACCTATAACGAACCAACCCGATACAATATGTGTTATTGATTTAAAATCATTAATAAATCTCTGATCTCAGTGATCACCAGATGGTTATAGAAAAAATAATCCTAAGATTAAACGTCCATCATCGATAACCATATCTCTACGAAACGTCAATGGACTCTTCAGTAGTGTAAATATTAACTCCAAAATATAGTGCTAAACGAAAACTACGTCACAATCCGAAGCCGTAAACTGTACACGGTCTAGAGGCTTATTCAGCATTTAACGAACAAAAAAAAAAAAACGCACGTAAGATGTAACCAAAATATTCATTACCTACCGTTCACGTTCAGATTACCGAATTTCGTCCCCATTTTTCACGCCTTTCGTATCCAGTTCAGTATTAGACACAGTTTACTCATCGTGCACAGACGGAGTAGATGGGTTGTAAACAAACAATAAAACGCAAAAAAATAACAAAAAATAATAATAAATACTCACTTAAAATATCAAACGATTACTGGTCGACTGAGAATTCGTGCATTCGTAAACGGATTTTATTGAGTTAAAATTAGAAATATCGGAACGAACGACATATTTATTATTATTGTACGCAATACGCGAAATGTATTTCGCTCGTTTTTCTCGCGAGTTGTGTTGTACTTACTACTGATATTAAAAATACAAAAAAAAAAAAAAAAAAACAGAAAACGAAAGAAATAACAATTTTATTATTTATTTATGTCTCTTGTTTGTATATTATTACACAGCTTGGAAAGTTTCGGGAACAATTCTAAAGAGAACTCCAGGGATATTACGGGTAATGGGTATACATAATTTAGCGTTTTAAGCAAGGCCTTAATATTCTCAGACGTATTGGTGTTAACTCATTGTATTTCATCGGGACGCTGTCGTATTCTCAGTCTGTAAAAGAAAAAAAAAAGGCTGTTTTGAGATATAATAATAAATTATACACGTATTGTGTACTGTAGACGCAATTTTTAAATTTAAATTCAAAAAAAAAAAAAAGCAATGACCCGAAATGAATTATTCTCCTCATGTTTTTATTTTTAAAAACTAATGTATATTATTGTTTTTGAAATGATTTTAATTTTACAATCGTTCTAGAACGTTTTAATTTCGGTCGAAAAATACGAGTGACACGTGTTAAAAAATTGATATTTACGCAATTAAAATAAGTTTGAGGATAAATGCTTTTACTGTAAATCTAACACGTCATGAGATATAATAACTGTTATGATTAGTGGAAACGATTAGTTCTGTGGAACGATATGGTTAGTTTATGATTATTTAAAAATATTTTGTTTATTTTAAAAATTATTAGTTTTTTTTAAAAAGTTGTATCATAATATAATATAAATTATAATATTATTTTTCTAACTATCTTTTCTGTAGTTCAAATATAATTATTCATTCATGTTTTATTTTGTATTGTTTTTAGTAGAAAAGAAAAATACATTTGAGTGAAAAAGGGTTGATCTATAAGAGAAAAAATAACAAAGCCGGTTAAGTGATTAAACGCAGTATACCCGAAAAAGCAAAATAAAAAAAAAAAAAAGATGATAGCTCGTAATAATTAATTACTGTATGGGCAGGATACAACTGTAGGGTGATGGACACTCGTTAGCAAGCTAGAGTGCTAGACATCAGTAATAAATATTAAATAATATTATTATTATTATTACTCATAAATATTTGAAGGTACGTCGTTTTATAATTTATGATTCACATAACGACCTGTCTTAAAACCTTAATTCAGCAGTGAATTGTACGGACAAAACAAACCACACAAAAAAAGTCATAATAAACAACAGTTGGTGAAGATTTTTGAGGCTAATATATTGCTTACTGATAAAATATTATTCTTATATCAGAGGTCAAACAATTTGAACGACGCATTTTATTAAAAAAAAATATAGTTTATACGTATTATTGTAATATTTCGTGACATCCAACGACATAATAATAATATACAATATAAAGTATTATTATTTGAAACAAAAAAAAAAAAAAAACGATATACTTGGGCTCGTTTTGATTTTTAAAACAATGGTACACATAATAACAACAATAATATAGTATATTATTATGAGAACCTGCACAGTTGGTGTATTTGTAAATTATTTTTACAATAAATAGACGCTCAATCATTAATATAAATTTTTCCAACTGAAGTTGCGTTTGGTAAATTATTTCAGTTTTGACTTATTACTAACGAGCGACTATACATTAAGTAAATTACTTTTGAATTACTTATTATTGTAGTTTCTAGCGTTCGGAGTTAATGATGAAATGCTCCTTTGTCTATAAAACTATGTTTTCAATAAGTTTAAAACCCACACAAAGTTATGGTACCGAGCTTTTTAAACTAATTTTTCGTGAACTATTCCGTAATTTTCTTTACAAGACGTTTTTAATTTAATGTCTAGTTAGATGAAAAATAGAACAGGGTAGGTATATTATTATATACCCTTATCTCCAGGTAATCTATAAATAATTGTACATTTCAGCATTTCATACTGGACACAACTCGTGCAAATAAGATTCTACTGTTCTATTATTAATCAAAATGTCCAAAAACACGAGAGAACAACTAAACTATAAATGTATCAAATGCGATAGGGCTTTTATAATGTTTAAATTTTATTATTTATAGATATTAAATGGTTAACAGATGAGAATGTATTCGTATAATACTGAAATATAAAAAGTAATGTCGGAAAAATAATATTCCATTAGACGTTGAAAAGCGAATAAGATAAATACAATGGTATACGATATGACTCCGTAGGTATACACTACAACTACAAACAATTAATTAATTGTAATAGATCATGTCAGTGTTATAATATGTTTTACGGTAATGAATTATGGCGTAATGGTCAAGTTTTGAAATATCGTCTAGTCCCTAAACCTACAAAATTATATTTTTAAGTTTTCAAGGTTATAAATATTTTTGAGGGGGGCGAGACCTTTAAAATGTTTACTTATACCTTCGTGTCGACGGATAGGAATTGATTTTGAAAATCTGCCATTGAATTAAATTTTGTTATAATATTATTAAACTGTACACTATAACTGCTGCTATAAATTATAGCTATAATTTTATTTCAACTTAATTTCTTTTTGAGAATTGTGGGTATAAGTTGAAATCGCATTAGAACAATAACATATATTTATATACTTACTCCAAATTAATCCACCTTAGTTTTCCAAACAAGAAAGTTTTTAGTTTTATTATTATTTTTTCATAATTAAAAATTGTGAGATATTACAATTCTTCCGAGAAATGTTTTTATACTTTTAATAGTAATATTTCTAAAATGTATTCGAATATCACAGTAAATACCGTTGGCGACATCCGAGAATATTTAGTTTAAAAAATTATTATAGAATTCAGAAAACTAATTAACTTTTTCTTTTTACCTTACAACAAACAATACGATGATGACGCAATAGCTAAAAGAGATGAATGTTTGATTAATACAAATTTTTATTTTAATATTTAAACCTTTTGTTGTATTAATTGATCGTGCAATTTGTGTTTAATTAATACCATATTATTATGTGAAGAAAACGCAAATCAGTTGAGTGTTAAATTATTTAATCAAAGCGTAGACAGTTAGTTAAAGATGAAGCGTAAAATTTTTCTCAGAAAAGTAAATCGTGTAACGCGTTAGTTTATATGAATCAATAAAACCGATGATTTTTTTCCAAATGAAACAGTTTTGATTGTCCGTAAATTTTATTACAATAATAATATAGACGAACTATAAAATTATATCATATTATTATGATTAAAATATGACCAAAGTATAATATTTTATTTTACTTTTATCGTTTTACGAGAGTTTTTACCTTTGACCTCTGCAGAATACTGTTTTTAATGAAAACAATGTTGACGATGGAAATTGTTATTTGAAAGTTACGGTTAGTAATAACAAACGAGGTGCGCAACCGTACTCTAAATTTAGAGGAGGGAAACGCATATACATATGTGAAATGAAAATATTGTATTTGAAATGCTTTTGAAAATAATATATAATATGGTACAGTTAAAAAAGTTGTAAGGCATTATTTTACCAACATAAAAAACATCCCTGTGCGAGTCCAACAATATAGTATAACAAATACATTTTTTAGCGAATAAAATATTATTTGGATGATAATATTTATAGATAACTGCAACATAAGTTATTAAAATATAAATAAATAGGTACATATACATCAAAGTAAATAAAATTACTAATTATTACATTAAAATATTCATTAAACTCCAAAGAGAAGATAATATTGCATTCTGCATAATATAATAATATTAAAATTATTTCCGGGAGAATAAATACCAATTTCAGTACTTATTTAATAATTCCGTCAACAAACTAATAATAAAAAAAAAAGTTAATCTCGCTGATCGCGATGATCGTATTATTCTAGGGAGTTTGTTACTATTCTTTTTTTTTAATTTTTACCTCTATATTAAACAGTAATATTTATTAGATATTACTCCTAGTGAACTTATCAACAGAAATAGCAATCAGAAAATATTTACTCAACATAAAACAATAAAGAATTATTTGAAAAATATTTTTTTTAGAGTTTCGAATACTCAGAATCGTAATGAAAAAAATTTAAAGCAAAAATGTACGATATGTTTGAAGTATTTTTCGATTTATCCGCAGCATCCCTTTATTATATGCATACGTAAATTCCACCTATATGTGTTATATTACTAGTTAGTGGACAGATATCTGCTTATGACAATAGGTATATATGACGCTTAGGTTTTAAACAAAAATTGTAGAGTTCAATATATTTGCAGTTGCGGTATTGTACTATGTACGTATCGTATCTTATCATACATGTCACACCTGTTTATGCGTATGCAGCAAGTGGGTATTAATTTGACATTAATTATGTATAATGTATATTGTATAGTGTTTGTCGATCGCTGATTGGTTTATTATTGAGACTAGTGATGTTCCGCTGGGAATATTGTTACGGTTTCTGGAAACTATGCATATTTTCGAAATATTCCCCTACTATTTGGAAATATAACTTCGAAGAAGATTAATTTATTTGAATATGACAGTACTTACCTACTGAGAAATTGTATTTTATTTCACATTAATTTAAAATCTCGTCTTCACACAATCACACAAATCACACTGGAGACATTAATTAAATAAACGTGAATATAACTTGAATTAATTTTCTATTAAACATTTTGTAATCATTAAATAGTCTTTCTCTATTCTCATATAATATTTTTATGCATAAGATATTTGTCAATCGAATTATTTCTGATTACCTACAAGTTAAATCAAATATTGATTTACAAAATTTATGTAATAATTTTCTCGATGAATTCCTGCACTGGCAATACTCTAGGAAATTTCTGAAATTAAATTCCTGGCAAATTTCACACCACTATAATAATTGAGACGAGGTCAAAAACTAATGTGTATGCGAATATTTATTATTATTGTAATGTAGTTATATGTAGTGAATTGTGTGCGTAGGAATTTCGGAAATATCTGCTAGTGGGGGGGGGGGGGGGGAGGAGTAGGAGATGTTATAAAAATATGTATATAAAATAAATAATATAATATTTATACTCCATTTAATCTTGACTGCCCAGTTGTATTTCTAATAATATACGTTTTAAAACGGAGGGTAGAAAAATGTCCAAAGGCCACTATGTTTAAGTAATAAAAAAAAGAAGCCCATGGGGAGATATATTTCCCATCATCACCCCTGCACACACACCACTGATTATTGTAGGTACTATTAGAATTACCTCACATAGGTACTTATCATTTTCACTAATATAGGTAGGTACTAGACCACGTCGACATCACAGCAGCTAGTGGAGACGGAATACAACCTCCAGTGTCATCGATGGTCAACGATATGATATCTAATCCAGTTTTTTCGAAAGAGGCTGCAAGCAGTTGGTGTTTGTAAGTTTCGTGATTAATTGCAGTTATCCGATGAATACAAAACATTAATTAGGGGACATTTTGTAAATTAAGCTGCTTAAAATACATCCAAATATAGGCACCTCCAGCTACAAAAGTTGTGTTGATGCTGACCGAGGGATAATAAATCGAATCGAAAACCGATTGAGTTACAAAATTACGAAATACAGAATTTTTATTCTATCGGTCAATCAGGTGGAAGATTTTCGACGCGAAGAAATGCGATTACCTGCGTGTTATGTGTAATTTACGATATCGATTTTTGAAATTATGTCATTGGTCATCACTCGTAATGACCATATATATATATGCGCCAAATGTCGATGTAACCAATTTCCGCCGCATGCGATATTATTATAGCTCGACGAGCAAAATATAATAAAATATTACTAAACGAATTAAAGGTAAAACGTATTTCATTCGAGCAGACTCGTGTTTTTACTACCGCATATTATACCTATACCCAAGTCGTGCACTCTTGTGTTTTACATTATATTCCTGACAGTCGTATTATTTTTTGACCCCGCGATCGCAACAAAGTTTTTTCTGATTTTGTATTTTCTCGGAATCCGCAGGGCCGTGTCACAAACATACAGGTCAGGGGAAAATAGACGCACGGTTTAGGGGTGGGGGAAACAGATTTTAAAAATGTGGAGCACGCCAAAATTCCGGCCACGCCGAACGTCATGCAAGCCTATCGACACGTTATTGACATATTATCAATATACATATTATAACAATAATAATGTTATATCCAGCGAATTATAAGGTACCATATTATACCATATTGGAAAACAATATACCTTGCAGGGACGTCGTTTTCAAAACCCCAATCGATAATCACATATTTTCGTTCATAATACATCGTCGCCGTTGCGTCCGCCGGAAACGTATATACCCATATATTATTATTATTATTATTATACAATACGAAGAAGGACATCAAATATAATATTGCTCTGTGTTTATTCTATACTGGGCACATAATATATAGAAAAATACAATATATTCCGGACCCGTCGGCTCACTGAGACTCGGACAACAGTATCGTAAACAGTTATTTTATTTTTATTTGTATTCAAGTGTCCCTGCGTCCCGAGAACAATTAAAAAACGGTGATAACTTTCCGTATAATTCATTAATGTTCTGTAATTACTTCTCTTCTCCTCGGGGTGACCTGCTATAAAATGAAAATAACGAGAAATTACACTTTCTTTATGTCATTTAAATAGATTTGAGACAATTATAAGCGTTTTAATTATAAGATTTTCACAAAAAAAAACCCATTTTTCAACCCAACATATTTCTCATACCATTAATGCATGCAATTAATGTAATTAATGAAATTTGTTCGAAAATAGTGTTGTAGGTAAGTTGAATTTATTTAAACATGTTAATTTTCTAGTTCGATATAGATCATAGGTTAGGTACCTAGGTCATCTGCAATAAATTTAGTTTGATATATTGTACCACTTATATTATCTTTTGCTAATGGTCGGTAACAGGCTAGCTCGGGAATAAGTTAACGGTAGAAAAATAATTATTTCTATACCAAGTATAATGTATATATTGTACCTAACAGTTATTGACGGATAACTAATATTATATTTCAAACGATTTATTTTTCTGATGGTTTCTATATATATATATATATATATTGATGTATAGAGGTTGTCATTTTTTTTCCGTTTTATCTTGAAAATCTGAGCACCTTTAATTGAACACGGTCTACACAAAATAGATAGTAATTATAGACGTAAGTACAATAATATAAGACAATATAGTAATATGGTTGCGCACAGAGAGTGCGCCGAAACGCCGTCGGCGGCGGCGGTAGCGTTGAAACCCGATGGGTTTAGTCGCACGACGCGGCCACGACGACCGGTCGCTAATCGAACGACATGTCGTCTTAATACAATAATTATTTACTCTCGCGATTTATCCTCATCGACCGACAATAACAATATTCGTTACGATAATAATTATTATTGTCGCCTGTTGTTATAACAACCACACAGGCGTTTCACGAGTTAAAATATAACCTCTGTCGCGATAAAAAAAAAGTTTCAACATACACGCGTATTTCAGACGGGTTTCCGAAATGGAGAGCATATACCCGCGACGGGTGCCCGTCATGGGCAACCTGACGGGCAACGGATGGACGGTGGCGAGCCAGGAGAGCGTCCTCTCTCTGATCGTCGTACTCGGTAGCAGCGTGTCCTTGGTCGGACTCATATTCGCGTTCATCACGTACAGGTAGGAGTCACGATCTATGCACACGTCGTAATATTATTATATCGTACACGCGTAGTATGTATATATTATAATATATATCATACGTCAATGAAGCAACACCTCCCCTGCCCCACCTCTCCCCGACAGCTCATCTCGAACTACCTATCCTCACATTACCCCCTTCCCCTCTCTCGACGCATCTTCAGCGATCGTCAACTTGAAGATAGTACGATATAACAATTAATAAATAATCATCATCGTGGTTATCGTCGTGGTGTGTCGAATAATACTGTTTTTTGTACCATTTTCGATGCTGCCGACCGAGGGGGCTTATACACTAGTCTCAAAGATATACCTAACTTTTTAACTCAACAATTTTAAGCGTGAATAAACATCGTTATAACATACAAATGATTTTAAATAAGAATAAACCGGCAACGATCGATATTTTTTAATTTAATAATTCAGTCTACACAACTACAAGCTATCACCCAATTATAATGTTGAACATATAGTATAGAGTTATCGATAACTGCAGTCGTGTGCATAAAATACATGATTAATTTGTTTAAACTTTGCATGAAATCACTAAGTTATTAAAAAAAAAAAGAAATGAACTTCTGATTTACTACCCGATTTGAGTTGATGTTTATAACCGTATCCGACTTTAAACGAGTTATTTACATAATATATTATCAATTGTTTATTAGTTAAGTATATAGTAACCCACAACTTGACGATAGCTGCTACAAACGTTCTCAGCTAAACCGATGCAAGTCAATATAGTTTTAATTAATTTGGTCTGCCTCTGTAAGGACATTCGCTTCGGCGTTTAATTCGTCATTATATATATTATATTATACATATTAAATCCTATACGCACGCAGACTACTACAACAACTCTATGGCTCTCACTCAAAAGCTCTACCCAACACTTATACTGGGGGAATTCGATACGTTTTTTGTTTGCCTTATTGTGATATAACATATATAATATTATATTTATTATTATAATACCGTATTACGATATTGCAGAGTAGTGAGTACGAATATCGTATTTTAACATTTTTTTTTTCCGTCCTGTCCACATTCGAGTGTGCACCTCACGGATACGTCGTGGCGGCGGCGTATAACGACTGCGAGGCGTTTCGTTTATTACAACTCCAGATGTTATATTGTCATAAGACACATCATTAAGCTCGTTCTGTTTGTGACAACCACGTGTGTGCGAGCATTACAATAATATACGATATGCGCGGATTTAAAAGCAGACGATTTAATCGACTCCGGCCGAACGTCTCTGGAATTATTATTGTCAATATTATACTGCGTGCACATTCGGTTCATTAAATATCGCTTACTTTCCTATCGAGTTCAAATCTCATTAGTTATAGAATACACGAGTTGCGTTGGACAGTAAACATCATTATATATATATATGTACATATAATGATTCGTAAGTCGTTAGAACAAAGTACAGACGTGAATATTAGAGTAAAATGACCCGAACGGGAGCAAACAGAGTCGTAAAAGTTAACGATGAAACAGCAGAGGACAAGACAGTGAGATTGATCACTATTACCTATATTATATTATGTTCACATTGATAAAAAAATAAAACTCTGTGATGTATGTATAATGTTTAAGTTCGAAAGCAATGATGAAGCGTTCGACTAGAATAATGATTCAGAGCCTTAACTTAATTTTCCATAGTGTTTATAATAATATTACTATGCGATTCGGTTTCGTAATTTTGAGTGTTCAAAACGAAACAAATTGTTACAAACGTTCTCTTAGACTTTGAACAACGTTATAATGGTTTGTAATAAGCTTTGTGAAAATATTTCAACCTCAGTCCCCGAATGATAAATACCTAAACCTAAAAGTTACATCAAAATAAACAAGTTATCAGCAACATTAGTCGGATTCACACAGTATAATAAATTGAATTGGTACGTATGACAAAAAATTAAACAGATAATAATGATAATCATGAAATATAAATTCAAATTGTTATCGATTTACAATGTAAGACCTTAAAACAAAAAGTTATAAATGATCATTACCTAGTTGTCACTTGTCATTCTGTAAGTTGTTCCACTGTTTTTCGGCAATTTCAGCAATTATATCTAAACAAACCTTATTCAGTACCTACCCAATAAATATTATGAATACTATATTTTATACTTATAAATACCTTAAAAAATAATATATATCTGTAAAATTAGCTTCCTAACAGTTGTCTCGATTTGCTATGGATCTAAGTTAAAATTAATTGATATATTTTTAAAAACAACCTTGATAACTATATTATAATACTAAAAATCTAATTTTATGAAAAAAAAATGTCTTCTCAGGAATTTATACTTATGTATATTACGAAAAGATTCATTGGTTGCAGATAGTTAGGTATAGTAGATAGATTCATATAGATTCGAAATATTTTTCTAATATTCTCAGTGCTTCAATTTATGAAAATATTATATCTCAAACATTGGATTTATTTTACTCTGACATTAATTTGATGATGTCTCACAAATTACAGTAAAAATGAGGAATAGAAGTAATAGTCACGCACCGAACCATTGTTGAAAGTGTACTGAAGCAGAGGAGAAATAGTCTTACCTGCTATACTGTCCGACCGTCCGTATCGGTAATATATAGGTAGGTTCGTATATGATATAGTAAGATACATTATATAATATGAGATAGTAAGGTCCAGACGGACGGTCGACATAGGTATATATTAATAATACACATGGGAAAACAATAATAATAATAAAATGAATTTCCTGCATGTCTCGGCGTCTTGCACAGTTATAACTTATACATATCATATTGAAAAATCCAATAGGTAAATTTATTACATAAATATTTTGTAACAAAGCATCTATCTTAGATTAGGATTTTCAAGACGGAATTTTAGTGAATTTCAAAATATTACCTATTGGTTTTATATATCGCGCTTGTACGATCTATCTTGGAATACGGTTCTATTTTAATAGTATGGTCTACATTTGTGTTGAGTAGTACAAAAAATATTGAATCCGTACAAAATCGTTTTTTAACTATGATTTCTCATAAGACAAACAATTATGAAATTAAACATGATGATTTACACTAAGTAATCTAAAAATGCGTCCTCTTTTATGTAGTAGAAAATGTATTGATGTAAAATTAGACTTATAATCTACTAAATAGTAACATTCACTGCCCAGAAATGTTAAATTTAATACCTATTGACGTTCTTCAATTAGTGTCTCTCTGTTCTTATCCTATGTTTCATAATATACCAACTTACTCACAGATCTATAATGGAAACTCGTCAGTTAATCGCATGCTGAAATCATGTAATACAGTTCACAATTTTGATTTTTTTTCATGATGCTTCAACATTATTATTTTCTGTATATGGTCCAACATATATTATGTTGTAAAACCTTTAAATCATAATACTGTATATACGTATATTTATAAAATTACAACTTGCGTTTGTTGTTAGTTTATTTGGTATATGGTACCTACTATTTCATTTTTATAATTATTTTATTGCTAAGTTAGTTTTAGGTACTATGTTCTATTTTACACTATGTATTCTTGATATTCTTTTATCTGCACAACTGTGTGCCTTACGTTATCATAATTTATGATAAAAATAAATATAAATTTAGAATCGATGGAACAAGTTAACATAGCGATTCGACATAATGTTACCTATATACACCGAAATTGAATTGATTTATTATTTCTTTATTTTCACATGTATTATATTCTATGTCTATTATGAAAATACTAAAAACGTTTACCACCATAATCAGAGGCACCTATGACCCATTACATAGGGTACCTAATATAATTGTAATTTGTATGTACCTACCCACGTCAGCATTATTTTTTCATTAGTATCTTTCCAACGCTAATAAGCCATTTAGTGATAAGAAAATTGACTGCATATTCGAGCTATAATAGTAAAGAGATCTGGTTAGAATTTGACAAAATATATTATATCATATGGTAAAATACAAAATAGAAATTTCAATAGCGAACGCGCAATTTTTCCTGAGTTAAAATATTCACGTTGGACATTCAAAATTCATGTTGCGATATTATAAATTAATGTGAAATCAAACGTGAAAATCATACGTACCTAATTGTTATAGAACGATTGAAAATATATTCATAGAATTCATATTATATTACACGCTAAGTTGATCGAAAAATGTATAAATCTAACGGACCAATCACATTTGTACAATCATAGGTAGATACCGACCATAATATTTGATTGAAAGGGCTGTTAAATATTATATTTTAACACTTCTATGAAATTTAGTAGGTAATGTACATTTGTGTTACGTCCTGTCAACATAGAGTATAGTCTATAATAATTTTAATATCATAGGTATTGCAAAAATTATTTTGAATATATCAATAATAATATATCCGTCACGGAAGTCGGGAAAACGAATTTTCTTTTACCAATTTGCGTGCAATAAGGTTACGGTCATAAAACGTATACAATATACATTATAATATAATATTAAAAAATATACACAATAATATTATATATCCCAAAATTGATTATTTATGTATACAATAAAAAAAAAAACATATTTTCCTTTTAACGTATTATCCTTACACCGAGTTGTGTATAAAATGAATGTTATTGAAATGTTCAATATAATATATTTGAGGTATATATTATTTTTACTTTTGAATTGCCTACATAAATGTATTTTTTCGTTCATAATACTTCAACGCTATACTACGTATATATTCTTTTGCGAATTGTGTAATTAAATTGACTTTTAATTTAATTAAAAATGGGATGTGGGTTTTTGTATACAATATTATGTATTATTATTTATTTGTTTGTACAAAAGTCACATTTTGGACAATTCGTTCATTATTATTTGTAAAACATTTGAAGTGTAGATGAGTGGACAAATGCGCGAGGAATTAAATATTTCTTTAACAATTAAAACCTTTAAATACGTTTCGTAGTTAACATCGAACTACCTTTTTGAAAATTAATAATTTACATTATGATTTTATTAAAGTATATACCTAATTATTAAAAATGATCGATTTAACTGGAAAAAAGAATCGACACAGCTTATTATATACATTAGTAACTTACTGTACATTTTTAATTTATTTTTTCAATACTTTTACCTGACAGTGACAGACACAAGACTGAAGACATAAAGAGATGATTTTTTTAAATTAACTAAACACTTTTTAAAAATTAATACTTACGTAATTTATTCATTAGCTAAGACACATAAAAATACATTATGCAATATCTATAAAAAAAATACAACAAATAAATACCAAATTATATTAAAAAACTTTAATACAGAAATAATGATAATATAATAGTTATTATAATATCCTTTAATACAGTTATAAGTGTCAATAAAAATATTTAGTCGCTTCTAAAGTCGACTTCTGATTAAATTAGGTACTTTTTTTATTAACTTAATAAAAAGTTACCGGCTACATAATTTTTCCAACTTTAAGTTACTTAATACGGTTACCGTAATATGGAAAATAACAAATAATTTATATATAAGTACAATGTAAGATATATCCCAACGTTTATAACTATTGTTTGGTTCAACTGACTTTAAAGTAATTTGAAAATAACTGTTATACCGTTAAGATAAATTGTACTTTTTTAAAAAGTTGTATTTTAAATTTTAATAAATATACATAATAAAATATATATACATGTATATATAACCATCTAAAGAATTTTATTTATTATTTTTAATTGGGATTTCATAATCATGCCTAATGACTATAATTATTGTATTATAATAAATTATGACCAGTTTTGTAAATCACATTGTATATTTTGTAATTGGTTAAATAAATTATACAATATTTAAATAATATTGATGAATTATATACAAAAATTATACTAATAAAATTAGTAAATGTTATTTTTATTATTATTAAAAAAATGCATAATAAACACTAGAATTCGGAAACATTTTCAAATATTACATTTTAAGTTAAACTATTATTTTAGTGTTTTTCGCTTTTGTTGACTTTTTATGTTCTGTGAGAATTTAAAAACTGTACCTACATAAGTGTTACAACAATATAGCATGTTTTTATTATTCATAAACTTTTTTGTACGGTGTTTTATTTTCAAAAACTTTCTATACACTTTCTAAAACGCCCGGAATCACCTTAATTTGGTACCTGCAAGATATGCGTAGAGGTACTTTGAGTAAGTATGTAAAAACTCAAATTTTGCCCGACGGTAAAAGTACTTTTCGAGTCATTATTATTTTTAATTTGGGATGTACATTGTACATAGGTACATCTTACAGTGAATATTATTTTCTTAAAAACATAATATATTAGGAGCAGTTTTATTCGAAACAATAAACTACGATTATCATACAGCACAGACTTCATTCTCCACAAAGTTTTTGATTTCTCCGTTGTCAACTTTAATGATCACTACAATAAGATACAAAGACCAATAATTAAAATAATCATATAGCACTTCAATATTTAAATAACTCTCCGCAGTGGTCATACGTCATATTTATTTATACACAATTCCACGAATTTTTTATTTCAAGTAATTGCGTTTAAAAAAATAATAACAATTTTACGACGGGCGCTACGTCTAAAATGCGTACTCCATTTACGAATTTAAAAATTAAAAACTCAAATTCGCTACACAATAGTTGAAATATTTTCAACGAATTATTTTTTTGTCCGTTAAGGGTAGGAAATAATTTATAAACAATATCGCCTTTGTGTTATACATTTTTGTTTTACCATTTATGTGGAATGACATAATATATAATGGTGGTTTCAGATTTATAACGGGCCGAGGATGCGATTGATATTACAATGTTTGCATGTGTGTGTGTGTGTGTGTGTGTGTGTGACAGAGAGAGAGAGTATGTCCTTTTTAATCCGTTAACACTATATTGGGACAGGAAAAAAAATTGAAAAAGTTTCACGGAGCGTCTCTCTGTATATTGATTGAACAATGGACAAAGAATGTAGTGTAAATTGGACATTTTTAGGATATCCATGAAGTAGTTTTAGAAAGTAAAATATGCAAATGTTCAGAAAACACAAGTTTACTATGCACGGCGAAGAAATGTGAGTTAGGTGCAACAATTTGTAACGAAACATCTACGTCCAGTTGTAGGTACTAAATATTGTATAAAATGAAATTCATCACATTCAGATATTTACGTGTTTGTACCAATTATTCTATTATGATTTATTATTATCATCGTAAAATACGAAAAACACATAACGAGCATTTTATGTTCACTTTTTTCACGAGATAATTTTTTTTTTAGTAAAAAATATATAATATCGTAATATACGATCGCAATTCAATTATAATATACATGTGTATTTTAAATCAATTTGCTTGAATATTTTTTGCAATAATCCTAACTAAGGGTTGACCGTTTTATAATTAGTTAACATATTTTCTCAAAATAAAACAATAATTCAGCTTATGAAATCTGTACATGATTATTTACTTTTGAGTTGTGCCTTGGGCAAATAACTGATTCTTTTTTTGTTATTATACAAAACGGATATTATTTTGAATTTTTACGTTGGTCGCCGTATAGTCAATATATATTATGTTAAGTTGCTACAAATAAATTGTGTGATCTTTACAAAGAAATATTACAATAATTGAATATGTTTATTGTTCATAGAATTCCATAAATTATTGTATAGGTAGGTACCGCGGTGAACATTCTATGCCATTTTCTATACAACTGGTATAATAGTTTAGTAGCACAAATGTAATATTCCCTACCTAGGTATATTAAGTCTCTCGAAGTTTGTTGAAATATGTAATATTGTTCTTCCGAATTTTCAATACACAATAATGTTTATCTAGAAAATAGTTGAGTTTTGATATAGGTCATTAGCATAATAATTATTGAACTATATAGGTATTTATACATTGGACATTAACATTTTAAAAATAAACAAAAGTGAATACACTATAAATTATAATATATATTTATATTGAAAATCAAAAACGTATTGGCAGTGCATGCGATACCTACCTCCATAAATAGACCATTTAGAAAAGTGTAGAATATTTCGTGTGAAATCAAAAATTCTTTGCTTAAATATTATTTTTCTATTCAAGTGTTTCGTTTCCGCTGTGATCTTATTAAGCTATAAGTAATGATAAATGTTACGAATCAGTCTCATAAGATATACAACTGCGGTGGTATATAATGATATTATTCACTCGATAGTCGCCGACGATGAGACTTGTGGTCGAGACTCCAATCTCGACATTGTTTACCATCCTGTATATTGTTAAATCTCATTAGTCTATAGTCGTTTAAACTGCGCATTGTAACATTACGTTCATGCAGACATAAACGCTGAGCCTGTTTATTTTAGCTACGGTTACTGGAAAATACAGGGTTTTAAACACGAAGCTGCACGGAGAAAGGTTAGGTACTTTTAATGGCACTAAATATAATATCGTGTTGACGTGTTGTCACTTTTTATTTGTAGCGCCAATAACAGTCTGATTTAGAATTCTGGATGGAAAAAAATCCTAAACTCTAATATTCCAATAAGACGAATATTTTTTTCGATATAACGGCCTCCCTTTCTGATGTATCTTTAGATTTTTATATGACGTGACAATTCTCTTCAAATGTTTTTGTTCTCAAATTAAGTTTTTTTTATATTCGTGTCGATTTTATTTCGTCTGATATTATCTAATATTGTATAACTTAAATCTAAACGTTTTGCTTGAAATAATAAATATTACAATCTAAATTCATCCAGCATAATATGAACAACGACGCGATTACTATACGTCACTTCGTTAGAGGTGTTGATTGTATGTATTTAGATGGATGCAATTTATTAAAATATCAGTATTGTATAAAAATACAAAAATCAATCTGTCAAAAAATGAATGACAAATCCAAAATAAGTCGGTTAGATAATTTTAATATGATTAATTCTCCGTTTAATTCCTTAATATAATATATTTCCGTAATAAATTAATTGTTTTAGTATTTTGGGTTCTAAGATATAAAAGTCAACAACCTTATGTATTTTAATATTTATAAATGTGCATTTGTTAAAAGGACCTTAGTGACATATTTTAACAAAATGGTTTTTTGACTAACTATATGTATATTATAAATTAAAACGTAGTTTTTTATAAAATTGTTTTTAAATATGCATATGTTAAAAGGTACCCTTACTATATTATATTACAATATGAACGAGTATTTTTCCAAAAAGGACCAGTATGCATTTTTTATTACTAGCAAAAACCATTTTTTTTTTTTTTTTTGTCTATATTTATTTTATCTGATATAGGTTAGGTTAGGTATTTGGAATTTAATTTTTTAATTATAAAATATTCGCAAATTTATAGTAATAATTAAATATTACGACCAACCTACGCAACTTGGTTTTTAATTGTTAACAGAAAAATTAATAAACATTTTTATTTTTGCCATTTAATGTACTATGGTATCTATTCAAAATAATATGATGAAGGTTCGCAAAATGAAAATATGAAAAGAGACAGACAGTTTTGTATTTCTCGAGAAAAGTTGTTAAAACGGTATAATGAGTATATAATAGATCCTTTTTACCGAATTCCGATGTAACAGACTATGTAAAAAAACATTTAAACGACTGGAATTTCAAATGAATAAATGGAAACTGAGAAGGCGAGGAAAATATTACAGTAATAATTATGAAAACGAACCTATACAATTATTACGACGTACGTATAGGTGGTAGGTATAGATATTACTTATTATATTATAAAACAAGCGTTACTTGAGTTTTCACGTATTCGACGTGTATATTTTTTTTAAACAACGCATTTCTTTTCATACATCTAGCCATGAATTCACTACGACGACGTATTATATATTGGTACTATACATATTATGTGGTTGTCATAAAACACAAAATATAAAACACCTAAACACAGTGACTATATTATACGCAAGGTACTGTTGACATTACATAAATATGTACAATAGATCACTCAAATCAGTGCCGTCCTATGAAATATAATATATTGTGATATCCACTTAAGGTCTTAATATTATGGTCGGGTAAACCAAAAATATAAATAAATACGTATCTCGTACACCAAGTCACACGTGGAACATAATATATACGGAGTGATTCACCATGCATTTCATTTTATTCTTCAATAATTGTGGAGTTATTCAAAATCTGATTTTCAGAATTTTCAAATAATATACTCAAAGACCAAATTATTTTTACATTACTGAGGTTTATATCAAGTATCCTGTTGAGATAGAACAGCTCGACAATTGCATCAGACAAAAACTTGTGTGTTAAACGATAATCTATAAATATATCTTACATGATAGCAATAGTATAACATAACATGATTAGATTGCTTGCACAGTATCAACGAATATGGAATATGGATATAATATATAATAAATATAGTTAGATAATGAGTGGTACTGAAATGTTTGCGTAAGACCTCGGTGGTAAGGAGGGAAATCAGAGGATCAAATTTAAATTCAAAATAAATTTCGATAAATTTGTCGAAACGATGTCTAGTGGAGAGTTTTCAGAAACGACGGATTTAGGACATAAGGTTTAGGCCGAGGTTGAGCATTATATATTATATTATGGTCTTCGAGTACCTATATTTAAATTTTTAAAAATCAGAATTTGAATAAATTCATTATATTGAATGAAAAAATAGGGGTGACTATGCTTGGGGAATCACCCTGAATACATATTGAACATATATATATATATATATATATATATATATATATATGAATACTGCGATATTGCTCGGTCCTCGGTTCCTATACAATACCATCATCGTGATTAATACGCACACGGCAGCTGCTGTGTTGTAGATTATATAAAATATAGCGACTGGGATGAAATTGCAAAACGCGAATATAATATAACATATATACATATTATACCTACTGCACGTGAATCACCTCCGGAACACACCTACACACGATTTGGTATTAGATATATTATTATTATGTAATAGAATAATTGGACGAGCCGTCGTCGTCGTCGTCGTCGTATAATACGGGCCACGGGCGTGCGCAGGTGGCGCACACTGGAAAAGTGTATAAGATTCGACGATAAAAGATTTCCGCGTCTGAATGGCTCGCCCCGTATTATATACCTAAGGTAAAGGTACTTATATTCTTTCGCGGACTTTATATTATATACTCGACAAGATGAAAATGAGTCTACCGAAAGCTGCAATATAATACGTCGTCGTGGGGCGCGCAGTCGAGAGTGGGCTGCAGAAATGAAAACCCTCACTTGCCGTCCTGCCCCTAGAATTTCATAATATATAAGAGCAATGAAATAATATATTATTTCGCAATAATTTTATTTAAATTATACCTTGGGGTAGTTTTATTTTTTAGACCGACAAAGAACTAACCATGACGCGTAAGCACCGCGTCGGTTATGTTCCGTTCGAATAACAAATTTTCTTGTTTGTTCCGTTTATATATTGTATTTTAATCTGAACACTTCGTCTACGTTCGTCGCGTTCACGTTTGTCGTATAATAATAATATTTTCTTCCGCTTATTCACATTAATATGGGCAGTTATAGTGTGTGAAATAGACTTGTACAGTGATAAATTCAGATGAAGCATTTCATCAAATTATATTATTATTTTAATATTTTAATAATTTTAAATTTTAATATATTAATAATTCGGATTATTTTAAGTCAATAATCCGAATAAAAAAGTTATTTACGAATTCAACTACATACTTTGTTGCAAGATACACACTTGATAAAATATATTTAACTTATATATAATATAATAATTAATAACTATATACGCAGTCTTCAATATTACTGTACAAAAAAAAAAAATGTATGAATCGAACACAACAAAGTCACGTGCAATCAACCTGATTCGTGGAATGTACGGTAGTGGAGCCGGTAAACGTCAAAATACCATCAAATTCTACATGTTGTGGTACCTTTATACTGTTGTCAATATTGACATACAACATTCGTAAAATACGTTAAGTCTAATAATTTTCAAAATTGACTTGACAATTAGTTTTTTTCGAATTAAATTTATCGCGAACACGCTTTGCTTTACCAATAATATTTCTGTACAGTTACACCAACGTGTTGTGTATGTATTTAATAATTGTTTACGCTACCGAACGAGAATTAACAACAAATTCGGTGGGTAGGTGGCAATTTTAGAGCATACTAAAAACGCTTTCTTGGAGTAATAACCGTTATTCTCGTGAGTGGGGTTTTCAAATTAAATAGATTGTTGTACGACTGTGCGTGTGTTTAAATGGCGCTAAGCTTGGCTATTGCCGGGCAAGTTCCTATCACTTTTGGCCAAATATATATATAGGTGCGTTTGAAGTAGGTATAGATATAAGACAAGTCACGAAACCGCAAAAATGTCTAAACGAATAATATAGATAAACGAAAGTCCATAATAATATATATTTACCAATTTTTCAGTCCATTAGACGAGGATTCGTGAAATAAAAAAAGCAATTCTATGGAAAATATCTACAACGATCAAATTCCCAGCAAGGTTAATTTACTGTGTAGATATAGAATTAATAAGAGAAAGAATGAAATAAAGAAATAAAGAAGAAATCAGAACTGAAAATTTCCTAATGCAAATGTCCGATTAAAATTGTTTTTTTTTTTTTTATGAGTAATTATTTACATTTCACTGGTCTGCAATTTTAATTACCGTTTGAAAATGGTTTGCTTTGACTTGATACGTAAGTATATTGCAATTATATTATTGTTTTAAAGTATTTTACTAAAACCAATTAATTGAATGCGCCTAAATTGTGTTTGAACGGATCTATAGAAACAATACGATTGCAGCTATGCGTCTTAAAATGTTTGTTTTATTAAAACGTAGGTAGTTTGTAAGATGTATTGTACTATATAAAGTTTCTTTGAAAAATGAGCTGTGTTCAAGCAGGTGTCAGAAACAACTCAGCTTAAATGGATTTCGCTGAACACATGCAAAAACAGAATTAAAGTAAATATTATGAACGTTCGCCAATTCGTAAACTGTAAGACTTTCGCTTAGTCGTTAAATCACACACGTTTGAGGAATTTGTATAATATATCCACAACAATTAGAACAGCGCTTGAAAGCAAATAAAGATGTAGTTGGTCTTAAACTGTATTTGAAATTGCGGAATTCTTTAAAACAACATTAAACTGGAAAAATCGCGAAAAGTAATGCAATAATACAACGATTAATTACCTTGCCTCAGAAATTTTCATGAAAAACTCAATTTATAACTGTAACTGATAGTCGAAAGCATAAACTTTTGTGAGATTATCCAAGAAAGAAGAAACAAAGTTTCGTACCTAAATCTTGCTCGGTACAGTATGATGAATAGTATTTATTTATAAAACACATAATGTGCACTAAAATGAAACGATATAAAGACTATTGTGATTTTCAATCGTGTGATAAATATACATAGATTGTGATAGAAACAGAAACTTTGCTTGTATCATCGAAGCGAAGAAGAGGTCAAGCGAAGAAGCGAAGTCGTAAAAATAAATAAAATGTTTATTTCAGTTGTTTAATGTACCACGACAACTATACGCATAGAGTGCCCAAGATAGTATTTTATTCAAAAACAACCATTAAATCAGTCAACTGTCGTCTATCGTATCCGTTAGATATGAATAATTGAATATTGATAAACGAACGGTTAACGCGGACGATTAAATCACAAAAAGTCAATAGGAAAATCATACAATCAACGGTTTTGTTCTTCATAAATCTATGCACAGATCAGCTCGATCCGAGACCGTAGATGCGTTGTAAAATATGTTTGAATCGGTCGAATAATATATATTATCATGTTTTTAAATAATTTATTCGCTGTAAAGAGTACTTTAGATTTTTGATATCATCGCACTTAAAACGAGTGTATTACTTATTAATGCGTCTCGTCCAGCGTGCATTTCGACATGCCGTCGTAAAAAAAAATTACACGCAGGTACCACACCCGATATATTTTGTAAATGAACTGCCTTTGACATTTTGAAATTCGCGATAGTTTTTGAAACGAAAATGTCTGTAATTATTGAACCGCGATAAATGTACACTCGCGTATTGCGCTGACGTGCAAAAAGAAAATTCCATTGATATATTCCGTATACAGATTGACGTGGCTTCGTTAAATTGAAATTTACACAGCCGTTTGAGCAAACATGATTCACCTTTGTAATTGTGACGAATTTACGTATTTTTTACACGAAAATGAATTCACATAAGCTTTCACGTGTACAGGTTCATTTACACAGCGCATTAGCTGCAGTTGCGATTCAACAACGGTTTTTTCCTCTTCTTCTTTTCCCTTTGCATGTGGCGAATTACATGACGTAATGTGTGTTCAGTGTTCACATAACATTTAAATTAAAAACTAATTTCATTCCGACTAAAATGTTCGCATGATCATTTTTTAATGATATGTACATATTATACATCGATTATACATAATTATCTTGGAATACGCAGTGCTTGCGCAGAATCGTTATAGATAAAACTCGATAAATATGTTATTATTCAAACGTGATATGTTGTAATATCGAATCGAACGTTGTTCGTATGGTCAGCTAATATTAAAGATATTAATAATGTATGGTTAGTTGACATTACAGATATTAACAACTCCCCACCTGTTGAGACATATAAAACGTTTTGTAAAAGAATAGTGACATATTATTATCGTTATGGATAAAAATGATGTGTATTAAGAAAATTTGTAAATCCACACTCAACAAGTTACAATAATCTGTAAGCAAAGCAACTTTAACTTTTTAATCATTTTTGTTTATTCAGTACCTATGTACTATTGTATACAATGAAAAAAATTCTCAAAAAACATACATTTTAAGAGCTGATTTTATTTTATTATATTTGAAAAACGACGTAATTATGTGTAAACTTTCAGAAAAAACTTTTTTCATTAAATTTGTTTCGTAATTTGAAATATATATTTCTGAGAAATCTACCGGAACGCGGAAATATCACCATTTAGTTTGCATTGTTAGACTTGAATTATTTCTTTCAAATTCGACAAAATTTTGTATTTTTTAAAATTATTTGATTAAAAAATATAGTTCTATGGTAGTTGTATACTATGCTTACGGAGGTAACGTCGATTAAATAAAATTTATGATGGTTAATTGAGAGTTACTATAGGAAAATATGTATATTAATATTTGAAATAAACCCATTGTTTTATCTTAATAGTTCATAGTTTATTATGTATGGTTGTTACGTATATCTACGTGCATTAATGAAAACGTGTACACACAACTAAACTTCGGTGATAAATTATTTAAAAATTACCTTTTTAATTTTACGAATTTTAGAGTAATAATAATATATTATTATAATCTGTGTATGAAAATACCATAATATATTGCTATAAAAAGCAAACAATCGGGAAAGTAAATAGGATCGAGAAAGTAATACCCATAATCATATTGTTTAGATGACTTAAAAAAATTGTAGATACATAATATTTCACACGTAAGATTACCCTCGTGTTAGAGGTAGGGATCTGCTTTAATCAAGTCACTAGAATTAAATTAAGTTTAGACGTTTGCTATATATTATATTACTGTGTAACGGTTCAAAGTGATTATGGTCACATTTTAATATTGGTTTTCTGCTGGCAATTACGTTTAAATTTACGTTTTATAATTTTAATAGTATACACAATTACACAATAATATCTCATACTATATCTTTAATGTAGTAATGTACACCTATACTTTATCACTGATATAATACATTTATATCACAGAATAGATATCCCGGTCACCGTAAATTGTGAGAAAAAAAATCAATAATTAAATTTGAGTGTTGGCCTGAAAATTTTCATAATATAAAAAGCAATTCTATTAATAGCTAACGTATTATTCTACGAGGTATGATACATATTATGATACGTTAAAATGTATCATTAGAGCAGCATAATTAATGATTAGATTAAATCTACATAATATATCTAAATGTATTTATAAGCTATTAATGATTTATAATGAATTATTAAATATTTCGAATTCTGTAAATTATTATACAGTTATTCAGTTATTTATCAGTCATTCGTTTCAATGATATCACATCCAAATAAATAATTTACTATTTTTGTAGGAGATTATTCGGTCGTAGTCAATCAGTTCGTATTTAAAAAGGAATTGTTATTAGTAATATATCAAACAATGGTTATGCAAAATCAGTACATTCATACGTTAAAATTAAATCTTATATTTTTGTATAAAAATTGAAAATCATATTAGTTTATTCAATTTCATAAATATTCATGAACTAATGATATTGTTTTATTCTATACTTAATCTAACTAACGAGTTTATAATTTCAATTTTCAACCGGCATAAAATACAATTCACTAAAATATTTTTAAAGTTTCTTTAAATTTAGAATATTATGATGATGGATACTTCGATACAACGACCAATGTCGAAAATAAATAACATCTATATTTGCCATTACCAACAAAAATGCAAAAAAAATTCTGAACTTTTCTAGCCGGGAGAATTTTAAATTATGAAGGAATAGAATTTCCAATAATGGCAGCGTGCATTTTCTGCGCAATATATTCAGTATACACGATATTTCATCGTTTTTTACCGAGGAACAATCGACTTGAAGTTGTTCAGATTTAATTAAGTATCGCAATAACTATACGTCAGCATGAATAGAGCATTTCGTATAAAACTATATTCTTTGTACCGTAATACAGGGAACTTCAGGTCCGGAAAAAAAACGGCCGTGTACGAATCTGACGTTTCCAGACTCTAAATTTAGTACCTAGCACAACGTATTGTTTCGGATAGTACGTTATAGTAAAAATTTTAGTTTTCTCGCGGTCAAGGCGGATATCATGAGCGGAGGCATCGTCCGAGTAGTGCACTAAGACTTGTATTGTATAAGTTAAAATACATAATATAAGTGGTACGGCCTCAAAATCCGTATACCAGTATAATAGATACGAATAGTTCGCGTTCACAACCCGCAGAGTATAAATAACGTGAACCACAACTGCCACGGTGGTCGCACTATGCGAATTAATAGTGATAACAATTAATAATTACACGTACGCTCCGCTCGACGATAATTTCGTCAACGGAAAAAATTAAACAAAAAGCCACGAGCAATGGTACGGACTCGATGTTTACAAACGGGGGAAACCCGCATAATAATATAGGAACCTACAGCGGTTTTACGATGCTATCGAATTTTTGAAACTTTTTTTTTTTTTGCTTTTATTCAAACCCTCGAAAAAAAAAAATAACCGAAAACCTCACCGACGATAAAGACACCCGACATATTATTTCGCGCCCGTAGGTTTTTACGAAATATATTATTATATCCTCTTAGGCTTATATCTCCGGAGAGACCGCGCGATGTGTGCGCTCTACCACGGTTAAGAACGGGCTCGTGTCGTGATGCGGTTACACTGTTCCTACCGCCGTTTAGTGCCTCCTCCGTGTTCGGCGACGGGTGTGTGACACGGCCGCGGGCTTATCCGTCGAATCGCGAACACACTTCTGCTGCAGCTGCCGTTGTTCGGCGACCGTATTTGACATATTTTCCGGTGTATTCGTTTCGTCGTCGACATTCTGCGTGGGCCCTTCGTCGGAGGGTCTAAACCCGAAATCGCGCACGCACACCGGCCGCGAGATCCCCCAAAGCCCATCCACCCCCCCCCCCCCCCCCACACGACGACCCCCGTCGACACGGTTTTAGAATCGCAGCGCACGGCGTAGCTGCCGTATAATATATTATATAACACACCTGCTTACACGCGAACTCAAACTATTCACCCGCGACAGTTGTAGTTCTATATAATATGTATATAATAATATTATTGTTGATGTACAGGCATACCTACGAATTACGTAGGGTGCTATTAGCATGCGTATCGTACAAATGTTTCGTTTTTAGTGCACGAAATCGTAGCGACAGTGTGAGCGACTCAATATGCGATAGTGTTAATATTATATTGTGACTGTCAATATGACGAAAACGTTTTGAATTGCAATGCTATATTTTTGCTGCGGGGTTTTCGGATATTTTATTTGTTTGTAAATACAGCGTTTAGTGGGAAATGTAGGCGTATAATATAATATATAGTTCATTAGTGGAACTTCGGTATTTCAAACTCCGGATCTCGATGATTCTGCGTATCGAATATGTTTATCTGTCCCGATGGTTCAATCACATATTTTAAATTAACTCGGTAACTCAAAGTTTCCATAATATATCGATTTTTTTGTTTTGGTCCCTTAAGACTTCGAGATACCGAGGTTCCACTGTATCTGTTGTTTGTTACACCCATATTAAAATGACATTTTTACCATGTCTATCATAATTTTATTGTCTATATAATAATATACGTATATTATCTATACATATTATATACGCGTCATATTGTCAAAACGTATCATAATATAATATTATTGTGCTAAAATTACAATTTACCGTAAAAAATATATTTTCAAACTAACTAAATTATTTTCAATACCCTCAAATTGAATTTGTATAAGAGAATTCCTTTAATAATATAATAATATTATGATCTATACTTATTTTTCCTTCCTTCATAGTTTATATTTTATTAATGTCATATTCAATATTACGAGAAAATAATGAACACTCGACATTGGTGTACCGATATTGCCTATACAAATCGCCGCGTTACAATACTTTATTATTGAAATGCGTAAAAAAAAAATAATACAAGCTCTAAAGAATGAGTCCAATATAGCTTGTCATGGAATTCAACGTTATATTTCGTTTATTAAAAAAATACTGGTACCTACCTAGTTATTCATTTTTGTGTTCAAAAAGAAGCGTCCTGCATATTTGTGTGTGTCTATATGGCAACAATATTTTTGTGACACGTCTTATTGTTACATGAACAGGTCGATATGATATACTTGTGACTTGGGTAAATTTTATCGCCTACAATTTACAGGACATTACTGTTTATTTCAAAGAAAAATATTTTTTCAAACAAAAACACTTTAAAAAAACCCCGTTTAAATTTACTTTATAATTTTAGATTCTGAGCGGAGCGAGGGAGCTATTGGTTTTACTATGGTACTTTAGAGAGGTCATTTTTCGATTTTCTCAATAGTTATTAATGCCATGGAAAAAACCAACGAAAAATTACGAAAAAAAGCTAAAAATGGGATTTTAATTTTTAACGCTTCGTTAATCACCATAGAAATGAATAAAAAATTGTAATATCAATTCAACTTACATGATAAAATAAATAATAACAATATAAAATATCCAGACTGACAAACCGTCTCCACTCAGAATCGTTTTTCTTATACAATGATATTATATCATTGAATTCAAGTCTAATACAATCCATTATACAATTATCCACTTTTAATCTACTGTACAGTAGAGTGACATCCACTTACCTGCTTTTTTTTGTTTTATATAACGTATTCTTTTTAAATTGTTTTTTATTTAAACGATACATGCTGAGCATATTATACAGATATAACGTAGTAACTAGTAACCATTGTAAATATATACATAATAGATCTATAGTCGTTAAAAAATCAAAATCTGTTTGGTTCATAAGTCATAACGAGCTTCTGTGCATTTTGTTTTAACCATAAACAGCACTATTTGTTTTTAAACACAAATAAAAAGTTTTTTGTTTTTGACTTTTTGTAATACTCACTATATCAAAGGTTATTAGCAATCTCTGAAATTAAATTTAAATTGTTTGAGTTTGCGTGGTGCTGAAATCACAAAATTTATAATTCTCTCAAACATGGAACACTGTGCATACAAATTCGTGTATTCTTAAGCATTTAGTTTCTTATAACTTTTGAAAAGTACGTAAAAGCACATTGTTTTAAACAATAGCAATTCGTAAAATATGATATCTGAAATAAGTTACTATTTTTAAATTAACAAAATAAAAAAAAAACTACAAACAATTATAAACGTTATAAAAACGGTAATTATTTTTGTTCAGACTTATTATGTAAAAGGTACATTTTTGGCACATGAAGTAAGTTAGGTTATCATAGTTAATATTTTTACAACGTCAACGTTCCTTCTATAAAGTTGGAATTGGCATACGCTTACTAAATCAACAAATACGATACACTACTTTATACTTCCCAATAGAAAAGGTTTGACATAATACTATAAAATATAAGTATAATAAAATAATTATTATATTAGTGAATAATGTATACAAGTTGATCTGGGTTTTTTTTGTCCAGCTTTTATTTCTTATATATATTATAATCAAATTTAAGTATCAGCAGTTGCAGACAGAGTCGTCAGAGCTAGTAGTCCGGAGAACCATCAGTCGTAAAGTGACAGCTGACAAACGACTACCGGAACCGATCTATGGCAACTTATTGTGGACGATCTATAAAATGTAATATATAATATTTATCCCGGGATGCATAAAAAAATTGATTAATTTAATGGTTCAATAAAATTTAAACTACCAAACGTTGGCCACTTAATCATATATAAGGGACCATTAGTTCGTAAAATGTTTAGTGTTTGTTCATGCAGCCAAGTAATGTGGGCCATGTGATGGGTGCGCTTTGTGAATACTACTCTGACCGGCAGTGGGCCACCCTCCGCTGTAGTTCGCCAGTTCGAATACCTACGCACTACTCGCTAATGACACCTGTCCTGCAAAGAGTTCTGGACGATTAATCAATTATTGAATTATTAACAATTGCTATTAAATTATAAATTATATATTTATATAATAAAATATTTAAAAATATGTATCGTTCTTTCGTAAATTAAATAGTTAAATCGAAGTCATATTGTTTTCAGTCTGCGAGGCTAATGGGCTTAATTTTGTAGCGTCAGTCGTCGGACTATTAATATCGAACTCCGAAGAAAATATAATAAAGGACTGGATATCTTTTAGTATGACCAGCGATAAATTACTACACACGCGCAACACGTGTAGATGATTAAAATAATTTTACACTCGTAATTATTTTTCCTAATGAGTTTCATTTCATATTTAAATACCGTTCGAAATGTCATTAACGTGTTTTTATTATACGCACTATACCCTACACTTGCCCGCGTGTTTTATATGACCCGAACGGAAGTGGAAGAGGAGGGGGGGGTCGTTGGATGAGGGCAAACGATTTCGAATATCCTTCCGGAACCCGTAGAATATAATCTCGCTCTACGAATAATATAACTTTCCACGTTCACTGAAATCTTCAATCTCTCTGTGCATTCGATGCTGAGCTTAGTGATGAATTTATTGGTCTCACGGCGATCTGTATTGTTGTTTGCGCGTCTAACGTCACCACTCGAAGCAGTGAAAAAACTTCGATTTTCAATTTGAACGGAGGTTTCCGGTTGGCACTCAGAGAGAAAGATGAAAAGTAAAATTCCTAGTAGTTTTTTTAATACAATAGCAATAATGCAATATACAATATGCGCTTCGTCAGTTTTAAAAAATATTTTTTTTTGTTCACCACCGTAATTAAAAAATGAAAACTCACAGGCATAATATATAAAAAAAATATTTGTATTAATATATTTTATAGACGTGACATGATTTTCAAAATACTTTGAAACTTTTGAAACTATTTATTTTATTTTAATTCTTATTATCGATTTTTGTAATGCATATTATTTTTTAAGAGGTATACTTGTGTAAAAATTTAACTTTTTCTGTTTTACACACGTGTTAAGGTACAATATTCTATATTGTAAGTTATAACAATAAATTATAAAGTACCCATATCATTATCTGAGTTTAGTCAGTTGCTTTTTTTTTTTAATTTTTATTTTTAAGAAAGCCATATTTATAATTATAAACAATTATTATGTTTTAAAAAATTTTGTGAAATAGACGACACACAAGCAAAATTTGAGAGTGCCGTGTTTTTTGATGAGCCATTGGTGTAATGGTGTCAATATGTCAATGCCCTAGAGATCCACAAATTAATATTAAATATATAGGTAGTATGTCCAGTATCTATGGACACAATTTATAGTATTTATATTATACATTCAAATATTAAATGCGAATAAATTATACAAATAAAAATTGGAATATTCACGGATAATATATATCGATTGTACAATAATTTCTTATTACTATTTTAAAAATGTCTGAAGACCGGTCAACAGAAAAATCTCAAAACACATTATCTTATCCGATGAACAATGCTTTCGAAAATGTTGACAAATCTTTAGCCGATCAATCGATAGCTCCGACACAAAGTAGATCCAAAACTTTAAAAATGGGGTGTGAACAAATATTAAAAAAGTATAATACGAGTGGTAAGAGCCGTACATAATTTTTCATTATAGTACCTGCCGAGCAGAATATTTATTTATTAATCTGTGCGATACAATATAATATTTAGGAAATGCTGATTCCGATTCGGACGAATGCTACATACAAAATATTTAAGAAATAAAAGACAGAAACCCAATTAGTTTTAGCCGATAGTAATGTTGCACATCCGGGAGTTTCTAGGGCACAACGCGGCGAATCATATTTAACGCTATCGAAACGGATATTCTGGACATATGTGTATTATTATTTTTATTTCTGGTTAATGAATTCGTATAATTATCTATAACAGGCCTAAATCCTACTACAGGTGATCGGCCGTAGTTTTTAATTTATATTTTAGAATCCGAGTGGAATGAGGAATAAAATATGCATTATAGATAATATGGTAGGTATACATTAAAGAAAAAATTGTATGTTTGATATTAAGTTTAGTAACCGAAGAACATATTTTGCTCCGATCAACGTAATCGGAGGGGTTAATGGAAGAATTTTCGATCTATATAGTTTTATTTTCTATTCGTATTCATCAAGTTATATACCATCGTAAATCGCATTATAAGACAATGATCGCCGATCGGCGCAATCTACCTTGGTCGGCGTGCTAATATTTAATAGTCCTTAACCTAACATCAGTAATTTATTTCATTTTTGGTTTCTATTACAATATTACGTATTATAATATAAATTGTTGTCGAAAGAAATCATTCAGCGCACGTGAAAAGTTTTTCCGAAAAGGTCAACGTACGACGATTACAAACACACTGTACACCGATGTAAAAAAAATAACACCGAACACTAATTATAATAATTAGTATTTTACATAGTCGTCATAAACACACTGAAATGTGCGTGCGTAATACGTACATTTGATATTTTTATTATGGAAATATCATAATATTATGCCAATAGCTTTTTTCTTTTTTTTATTAAAAAATATGGAAAAAATTACAATATCTTAACAAACAACACAATAAAATATAATTGTGTTGACATTTATTTAACTAGGCTGGACGGATTGAGGGAAGGGAGTTTCCATTGACACTATACTTCCAATATGAATACGCAGTTTAGTTCATATTAATGATAAAATCACGTGTCCATTTTAATGGAAGGGATGCAGAGAGTTCGTTTTTTTATGGAACCTATATAGGTATATCTATTGATTTTCGTCAAACTTTTTCTTCTCAAAATAATTAATTAGATTATTAATTATTATTATTAATTATTTAGATATTTAGATTTCTTGTTGAAATGTTTGATATGAACTATGTAATAGTAATATACAGAAGTTATACGGTTGGTTATACACATCAATACGAATTCATTACACATATTTTTTTGACAATAAGTAAAGAGGTGAAAATATACCTGCAATATCCGCAGTATATTTTATATCATTGATCGAAATATTCGTTTAAACGAGAACGGAAAAATAATTGGTTTAGAATATTTAATCAACGAATGAAAATCGAAAACCTATGCATTATTGAACATTTAAAGTAAACGAAACGACTTCATTAATTAAAAACCAATACGTACGACTTTTAGAAAAAATACTGTTAGGTAAACAATGTAAAAAAAAAAGTTATGTTATGTTTGTACTTCTTTAGTCAAAACAAATTGAATAAATCTAATCTAAATTCAAATTAAGTCAAATTTAAATTAGGGTAAATAAGTTTATAGGAGTTAAAGCTGACGACATTAATAAATAAAAAAGTATTTTATTTTTCTTTGCATTTATATCGAAGTTTTCAAAACAAAGAAATCGATTGCTAAAACTACAAAATATACCTATAGGCTATAATACTGGCTATAGTGAATTTAAATTATTGTGAAATTATTTTCATACATTTTTGTGAATTTTTACTATCCCCGGAAACCCTCCAAGAAGGTTAAAACGAAAATGGTTCCGTGACTTGCTTGTACAAATCAAGTACTAAAAAATTAAGTATATTCATAAAAAAAAAAAAATAAAATATGTATAATACATATTATAGAAATAACAAAAAAAAAAAAAAAAAAACGAGCGAAAGTGTCATTAATGGGTGGCTGCTCTCATCAAACGTAACGTTATATATAATTTATTGTAAACTGTTATTATTATTAATATTAATTTGTTTTGATACCTTATCTGTATATTCTGTATCACATTTACCTATTGTGCCTAAGGTATAGATTGTAAATTTCTCTTAAAAATAAAAAAAAAAAATTAAAATAAATTTTACATTCGATACACACTGTATATATTATGAGAAACATAAATAAAAAATATATTATTTGTTGGCATGAATTGATACGAATCGTCTAAACAAATAGAATCTACACGAGAAACGCAGTTATCATACTTGTTAAATATTTAAATATTAGTATTTGAGGGGGCTGGAGCGTAATCAATTCTAAGGAGTAAAAACTAGGCATTTTATATTTCTGTTTATCTGGATCTTGTGTATGTGTTGAAAGTAATTAAACATTAGTGTACGTAATTCGCAGTACTGATCACGTTTTATAGGGGCATCATAGTCACCGGATGTACGTCTGTAATTTTACCTACGCGCATGCACATGTCAACATATATTGCAAAATGACAAACGTTTTTTTTCAAAAAATTCTACCTCTGACTTCAATCACTACGCTCAGTAGGATGTTCCGATTTTAATTTTGAAAGCAGATTTGAATTCAACTCTAAATTTACTATGCTTTGACTGTCGTACATTTTTCATATTCTATATCAATGTATTTAAATTCGAATTATTAATATGATCTATTTTTACTATTTTTGTTAGTGAATTTCTAAGTAAAAAAAATAAAAATCAGATAAATGAAATTGTCAAAGCATAGATAATTTAGTGACAAATTCAAATTTGCTTTCAAAATTAATATCGGAACATTATATTGGGCGTAGTGATTGAAGTCGTGAGCTATGTTTTCGACCAAAAATGAATTACGCTCCAGCCCCCTTAAATACTTTTTCTGTATTTCATATACTTCTTAATATATTTTGTATTTAAAAATATTAAATACAAAATCCTTTCGAACAAGATTTTTAATTTTGTTTTTCGTCTATAAAGAAATTGCTTATCGTCGACGAGACGATGTGATGATTATAAATATTGTTATCGACAACCAGTATCATTTAAACATATTACGGGAAAAATAAAATTTCCCGTATTGACGATTGAAAGCTTATCAACTATCCGGTGGGGGGTGGATCTGTAACGGGGAATATGTAAAATAACATAAAAACGATACACAGCGTCCCTGTTACATCTTATCAATTTCAATCGCCAATAGGGTATACTGTATATTTGGCTATTTATATTTTATAGTACCATAGCACGACGACACCCTGCGTCCCAGTATCCCACACTCGTTGTTCGTTAATCGTTGTACGTTAGTCACTATAGTCTCTACTCACTAGACTAATCTTGTCGTGGGCCCTGACCATATTCAATACACATTATTACATTAAACAAATAATTAGTTTTAAGAATTAAGAACCTGAAAACAACAAAGCTAAAAAAAATGTATTTAGAAGTATTTGAAATACTTTTTGAATATATTTGTATCTGAATTTGAACACTTATTAGCAAAGGTATTTAAATAAATATTTTAATACTTTTTAACTGAAGTATTTAAATATCTATTTGAAATACTTTTGAAAAGTATTTTTAACAATATTGGCAGTTATGATGCAAATTCTCAGACGTCTCTACCCTGGTGATGATGCACCTGCAGTATATTATTATAATATATTATCGATAAAACATCGTTCTCAGAAAAAGAGTAACGAAATTAAATAACTTGTCCAATAGTTATATATATTGATTCTATATTTTCTACGAATATAGAATTATCTGTTTTAAAAATACTGGTCGATATCCAATGGTTCGGTCAAAACCAGGTTTTTGAAACAAAATGGTAACGTTTACGTAAGGTACATTACTGTAGGTACTGAAGAATTAAAAATAACGGACCTTCGCAAACTCGTCTTTACAGTATAATGTTCGTGATTCTATTTTGTAATTTGAGCGTCACTTAGTAAAACTTTTTCACACGTGTTTTGTCTCAACCATTCTTTGTCAGTGACAAACGTACGAAACAATAATATTACATAATATATTTATATATATCAGGGATGGGCAACTTAATGATACTAGAGGGCCAATTTTGAATGTGCGAAAATCTAGGGGGCCAGAGAATATAAAAAGCAAAAAAAAACCTAATGTTAACTATACGCCTATCTATAAATAATATAATATTGTTTACATTCAATAGTTCAATACTAGATAAGAATTTATATCTACTTTTTACGATAAACATTATATCGGTTTTAATAATTTTATAAATATAATAAAATAAAATACAGAAAAATCTTAACATTTTATATTTTTATAAACTAAATTGAAATGTAGCACGGGCCAGTGAAAAATGGTACGCGGGCCGCCAGTTGTCCATCCCTGATATATAGGTATTATAATTATTATAATATCAGATGCCAAATAATAATTTTTTTTTTAGATATTATATTGTTTCGGATGATGTGTATTTGAAATAGTGAATTTTTTAATCTGCCCGAAAAATAACAATATTTGTGGCCTAAAATACATTCAGATTTATGGAGAACGCGTAACGACAAAATATTTCAAAAGAAGAGATATTTCGATTAGAAATTCTGTTTTATTTATATACCTATAGGTGCTTTGGGTTTAATTCAGTTTGTTTGAATAAGTATACTCACTGTAAAATATACACAGTGTGTTTGCTAAATAAATACCTGTCCTGCATCTCATAAATTCCATTCTGTTTTCAAAAACATTTACATAATAATGTACATAATATTATAGCACATGCCTATACACTAGTTGGGAATAAAATAGAGGTACCTTCTCAATTTATTATCGTTTTTTAATTGTATACAATATATAAATATAATATTCGTAATGAGAAAAGTCGGCGGAAATTTCTACAAAACGAATGATAACCAAGTTTTATCGTCGATGTCGTCCTCCATAAAATTAAAATATTCTTCGTCGTTTTTGACTTAGGGTCTCCGTCCGTTTAGGCGCCTCTACAGAGAACATTTAGACGATGACAATATGGTGTACGCGTCTGCATTTCATTATTTTTCATCATTATTCTATTTTAATATTAATGCAATCTCTTTTTGAGCATAATAACTATACAGCACCAACACTATATTATACCGTTGCGTTTGTTGTTAAAGTCCATAATAATATTATATATACCTACCCCGTGGATAATAATTAGCGTCCTCGAGAGTGTCCCTAAAAGCATTTTAACGTCTGTCATTAGAAGAAAATTAGGACTACAGTCATCTTATGTACTCTGAATATAACATTAGAACATTAGGTCTTAATGATATTTTTTCCCCAGTCGTTATACGGCATAAGAATACCTATTGTTATAATATTTAAGGTGAATGGTGATCATCGCGTTTAAGTGGACACAATAATTATATGTTGAATTGAAGAAACGGCTATGTAGATGAATTAATTTTCGTTATAAAAATCGATCCATCGAAAAATATTGATATATGTAATTTGAGATTACAATTGGTCTCCAAATATTATACTTAGCTAATGGATTTAGTCGATTTGTCAAAAAAAACACATTATATTCGATGAGTACACGAAATTTCGTAACTTGTTTAAATTACTACAAGTTTTTTATTACGTGTCTTTCAGTATAATTATAAGTAGTCGATATTTTCTTTCATCTGAACCGTAGTACTTATTATATAAATTATAAGATTTTATGAAACACAATTTTATTTTAGAGCTGAGATTGAAAAATATTATATCCATTTTTTACGACTTGGACAATTTTTTATAATTAGATTAGTTATTGTTTTGCCCGAAATGGTTATTAAAGTGGATGATAAAATAACAAAATCATATTTATTTTTTTAGGGATTATTATAAATTGTAATCATTGTTATGGTAAACTTGATGTTAACTTTACAATCAATTTAGATACTTGCGACCTACGCATTTTAACGATCAATGTAAAATCCCAACAATGCATAAAAGTTCAAATCCGGTCTATTATAATATTGTATTCATTGTAGTGCGTACCTATATATTTTATATTTTAAAATTACGATTTCCTAATATTCTGCTCACAAGTTCCCGACGATCGATGGCGTGTAAATCTCGCGTCTAAAAAGCGGCCACGGCGTGAAACAAAAAGTGAACGTTTTAAATAAGTCGGTACCCGACTGGAGTCGATATTCGATCGACAGATAATACTATACTCGAAAGTACATTCTATTCGTTCGCACATTCTGACCGAAAAAAAGTTAGTTCGCGAAAAGGAAAACAAAACAAAGGGAAAATAAAACATCGCCTCGCGCGCGCGCCGCCTAATCCCAATAATAATCTTTTATCGACATAATAATATATATGCTCGGAAGACTTGGGCCATAATTTATCACAGTTTTTTCGTCCATTTGTTTTTCAACAGCAGATTTTAACGTATATACCAACTCTGCCGAGATCGCCGGCGAATATATAGATATATCGCCAGTCATAACAGTTCGCGATATACACAACTGTGTTGTCGTTACCGTCTATATTATTACGAAATATTCTCATCTGTAACCGTTTGCTGACGATGATATTGCGCAGCGGCTTTCGTGCGGACTGCGTATATGAGGATAACGTGTCGGAAAATGATATTGTGACGTTACTCGCGGCGGACGGCGAGGAGAGTGTCACAAATATTTCCATAGACGACCGCATTTCGTCATCATAATAATAATAATATATTATTCGGTTCAATTAATATTCGATACGACGGTGGCGTTCAAGACATCCTCGCTGGGGATCGAACCAGTGACGCGCGAACTGATCGTTGACATCTGTGCGACACGGGCTTCAGCACCACTGTATATATGGCTCGGTCGCCGTCAATTCGAAATTTCCAATTTCCCGACAAGACATAAACAATTTATTCCGATGAGGGTTTCCAGCTGTATGATAATATAAACGCGTCCAACCTACTATAATGTATAAGAATTCATCTATTGAAATATATGCGCGTCGGGTCGGCGACCGGCGGACGATATACGGGTACCGACTATTAGAGAAAATACGAGAAGGGATGTTCCGGTCTATAGGCCTTTTCGGACTGTACGCCAGATTTAAAAAAAAAAATTGAAGTTCTTATTTCATACGACGTTTTCGGTCTCGACGACTATCATACAATATCACAATATTAACAATTCGCACGGTTATGACATTTTGCACATATTATAATATTATATTTTTATGATTTTGAGGTAAGCCATAATAGGACGCGCTGTCCAGTGTCGAATCGGATTTTTTCATCGTCACCCTAGAATGACTGTAGCACAACCATCAGTCGTACAGGTACAGGTACTCAAAGGTTCTGACATTGTAAAACAAACAATATATTGCATCATTACATATTGACATGGATCCGATAAACTGTGCTCAGTCGGTTTGCAGCCCCGGGCAGGCTGCTGATCGGTTGGCTATCTAAACAAAGCGATTAAAATATTATAATTGTTAGAAGAACAGAACAATGTAACCGCAATGGAATATTGTTGTGCATCACAACCGATCCAAATGGACTACACACCACACGTACATGCACGTGCGATGTTACAATAATGCAATTAAATGGTGAAATGTTATTAATAGTTTCTCAGGAGTGACTAAATATCAATTAACCCCAATTACCAATCGCATCACTCAGATATTTCTCGTCACACTCACACATCGCTCAAGACCAATATTATGTAACACATCGTATAATATTATCGTCGAAAATCGGTCGTCGACGGTCTTTACTGGTCTTCACAATAAGTTTAATAATCGACTTATTAGGATATTGCATCTTCGTTATTATCATTAATTACTAATGCGACAAAAATTTGACAGCAATTTTATGGGCTATCTTGGGATAAAGGGCAAGTTGAGTGAAACCATTAGCCCCCCGACAAAGGACTATTTCAAAACAGTTTATTCTCATAATTGCGACCTTGATACAACCAACTGGTGGTGAGTTATGTTTATAACCACTAAAGATTTACTTACTTGTTGTTGCCCTTATAATAATAATATATAACATTGATAAACATTGCAACGGGTAACAACGACCTAAAGATATTTTGGTGTTGTTAACGTGGTCCTGCACCGTCATGCACGTCAGAGCAGTCAAGTGTAAAGATGATACAAGGTATTTCTAAGGTATTTTCGTGAGAATTATTTGAGACTAGAGGGAAGTCAAAAAGGTATTTTTATTTTACAAATGAGAGATATTGAAGGATACTTCAGGTCAGATGACATATAAAAATAGAGATTTTACTTCTCGTGACGTGTTTATAATATACATCGAGTTTTTATATAATTAAATGAAATGAGTACGCAATTGTACCCTTAAACATTTCACATCCACCAAAGGCAAAACGGGTTATCGATTCCATTCGCAAACATGAATTCGCTCTCAATATTTTCACGGGAATACTCTGTATTTTCTAGAACTGCGTACGTCTCGTGGTGGATTTATAATATTGCATCAAGTTTTTTTTTAAATGTCATTAAATAACTACCATAAATACACCCTTAAGACATTCATAAAACGTAAAATAGCTTATTGATTCCAGTGATTCCACTGAATAACAAAAAATCGTTTTTAACATTTTCTCCGAAACATTATACATACTGCCAAAGTGCCAAAGCGTAAAAACGACGGCCGTGAACACCGCATACATCGACCGACGATTATATAATATATTATCTGAAAACCTGCTCAGTACGTACGTAATATTATATAATATTATTACTATCAAACGAAAAGATAATAAAAATATTATATAACACGTGATTCCATGATAACAAAATATTAGGTGCAGGTACGCCGATGTAGATCATTTGCATATATGGAAAAATTAATTTTGATAAAAAAAAAAAAAAATGTCATAATATACAAAATAAAAAATATAAACTTTGTAGGTCATCTATCAGATATCTCATCTGTTAATATGACAGTTATAGTGGATATAATAATATTATATAGTAAATTGTTAAGTATAGACGGCTCGCTATACAGTATAGGTACCTATACGTACACGTAGCATATTGTGTATATTTATTATTTATATTTTATATTTAAAGATAAGAATGTATATGGACTTATGGTATGGTAAAAGCGCTTTAGCAGAATCTTCAATTTATGTAACCATAATATTTTTGATGACAAGTGTATGCTTTGTTGGAAGTTCAAGACGTGTCTCTGAAACAGTTTTTCGTATAATGAAATTATAAAAAAGTATTTACGTTTGAAAAGCTATTTTTCTAATCTTTTATGTCATATTACTGACATAAAACATTTTTTAATTAATTTAAAATCAAAAAAAAAAAAAAAAAAATGTTTAATTATTATTAGGCATAATACATTTGCGCAGACCTAAATTTTTGCACAATTATGAACAACATTGAATCAATTTGTACTTATATATTTTAAAATTGCAATCGATCCTTTTAAAACCACTTTTCTGGCTACATAAATCATAAGCAAGTATGGAAACTGTCAAAAACAGAATATTATTAAACATCAACGAAGAGCTATAAAATGAACTTTTAACTAGATTTGCTGATTGCAACAACTATAAAAATAATATTAAGTTGTTTCGAAACTAATTTTCTGCTGAGATTGATAATGTTGAATGTAACTTACAGATGAAAGTCGAACAACTAGACAAACAAACAACGATGTTAAAACGGTTTTTCAAAAGAGAGTAGTTTGTAAATGTTTTGCCAACAAAATGTTTGCTACTTTTGGTAGTCCATTATATATATCGTAACAGACATTTTCGTTTTTTGTCACAAATTAAAATATTTTCCATGTTATGTGATAAACGTTTAAGTCTTAAATGCAAACGTCCCGTTTAATTCGAATAACAAAAATTAAATTTAAAATTAAAATATTAGGTAAAACATTTCATATAGACAATAAATAAAAAACAATACGTCAGCTTCTTTTATAGTATCGATTTTAATATGACTCCTGCAGTTGTATAGTGCTCTGTATGAAATGCATATAATGTATAATATTGTTGATCACATAGGAAAAAAGTGGATGTCAGTATAGATATTATACTCGGTATGTAAATATTGATAATATTTTACACGCATTAATAAGGTATTATATAATTGATTACCTACAACATCGTACACTGAACGGACGAATATCAAAAATTGTTGACAATTTGTTCGTTTTATATATTTGAATACTGACGCATCTACCTGTAGATTATAGGATTGCTAGATTAGAGGCCGATCACATCGGGTGGCACTTTTTTTTATATGTATACATACCTACTTGATATTTCCGTTTATAATAATACATTTTAACATAATATAACTACTATTATTTAACAGTAATATTGTGATACGACTTATTTTCTTATCGTTACAAATCATGATATGTACATCCCAATAACATATTATTATTGAACTTAAAATCGGATATTGGAACCTCGAGCAACGCATAATAATCAATATATTAATGGAAATTATGTATAATATTATAATACCGGTAAAACCTTTTCTACAACATGAAGAGTAATAATAACATTAATAATATACTTCGATAATGATAAGTCCCGCGGGACGTCATACCTTTTAATGATCAACCAGCCGACCACCCGTAGAGTATAGTTTTTGACATCGTTGCTCGAGTCGAAGCTGTGCGGGTAAGCCTGCAGGGTTAGCCTTTACGCAAAGTTAGCTAACCCATAATATGGGTCTCCATCCAGCGGTATGTCTCTTCTTTCGGGTTGTGTGATGTCAGACAGTCCGGTTGGATATTCTAGTTCAAAAGCGAAGTAACCAGGTACCACCATTATCGCACAATTTAATTATATAGCTATTACGTCCAAGTGGACGGTTGGGGTAGGGTGGACTATGACAATCAGTATAGTGATTATATTACTTAAATAATATCATGTTTATACAGACAACGTCGTCGAGCGCATCGTGCATATTTTACATAATGCCTTATGTTTAGCCCTAATAGTTGATGAGAAATCCTAATAGATAAAATTTCGGATTGAATATGAAATTCGATCAAATATTAATTAAGTATACCTACCTAGATTAAACAATATAAATAATATAGATAGGTATAACTAATACTTATATAAATTAATTTAAAATTTAAATACGGAAGAAAAATTCGGTTTGTTTTCAAATATGTAGGTATTCTACTATTCAATAATTATATGCTCACTAAGCGTGGGTAATAAAAGTTATAAGAGTTGTAAAGTTGTGATATTATATTATTGTAAAGTTACACAATTATTGTATACATGTCAAAGGATAATTAATATTAAAAGCTTACAAATCATTAGAATAATATATTTTCGTGATATTATTACTATAGTTTTTTTTTCGAGGTTAATGTAGATACCAGTCTACAGCTGCGTATCAATACTTAAATATTACAATAGTCGTATTTGGTATTACAATGTTCAGACAGCAAATCAATATGGCGAGAAAATCGGTTTAATAGTGTCTTTGTATACAATGTGCAGTTTACATCGAATACTTTGACGCAATAAATACCGACATAAGTTAATGCATAAGTTAATTTGCAAATTAAATAGTTCATTTTTAAATTCTTTTATATTTTACTACAAATACATACATTTTCTAATCAACACTTATAACTCTCAACTAGTTAATATTGATATTATCCATTCACAGGTAGTACAGTATTGTAATAACTTGGCTTTTTCCAGTACATTTTTAAAATATATTACGTTAAAATTATTATATTTGTAGAAATATGTATCACAACTGTAGGTACATAACTTATAAAGTATAAAACTAATTCTTCATCTATTTTGTGTTTAATAAAGCTGTATAAAAAGGGTTTTGAATTAAAATAAACAAATACATATTCATCGATTTAATAATTTAGTTAACCCCAACGTGCACTAATCACATAAACCAGTATGTAATAAAAAACTAGTGGTTTTTTTTACCATTTTTTACAAAATATTTAGTTTTTATTTGAAAAATAATTAAAAGTTTATCAATCAATACGTCACTTTGTGTGACAATGGCGTTAATCAATTATTATAATTAACTTTTTTTTTTCACTGAGTCAAGTTAAAGTGTTAAATTGTTCTTTATTATATATATTATGTACTTCCCCCTTTAGAGTTAAATATATTAATATCGTGTATAATATTTACTTTTAACTTATAACTAAATATGTAGTCGGCTAAAATCTAACCGAATAGAGTAAAGTTTTTTTTTATTAAATATACTGCCAACTTTCGTGAACACGTTTTGTAAAATAATATAATAATAATGATAATGACACGTGTCAAACTCGATTTCAGCACCCCAGCACCTTACAATTTACGTCATGATATACGATGTCGTACAATATATTATCATACGGATACGATCCGAAATCTCTTTCGGGATTATGGCGAGTAAATAATAATAATAATAATAACAATGTGATGTCTCGGTGGACAATATAATATCTGGTCGGACACACACTGCGGCGGCCATACTGCAGTTGCTATATGTATAGGTATACCGATAACCTATACGTTAGGTATAATAATAATAATATTATATTATTGCGTACAGGCCGCCTCCTGTTAGACACGATATTGAATATATAACATCGGCCAGCGGGGGGAGGGTTAATTCCGTACAACGTAATCGGGTGGAAGGTCGATGAATATTCAACACGGTTACCGCATCACCTCTGCAGATTGCCGATGAACTGGCACATCCGTTTCGCGGGCGAGACACCGCTTTGCAAGGTTTAATAATAATAATAATGCCATTATAATATATATATTATCTATATCGACGAACCGCCGTTAATTGCGATCGCCGTGATAATTATAATGGCTGCGAACTGTGCAGAAGAATATTCCGGTGGGGTCTGTGTGAGGTGGGTATATTATTATTATTATTATTATTAAACGCCGTCCGTGGTGTGTTTCGATTAATATACCTACCCACCTACAACGTCGTCATGATGCCGCCCGTGCACAATACAATGATAATATTCCGGACACAATAGGTAATGACCGCGAATCACGACCATCGTTATTTATTATGGCCCGGTTTCGAATCCAATAAAAGAAGAATACTTGCGAAATATTTTATTATGCTCACATATTTTATACGAACATAATTTCAAAAATATTCTCTGCAAAATACAAAACGAGTAAAAATCAAATTGTTAATTTACATTTTACAATCGATGATAATAATAATAATAATACGTCGGATAAAATGCAGTTCACTTTAAAAATAACATAGGCATAATATAATCGCAATATAATTTATATTATAGTATATTAATTGATGTATATTCAATGTTTACAAAATTATTCATTATTTGAAAAAAAAATTGATACCTATGATAAATTGAATACCTAATAAACTATATATTTGCTCTAGGTTGTATACACACTTATACTTCCAAAATATTAATATTAATTATCTTAACCTGAAATTAACGTGAAAACGAGAAGTCATAAAATAGGTTTTACAATAATTTTACTTTTAAAATCTTTTGCCGTTTCCTCCGCAGAATGACCCCGTATGTTTTGAAAAACTTCCAAATGTTTTTTTTAACTCTTCTTAAAATTTGTTTATGATGTGCTCAACTTTTTATATGTTATTCGATATACACCAATGTGTGGTTCATATATTTTTAGACTAGTGTAGGTATTCTAAAATAATAAAACTTTAGAATATCCAAAGTTGTTCAAGTAAGATGAAATGAATGCGTTCGCGCATAAAACCAGGTGCTAATTATCTTAATTAAAAAATTGTGGACAGTTAAAATATATTTATACCTAACGGATGTCTTGTCGGGGTCGCTATATTTTAACAACTGCGCGCGTGGTCACGATTATTGCACGTAATATATTATACGTGGTATACGTGTTATATACCGCTCTCAGAAATTCCAATTAAACGTTATATTCGACGATTGTTCGCGTTACGCGAGAATTAATTCGATTTTTGTTTATTAACAGGAAGCAGTTCTGTCTGTCACAAAATTAATCTATTCAAGATACAATATAATATCATATTACATCAAACATTATATACAGTTAGGTAATACGTACTACTTATAAGACAACAATAATATCTATGTCTGCCGATCATCGGCGCATCTCTGCTTTTCACGCCGCCGTTATCGATTAAACCGTCTAAATTTTTACACTATGGCCTGTTATGGTCTATCTACCAGTGATTTTCTACCGGTTTTCCGTGGCATACAATAAGTCATGTAAAATGAAATTTCGTTTATCTAATTTGGTGTGAGAAAAGAAAAATAGAAAAAGGTCTTAGTTGAAGAAAAAATATTGTCTCCGTGGCCGATACGCGTTTCGTGGACATTTTGTGAAGAGCAGTGTGCCGCGTTTAAAAAAATGGTTGAAAACCACTAGTCCATATACAGAGACACCGAAGAATATTTTTTGATTTTAATAATCTATACGATCAATACTGACGTGACTAGGTATTTGAATTAAAATTTACATTTCATGATGTCGCGATGTTCCGCCGACGTCGATATTCGACTGCATAGCCAGTGTGGTACGCGATAAAAATCTATATCAGAACGATCACAATATCTGTACAGTAATAGGGGAACACCGTGCCGTATTTAAAAAAAAATTGTTGAAAATCACTGGTCCAAACCGGGACACTGAAGAATATTTTTTGATTCATCTTACGATCTATATTGACATGACTATAGGTACCTATTCGAATTAAAATTTACATTTAACAATTTCGATGGTCCTACGTGGATATTGGACTACATAGCAAGTGTGGTACGCTATAAAAATCAATATCAGAACGATCACAATATCTGTGCAGGGTAACACTAGTGACCCGGGTAAAGCAGAGTTTAAATAATAAAAGCGACCGCTATAGAAACTGCGCGCCAGGTAAATTTAATAGTATTCTACTGTTATGTGTATGCCTAATTGTTTTGAACACACAATATATTATTGTTATAAGAACAAATGCGAACAATCCATATAATATTAATGTATAAATTAATGTTGACAATACATTTATTAAGCTCTTGTGAACTTATCAATTCATAGTTCAAATCGTATACCATGTACCTGCTATATTAATAAACTCTTCGTGCATGAATGGCAACTGAAAAGTAAAAATGTATTATACATTTTAAAAAGTTTTTATTTAAATACTGCAGGGAACGCTCGAAATTCGATACAATTTGTATAGTAATATTATTATAATGGGCAGTATGCTAGGTATAATTATGTACACAATTCAAAACTTTATAACAAAACCTGAGAATACAATAACAAAAATTAGGTACAGCGGAGTTCCTCGGGAAAGAGTCAAGAATCAATAATCATACAGAACATGAGTACGATAACTACGAGTTCTCTCAAAATAACAATATGACCAATTTTTAGTCTGTGATTAGACTACAATTATTTTTACCTTGGATGTTTAGCCTCATATTTGATTTTCGATTTATGATCTAACACAGACTCTTAAAAACAAGATATTAGTTTACTACCAAAGTAGTATTGTTTGCAATCATAGCAAGCATGTATCATAATCAAAACAAGAACTATTGGAGAAAATTGGGTAATCGACATACATATTATTATATTATCGCACGTCATGCAAATCAAATCTAGACTCAGAGTGCTGTGACTCGTCCTTTTTTTACTTAAAGGAAGTTGGTTTTATTACTACAATAATTTATGGTGAAAAAACAAAAGAAAAATAATTTTTAGTGAAAATCGGTAGTTATCAATTAAAAGGGACACACTGCATAAAAAAAGTAGTTAAAATTTAACAATACTCTTCATTGAGATATTAAGGGTTTTAGTTATCGTTATCGAAACACGTTTTATCCCTACCTATGTAATAATATATTATGGAAAGCTTTTTCGTAATTTTATAAATCACGTTCGTTAAATGGGCATGTGTAGGAACTATATAATTTAAATAAAGTTTATTGTATTCTTTCAATGTGCATTTGAAATTAAATTATTTGATACAAAATTGCGTTTCATTCATAAAACAGAAGATTAGACGGTGGAATTTAAACAAAATACAATGCGGCTAGTTCAATTTTAAAACTTTGTCGTAGTCTAAAAAGTCGCGAAAAGATAAACGAAATTGTCTACTTTATCATCGTTATTGTTATTATTATTATTATTTGTATTATTTTTCTACTTAATATATAGTAAGTTTAATGGTTGGTCGTTTGCTAGTACAATACATAACAAATAGTCAGAAGATTCTCACAGTTCAAAGAAATGGATAATAATAAGATAATGGAAATATTAAATAACACAATACTTTTCTAGCAAGCCATGCGTATATCAAAAAAATGTTGTCATCCGATATTATATATTTTATATTAAACTAAAAAAGACAATTTTATATATTGAAATATTGCTATAGCCGTGTTTCTGAGAAAGAAAAAAAAACATCTAAAAGAAAATTCACAAGTAAAGAGTAAAACCTATTCGTGGAACTACAATAATTGTTTTTTTTTTTTATTATTCGCGTATTTATATTAGTACAATTTAGAGTATAAATCTTTTGAAATAAGTCGTACAACACAACTACTACACGTATTTCGTTTTATTCGAAAAACAAATTAAAAGTTTTTATTTACTTAAAATGAAATATACCTTTTTAATATTAATTTCAGATAATATTATTACAGTAATCGTACAATTAATAATATCAATAAAAGTATTTACAAAACAATATGACAATGTGCTACACTTTGCATTGTTACATCAGTGATTTAATATTTTAATACGGTAAATATATAAATCCATACAAACGGAGAAAAAGTTTTTTATCATTAAACATTAATAAATATTATTCGTATTAAACAATAAACTGGTGAACTCGCTATGCAGTAGTCTTGTGTGCACTGTGTCATTAAGTATACATCGTAGGTCATTGTGCCAATGTGTTAAATTTGAACTTTCATGACTTTCATCAATATAAATTGAAAAAAGAACTAAAAAAGATCCCAACATATAAAATGTCCGAAAATAGCTAAAATAGAGCCAAACTATTTTGATTGTCATAGGAATACCAGGGAAAATTCTAATATAAATATTTGGTGGAAATGTCAAGTCTCCAAACACTGTCGTCAGAAACAAAAGAAAACCCATATCATTGTAAAACCAATACATTCCTCTCCGTATTCGGAATTTAAAACAACAAAATGATGCCGTATTTAAATATAATTTAAGCTTATTCTGAGTTATTAGTTGAACGTTCGCAGTAAAAAAATTAAGAAAATGAAACAGTGATTAATGATTATTAAATTATTTTAAAGCAAATTAATATTATTGAAAATATTATGTATTGTTTGAATATAGTTATGTAAAACACATTGAAATGTGAGCGATTTACGATATAGGCAATACTTAACATTTTTATTTTAAATTTTAAGTTTTATTTATTTAACACAATCTATAAAATATTTTTTTTTTTTACAATAACTGTAAACGTACGATGTGTGTTGGGCTGACCGTGTGTGGACCTTCCACTGGAGGCACTTTGGTTGACGCCATAAATCTAACTTTATAGTTATTCAGAAAACATTTAATTATTTTTTTATCCATAAAGTTCACCTGCCAGATAGTTTTTATACGATTGTCATTACCATTTTCACGTTCATTTCGCAACAACAACTTCACAATTTTTTCTTGAGTGGTTGTAGTGTTGTACACGTAACGTCAAAATACTTAGCCGAGAAGGCACTCTTGAACTCTGATGCGCTTTATCAAGATGATATGTAAAAATATGAATTATCAATTTGGGTACGATATATAATAATATGCATACAGGCACATAAACCATCAGAATTTAGATAGGTACGGTCGCGGCCAACTCGAAAAATCATTAAAATATGCGACCTTCTTTGAAATATGCCCTAACTAAAAAAAAAAAAAAAAAAAAAAAACGAAATATATCAAACATGCATATCATTATAATAATAAACTACATATGATGATGTTTTCGGATGTATATACCCACGCATGTAGTTCATTTTATTTACCTGTGTTATCGGCACGCGGTATTTTCACAACGGAGACGCGACCTTCCCGAAGCCCGCGGTTTACATACTACAAATACCGCAAAATGTTCAGGATATTATCATCGTCGTTTTGCTACGGTTTTGTAATTTATATATAATATATTTTATTTTCTCGCTTCGCCAATAATCCCGAGAAACTTTAAAGCTATTGCGCCCCACAAAAACTTAAAGACTTTGTTGAAAGTGAATAGCGCAACGAGCGCAGTAACACAATGACGTCCATAAAAAGTCTCAGGCCAAGGTTGGTTTTAAAAACAAATTGGGGGTTTTTGATCCGCAGATGAAAGCGATTCGTTTGCGAACGGAAAGGTGGGAAAATAAAGTAGAAGAGTGATGAAATAGATGCGTTTTACAAATTATTGTTATTCTCCATATAGGTACGTGTAAATAACCTATATCCTAATCCTAACCTATATCGCATATGATGTATGTGTATAATACATTGTGTGATGGTTTTAAAAAACCAACATTGACCGGTGGACGCGTAAGAGCATTAAAATGTATTTTATTTTTTTCCACTAAAGGAAGTTTACTAGGGAACTATAATTTTATTATCTGTGATAATGTTATAAAATGCGCGTTACGTCATATTACTGTTGTAATATTGACGAAAACATTTTCTAGTTTTAAATTATTAAATACGCGATGGTGATTATATTGTAGGAATTCAGAAGAACGGGCACGTTACAAAAATAATCTGTTAGTATACATTTTTTTTTTAATATAAAACGAAAAGTTATACTGCTAATTAAAATTTGAACGTGCACTCAGACTGCCGCCTTAATCGGAGTGTGGGTGGGTAGTCATCTCTCTCCAGACACGTCGAAACGAAAGGCGAATTAAATCCACAAGAGGTATTCTCCTCACTACCGGCTCACTAATTGGACCCGCTCTCTAAGTCTGAGCTATCAACCGAGAAAGAGTGTCTGCATAGGTATATATCTGTTATCAATCCAATATGGATGACTATTGTACCGCGTAGGTATATGCATAACACCTGAAACGATTCGGCGTTAGAGAGAGGTATTAAAATAGCCGACCGTCCGTGTCAACACGACCGCAGTTCTGTAACCCAACCTTGTCTACTGCTTTCAAGACGTCGGAAGTCTAATAAAACGTCGAGAGCCAAAGTACGAAGTGTTTACACTGCAGGAACCAAAGTGGTTACTTCGAAGCCATTTATTCTTTGAACACGCGACATCGACGTGGTAAATACAGATGATATTTTACCGTAGAACACGGTTATCAGCTATATACCTTATGATAATATTGATAACCGTTGTGAAACGTTTCGACAACGGTATATATGGCCTATTGTGGTGGTTTGGAAAACATAAACTGATCTCATTTCATATACATCGTACCTTGTTTGAATTAAACACATTTGGACATGTAATAAATTATTGTTCAAAAATGACGAGCAAAATACAAGTAAAGGCCACATTCATTAAAGTAATTAGAATACACAGACCCACAAACCTAAATTATGTTTAATATGTTAAAATAATAAAATATGATACAATATTATGACCTACCTATAGTTTTTTTAATGATGTCGAATTATTAACAACTGAAAAATTATAATTGTCTGTATGGTAAATTTTTTTCATGAACATTTGTAAAATATAAACTTTTATAGTACCTAGTTATTACTTATTTACTTATCATATTATACCTACCTATAATGATACCCATCATATATTTTGATCGTTTCAGAAAATATATGCTTATTTTTTTTATTTCTTAGTAGCTAGTTATGAAGAAAATTTAAAATGCCTTTAATGTCATCTAGTTTTAAGACGGTAATAATAAAATAAAATAAAACTTTAATAATAGGAATTTGATTACATTACTATAAAAATATTATATCTAACTTTTATTTTACTTACTCACTTCTGAGAAGTGCACAGGTAAGTATATACCTACCTACATCTTCAGCAATATTTTCTTTACCATCCCAATTCAAATATTTGTATGTTTCATAAAACCGAACACAAATACGTGTTTATTTGGTTTGAAGATAAACACGAATGATCCTCGTTGATTTGGCCTGCGGGAGTTTTTGAAGAATAAAGTAGGTACTATTAAACAATACGAGCAATTGTGCGTCTGTTACGATATAACAGTTAAAACCACCTAAAGACCTTCAACAACCATTATCAACATCATAATAATAGTATAATACACATAAATTAAAAATAAATGGAACGATTTAAACTGTTGTTGAGTGGTTCATTATTGCATTTTAAACGGATATAGTTTCGGTACTTTCGAATTGAATTGGATTATAATATTATTAGCATAATAAAAATAAAAGATTTTTCATTATTTACAAGTAAACAACTGTTCTCGATACAATGCAAGATGCTAATGCCCGAAATATCGTATTGCAGAGAAATGTTAACGCGATGTAAACAATTTACCCATTAGATTTTATTGCCCCTAATGTAACATAATACATAGGTATCCACATATCTGTACATTGACCATACGTCATAACACTCATAACAATGATATTAAATACATAATTTACAAATGGCGCCACACCTAAATTTGATAATAATGACCGATGAGTGGATTCTGGATAAATAGTATAATATGGCGTGTAGGTGCGAGTAAAACGCGATTAATGTATTGAGCATGTTATTGTGATTTATATATATTTTAAAATAAAGTGAAACCGTTAAAAATTGTGCTAAAACGATTACCGTTCGGTTTATTAATATTTAGAACACAGTGAAAGCAGTACAATAAAGATTTATAACATTCTGCTTTTAGTGTGGACGTCACCTATTCGATTAAATAAAAAAATATCAACTGTATCATTTTACGACTTCTCCATTACTATTTTTAGCATTACTATTAAGTAGTTTACTAGTCAGAAATATTATACATTAAATTACACATCATAAAAGCAAAAAATATTCAAATACGGTATAATGTTGTGTACTTAAAATAGTTACTTTACCTAAAATTCTATAATAGGTACCTATTGACTATTGTGCATATTTTCTGTCATTTAGTTTAAAAAACTGTATATAAATATAAAAATAATACTATCAACGCTTGATTATGTTTTAGGTGCCTGTCCATCCGTCCGTCAGTTACCAGTTTATAATTACGATTGTTTGTATCGAGATCTTAATATAATCACGGTTCTTTTCAAAATAAATGCATACTAGCCAGTATATAAAAATAAGACCCAAAATATTATAAATTTTACAGAATAATTTTTTCTAAATATTGCATTCTATGGAATTATAGTTTATTGCGTTATATTAAAATACGTTTAGAAACCAGACATTTAACACGAGCGCAGGGCGCAGAGTGAGCTTTCCCAACTTATTTAATATATATATTTTTATTCACTTTTGTTACGACGGAAGTTTTGCGCAGGATGATTAGATGATATTCAGACTATTATAATTTTATATGACCAAGTTAAATTCATAATATTAAATTATATTCATTCGGTTTTTAAATAGTTCTGTCTTGGAAAACCGAGGCATATAACTTATAATTACGTTTGGTGGAAAGATTACGAGAATAAAACCGTAGAATGCACACAGAAGTTTTCCAAACTAGATTATTTTCTGCTGTCTTCAAAGAACGCACCTGAACAAATGGCTTTATCAATTTGGGAGATTTTGAGGTACAACAAAAAATGTTTGTTTTCACCGTAACTCTGTTGTTTAAACTGAATTCAAAGATTAAAAGAGACGTTAACACTATAAAATTAATGCGACAAAAGTAATTCAATTACCAGCTCTGAACTCGGAAAATGTTAGTAATTAAAACAAAATATTCCCAGAAAGAGTATAGGTATATAATATGTATAACCGAATAATAGGTATCAATTTATAAGATAGCAAGTATCAAATATAGTGTTGGTATATTAGTAATATTTTAGTAATCAATTATGTACAATAACAATAGGTAACTAAAAAAAATTGCAATTCAATCGATTTGAGTGCCTAGCTATTTTTTTACTCGCCACATCATTTCATTTCATGACAAAACTTCATATTATTATGATATTTACAATTTAATTTAATTTAATTTATACAAGTTAGTTTTCGGGTACTTAGAGTAATTAAAACCGAACAATGAGTAGGTACCTATACATGATAAAAGGTTGATAGAACAATAAATTAAATTTTTAATTTAGTTCATCCAAAAAATATAATGTTCGCAGTTGCATTAAAATAATTATTTTGAAATGATATATGCGTTTTGATAAAAGTTATAAATTAAATTTCACAATTAACGACAATCACCGATTTTAATTAAATTGTCAATAAAATATAATATAGAAGATATTAAATGACATTTTATGATACTTAGAATGACGCAAACAGTATATTTATGAAAAAACACACTACCTATTGAAAAATTAATTAACTAATAAGTACATTTTTTAAATTTTTTTTTTATTGATCGTGAAGCCCGGCAACTATAGCCATTAGCCGTTTGTTTTTGTTTGTAGGAGAGGAAATTGTAGGTTTGTAAACACGTGTGTTTTTGGTTTGGCAGATTTTTTTAGTGGGCACTCGTAGGTATCTGCCATTCCTCGTGGCGGGACGACGGCACTTCTCTCCGGACACCGTGACTTGCCGGAAGAAAATGCCACCCACGGCCGGGTTCGAACCGGCGCTGGTGTGCGTCGCAACCGACGCCTTAATCCACTCGGCCACTCCGTCCCCATAAGTATAAATAATTTCTCGTTTAGACTCTAATATTTAAATTTAAAATATCATTTTCCCGCAAGCCACTGTTGATATAAATATAATGTTGAGGGGGATCCAGTCGATGAAAAAAAAAAGTGACTTTTAGGCCAATAAGGTAGACAAAACTGGAGGAATTTGGTTTGAGGATTTTATTTTTGAAAACGGATTATGATTGATAAACAACGTGGCTTAGGTTATTCCCGACGGCGATTTTGAATACTTATTTTGTCAGCTGGGAATATTCAAGGAATAAAAAAAATATGATATTTTTGTATTTTATAGCATTCATCATGACACTAACAATAATTTGAATATTAAAAATCGCCTCTGGCATAACCTAGTAAACTTGTTAATCAAACTAAAATCCGTCAAACCAAATTCCTCCCGTTTTGTCTAGTTTATTGGTCTAAAAACCGCTTATTTTAAATTGAAAAAAGTTGATCACACTTTAACATCTCCGCCAATGTCTGCGCGTACGTAAGTTAATTGCCGACGAATATAAATAACGACCGATATACAGGGCGGTATCATGCGGGACTACTGTTATAATTCAGGACATTTCTAGGCAATAATGACCGAAAACGATTACAGATTAAACTCACACATACTAATGTTCATTTACTTTGCACACGCCACACACTTACAAGTCATTTTAATGTCCTCATGTTAAATTGCCTATATTAATTTCCTTAACACGCGACTGACTGGAGTCAGATTTACACGAAGTTAAATACATAATTGTTTATAAATGTTTACTTACGTTTTTGCTTTGCCTTATTTTAGCTTTAAAATAACAATTTTGCATCTTTATACCTATATTATATTGGCACTTTATAATATTACGTATAAAAAAGCCGGTAAGTGTATGTCGCTCTGATGTACGGTAGGTTACAAATGGGCCATTGTATAATGGTTGTATTAGACTTGAATTCAATGATATAATATCATTGTATAAGAAAAACGATTCTGAGCGGAGACGGTTTGTCAGTCTGGATATTTTATATTTTGTTATTATTTATTTTATCATGTAATTTGAATTAATATTAAAATATTATAATTTTTTATTCATTTCTATGGTGATAAACAAAACGTTGGAAATTAAAATCCCATTTTTAGCGTTTTTTTGTAATTTTCTGGTGGTTTTTCCCGTGGCATTAAATAACTATTGAGAAAATCGGAAAATTACCTCTTTAAAGTACCATCTTGATCCAATTTGCTAAAAGATAAGGTACTATATGTTGAAATCGAAACACTCCTTCTGGAAGAAATTTTGTATACAGGATATAAAAAGAAAAAAAAAGAAAAGAAATAAACACCATTGTAAAATAGCTTTCTCGCTCCGCTCAGAATCTAAAATAAAAAACAATAAATAGATATCTATTGAAACAATAACTTGACTGAAAAAATAATTCTTATTTATTTATTACTTCCAACCTTATCAATAATATCTTACAGATGTATACTTACTTTGAGAAAATCAAAATTAAAAAAATTTTCAGAAAGATCTTTTACTTTAGAATATGAAATAAGAAATAAGGATTATCTTAGAAAGAATCTAGGTCAAAATAAATACGTTTTTTTCGTTGTGGATTCAATGTTCCAACCTCCATTTGGCCGATTTTGATCTCATCAGCAGCCATAGCCCATAATTGCCACCCTCCATTCTCATTTTTTTTATATCAATATCAGCTTATAGTAAATATATTATAATTATTGTATTTAGCTCAAATTATATAATATTTTAATTAAAAGTAGCCGCTAATTAGAAATTATTTGAAAAAATAAATTAGATAATTAAAAAATTATATATTTTGTTTTTCCTTCAAAAATAAATTTTAAGTAGGTAAATAAATCTTAATACATATTTTGATTTTTACTAACATTGATATTTGGACCAGATAAAGGTCCTTATGAGTAATGATCAGGGTTGGGATTTTATAATATTTTCATATGAAATGCTTAAAAAATAGCAGAGTAAGCTAAAAATGTGTTTCGTGATACATAGAACTCAAATTAAAAATTTTATATCGCTTTTTTTTGCATATTTTGCGATTTTTTAGTGTTCAGTGCTTTTTTGGACTTTTTTAGATTTTTTTGCATTTTTACCTGTTTTAAATCAAAATCGGTCATATTTTATGAAATTATATTTTAGTAAACGTGTTTTGTGATTTTTGTCAATCGTATTATTACGATAATTTCGTATTAGGTATTTGGTTCTAACTTCTAAGTTTGGTTATCTGCTGATTTTGTTGGGTTTTTTTGTCGATTTCTACTGCGATTATTAATCACCGATTATCAACGAACGATAGTCAAGTTGTATGGTCAATTCATTTGGATTCTAATCAGAAATTATTTCAAATCTTAAGTAACTACCTATAATAATTTGTAAGTGATTAAAAAATTATTAATTAATAAATTTCCTTTTTTGCATATTTTATAGTTTTTATTGCATATTTTATAGTTTTTATTGCATATTTTTAGCGCATATTTAGCGTTATTTAAAGTTATATTATATTGCATATTTGTGCAATTTTAAGTGCTATAAAATCCCAACCCTGGTAATGAGCAACAGAAATTGAAAGTCGTTTTATTAAATATAGGGAAAAAATTGAATGTTTTAAGCTTAAATCTATTTATAATATTGTAGTATTATATTTACCATACAATTCAATGGACCTTATTGTTGTAAAATTGTATTCGAAACACTTCAAGTCACTAAATCCATTTAATATTAATTAACCACGCCACTTTTCACGCTCGTAGGACCTTAAGACGCGTTATTAAAACAAATTACCAAAAACATAATTGGCTTTAAAAATTAAGCCGGAGTATGGTTGTTTTATTTTATTTGCAATTATTTAACCAACTGTTTATAAATTAAATACCTAATAATAAAAAAAAACAATTGTCAAAACAATATTTTGAAATTTGTGCAAATGCCATTGGCTCATATGATATAGAACTATTGTTCAGTGAAATTATGCGTCATTGTAGGTCATGGAAAACGTCATATTTTCTTAATTTTCCTTTTCATTTCATTAATGAAATACTAATAGAAAAAAACGACTTATAGAATATTAATTATAACTCTGATATAGGCACTTGATAAATATCGACGTCGGGTCTGCCTGTGATGGATTTACCAACGAAACACAAGTTACAATCTTTGAAATGTTTCATTTCACGATAATCCTTCAAATGTAATCTAAAAACAAAATAACACGAAATAAAAACTTTCGACTTTCAATAAGCGTTTTTAAACTTTCCTTTTTTAACTCAATATTTATTTCAGCGTGTTTTACAAACATTTGTATAATATAAAATTGTGTATTTTAACGTATGTACCTTCAACGATGGAACACTGAAATTGAATTAACCGAATAACGGAATAATCAAAGACGCCTCCCAGTGGGCTACCTGAGTTATTACTATATTATTATATTTTATGCCTGATACCAATCACTGGTAAGTAATATATAATTTTTGTTTTATTTTATTCTGGTAGCAGTCGTTTCCACATTTTTAAAATGTACAATATAATATATTTCATATTTTATATTATATATATATATTTTTTTCGTGGACTTCCGGGACTGTAATTAGATGCGAGTTTTGTGGTAAAATAAAATTTTCATGGTTTTTAAGACGTCTGCTGCAGTAGTCAAATCGTTTGTAATGTGTTTACTGCTTAGTGCTTATGCTATACGTTATGGACTGTAAAAACAACATTTTACACTTGAAAATTATATTCCCTTTCGCATCTCGACTACAAATACTATCACTTTTCTGAGCATAAATATGCAGTAAAAGAAGTAAGCATTACTCTCCACAGTAAAGACAGAACGCACTATAGGTCGGTACATTTATTTGTTGAAAGTGCCTACTTATTATTTTATAGGTCTACTTAGACAACTGAATAATAATAGAAAATATACACTTGAACAGTTATTATATTTTGTAATTAATATTTGAAACAGAGTTAAGTAGTAGTTTACCCTTTAACGTCTAGACGATAATGATGTCATTAAAACTTTGGAAAAAAACAAATTCTGATCTGAGCGACGAAGATATTGATTTTAAAATAATTTTTTTTTCTTCAGTAAATACTTTCTAAGGCAGCGAGAAAGTTCAAAAACTTAAAAAGTAGATTTTGAAGTACGCACACGCAATGTACTTTAGGAAAAAAAACGGCGTTGAAATTCTTATAAAAATAATGATAGATTTTGCAATCGTGTACTATATATAACATAACATTATAACTAATAACTATAAAGTTTGTTTTTAAATTGATTTTCTAAAGATTTTACATATTATTATTTTTATGGATATTAAAATTCTTGGAAGTTTGTCTTACCACTTATCACGATCACCAGAAAACGTGTGAATTTTACCGTTCGATGATAATAATTTCATCACTGACTTACTTGTACAAGTTTTAATATCGTAGAATAATTGAGCTTACATTAGTCCTGTTAAAGTTACTGTTTCCCTATTCAGAACTAGTTAAATTGAGAAAATCGTTGAATTCGCTCTTCCGTATAGGATGTTTTGAGTGTAGTCATGTAGAGTGAGTAGGTATGTCATGGAGTTGTTGGTTATTATTGTGAGATTGTAACGGATTTGTTAAATTTAATTCAATGATAAATCATAGTAAATAAAAAACCATACTGTTAGGCATTTGCGAGCCATTAATCTGTCAAATTGTTCTGGTCTGGTATTGAGGTATTTTGAATCTCAATGAATCACTAGAAAGTTTGAGTTTATTTTATCTAATGTCGATTTGATGTCTGCTGAAATAGGTGCGACAGTTAAGCTGATAGTTTCATGACTGTATAATTAATTATTGATTGATTGTTTTGACTGTTTCCGATCAGTTTCTTTGACTTTATCTTTTCGTTTGTGCAATCTTAGTCAAAAATAACTGTTCATAGAAATCAGTTGAATGTTATGTTCAAGAGGACCTAATCAAGAGTTCTGAAAACAATTCAAAACCTAAATAGTATTCAGTACCGAAAATGATGAAATATTATATAGTTCAAAGTATATTGAAGTTGATAGTGTTTCTCTTTGTTTCATCAAGTATTTCTTCTCTTTCTTTCATTCTCCAATTGCAGTTAATATTACTGACATATTATATTAATATGTATTGTACAAAAAATTTCACTTTTTGCGTTATTTTATCAAAGTCTGGAGTTTATATTATTATCATGTTTTTTTTTTATATATAAACTTTGCTAGCTTTCAGAATTTTTCATATTTGGAACAATGTTTTTACCAAATTTAGTACACGTACTTTTTCACTTTTTCAGAATATCAAGCTCTCCAACCACGAAATAGCACTTAGGTGCTAATTTACTTAGTCACTCGAATGTTATAAAATAATTCACAGCGGCAATCTCATTTTGAGAGTTATTTGTTGTCACTGTCAGTAATCCGGTTAACAAAAGTTCCATAAGAAAACTACATTGATGTAATGATGTATATGTTGTTGAATAATAATATATAAATAACTAGCTGATCCCGTGCACTTTGTTGACCGTAAAAAATGACTACTCTTAAAAAAAATTGTGATTGTTCAACTCTTTTTGGGTGTAACTCGTTGCACTAAGTGCAACTCAGACATTCTGATATGTAATCCGACATTCCGACTAAGTCGGAACGCGGACAATATGCGACAGCATATCAAGTAGGCAACGACTCACCGATGAGCGACTATAAGTGCAACTCGGTCACCTTTGTAGGCAATGTGAGAAAATTCGATATGAATCATGCTTGTACCTGATCTGCCCGATAACCAATGGCAACCAATAAAATAATAAATAACCAATAGCAACCATTTATAAGCAAAAATATCTATCGTAAATCTCAAAATTCCTGTTAGAGCACCTCCTCGGGTTGTACCTACCGGGTCCAATTGTGAATCTAAACCTTCCTTTTGAATCACTCTATCAATTAAAAAAAAAAACCGCATCAAAATCCATTGAGTAGGTTTAAAGATCTAAGCATACAGATTGCTGGACAACTGAACTTCGTTTTGTACTATGTTGAGGTCATTAATATTTATGATGATTTAAATATAAAATAAGAATAAACACAACCATATAACTAAACAAATCAAAAAAACATTAAAATATTACTATAAACAGATATCACTTAAAAAAAAAAATTAAAATTGTTAATCTTGTCAACTTAATGTAATTTATATATTATATAAAAATGGAGACAAACATGTATAACAATTCATCAATCGAGAACGGCTGGTCCGATTTGGCTCAATTTTTTTTCAAGATGTTCGTAACTGCCAGGAGAAAGTTTTTATGAAAATTTAGGAAAATCCACCGGAAAGGTAGGAAATCTCAAATCTGTATGTCAAAAATACAACAGTGGCGCAACAGTGCATTATATTTTATTGGTTGCTATTGGTTAAACGGGCATGTTTGTTGATTTCATATAATATAAAAATGAATCGCAGTATGTGTTGCTAAGCGCAATAATTCTACTGTACGTGTGTTGTGACTGAGATCCTCCTAAATGGTTAGACCGATTTGAATGAATTTTATTGTATGCGTATGCGTTTATTCATCCGATTTTAGCACGGTTAGGTTAGGTTAGGATTTTGTATTAATTGATTATATCAATCCACCATAGGTAGAATACGACAAACTTGGTATAACTTTGATACTTTAGAGTTAAATCATACACTATAACGTGCATACAGCACGGGGTCCGCGATCTACCGCAGGTAGATTTCCTGCCTGATAATGTACTGCTGCGAATCAGGATTTTTATTCCGGCCAGCGGAAAAGTTAAGATTAATTTTGAAACCATACACCGAATATTAAATAACGAATTGAACAAAGTTTGAGTCACATATAGTTGGTACACTTAATGGGCAACGAAGGTGCACGGGTTCAGCTAGTTTTGTATAATTTGTATTTAAATAATATTTAACCATCTATAAAATATTAAGTCGTATAAATTTGTTTGTATAAATTAAATATTTAAGATATTATGTTTGAAAATAGTAAGCTAACCACATTTGATACTCATTTTTTTAACATTATATTTTAGGAACCTGCGGAAAAGTTGAATTTATATAATATGACTTCAACAATCGTTTTTTTTGACTGAAAACCCCTTTCACTGCTGAATTTATATTTTTCCAGTACCTAAACACTACTGTGGTGGGATGAAGTTTATTTTTAATATTTATTATATTTATTTTGTATTACATATTGTTATTCGAAAAACCAGTGCAAATAAAGTAAGAAACATATTTCTTCTTCAAAAATGAGGATGCAGCATACATTAGTGATGTAATAAATACATATGCCGCATTCACTTAGTGAAATCAACTTTTTTTATTAACTGGAAATCCAACCAGGCGGTAAATTGTAAAGAAAAATATTCATAATACGTTGAATTTTACAAAATTTTTGTTTATTAAACATACACACCCACTTGATTGGCAAGGAGTTTTTTCCTTACATGAGTATGACAAATACCCTTGCCCTCCTAAATGTTTTAAATAATTTCGATGATAATTTTACATTTTTTGGTTGATTTGTAGGTGCAATATAAACTATAATATATACCTACTCAATACTCATAATAGAACGCATTGATTAGTTTTAAAATAGTCATTCCTTGTTTGGTGTCCCAGTTAATAAGACACGTTTTAATATTAAGATCTAAAAATATGTTATAACTTTATTCTATTTTTAACCTTGATTATTTCTTTATTGCTCTAATTTTACCTTCAAGTTCACTTCCGTTTTCGATGGTTTTGATTAATTTTTAATAGCATACCTAATTGACGAATAATTTTTCAATAATAACTCAGTTTGTTGAATTCAGAATATTCAGTGCATAACATTATTAAAAAAAAATCAGGATAACTAGACTCTTGTCTTGCCTTTGTAAGGCAAAAACTTCTTGACAATTAAGTGGGTGTGATGTATTAAAAAGAACATGATATATAATAGTCTGTGCCACAATCAATAGTTTTCCAAAATATAAATAATAAGATAAAAAAATATTAAAAAAATATGTCGACGTAATTGTTTAATACTAATAATAGTTTGTATTCATATTTCATAATTAGTACTATTATAGTTGTTCTATATTTAGTCGGTACAAGTAAAATATAGTTTGTGTTGTTCAATTTTCGTTCATAAAACAATATAAGAATGTTAAATTTAAATAACTTGGAAAATTTTCACTAAGTATTGTCTTTTTCATTTCATGAGATGGATGTCCATATTTCGAATTTAAAAATCACGATCTGGATTAAAATTTAACTTTCGGGACATTCAGTTCATGAAAACATTGATTTAAATAAATGTATGTGGCGTATATAATTGTATTATAAGTATAAAATATTACATGTAAGTTACATAAAGTTGGATATAATAATGGTATTTATAATACCTACTAAAATGTTTTCCTTCGTTTACACTAAAATGCTTAAAGCAACTAAAATACGAATAGAGTAATCGTTTCAATAGCTACACATATTATATTTATATTATTAAAGCTGAATTTTAGTTTGTATGGTACAATTCAAAATTGGGCTCTTGGGGCTAATAAAATATACGAGAATCAGTGGAATCCCCATAAGCCACATTAAGCATATAATGTCTAGCTTTCTGGACTGTGGCCAATTTTTTTTTTCCTATTGTAACTTTAAATATATAACGTTTCAACGATAAGCTGAGGAGTAAAATATAGGTGACAAATCCATGTGGATTTGCCGGTACAATAACACTTTTATTTTATTCTTCCTGTGTGTGCTTAATATTTTTGCATATCATGATCATAATACGCAAGAAGCAACATTATTTTATTTCATGTTCCTGGTATAAGTATAATATTTGTATATTTTATCAAAATAGTTCAGTTTCTGGAATTATTTCCATATTCGTATTTTAAATTACATAATACCGAATTCGATAGAAGACTATTTTACATTATTTTCATATTTTTACCTACTTACAGTCCATTTATGTTTTAGATTTTTTTTTATGGCCTAGTTTTTACTTGTTTCTGAAAACTCGAGCAACGAATTATAGTTCTGAATTCAATGATTTAAATTATTCTGCCTATGTATAGCAAAATATTGAACTGAAAAGATAAAACAATCATGCAACTTACGTATTAGCTAATATGAGCAACGTCTTATATTGTGTATCACTGTCTCGCTTCGCTAAGTCCAAGGACGAACAATAATAGTTGCACTATTATTATTTAGAATACAAAAAAAAAAAATGACAAATAATTGTATTACAAAAAATATTTCTGAGCTCAATTTACAATAGTGTTTATGTGACGTCTTTAGGATCTTGTGTGCTCATAAACAAAATTTATGTGTAAATAATTTCAACATGTATTATTGAACGTATTACAGTAATACATAAAATAATATGTCTTTTCAGCTTGTGTACTAACAAATCGGGTCGTCAACTGGAAAAAACTAAACACTTCAAAAAAATCTAAACATCTGCCAATATATTTACAATATTGTTGTATGAGATACTATATGTTATAATAGAATGAAATCCAAAAATAAAATTATGGTTAAGTACATAAATCCAAATGTTGTTTATTATATGTGAGTAACTAAAAAAAATCATAATTATCATTATTTAATATATTATAATATTATACATAATTATTATAAAACAAAACTAAAATAAAATAAATTCTTAATAGGTACATGACATTAATACAACACATTATTATTGTGATCTTAACTTGCAAATTTGAAGTAATAACTAATAAAAACCAAAAAAAAAAATCAATTATTGCATTATTTAATTAAGAAGAACTATAATAAATGGCTGACGTTATTTTAAAAGTTAATCATGTCTATAAAATGGTTTCAAAAATAACTAATCAGTTTAAATTTCAAGTCTCCAATGGATAATTAAAAAGTTGTTACACTATACAAAAAGTTTTCCTCTTGGCTGAGTCCGGTCCTAGTTTTTCTCTTGCTTTTCCAGTTGGAAAATTCCCGAAAATTACTTTTAAACATACACCTACCGTGCAATGTACCATATGTCATATGTATCCAATATTTTCGATCCAAAGACATAAAACTTTTGAAACACTTCATCTATCAGAAAAGGTAATTACACACAATACGAACAATAATACACGTCGAGTGTAACCAATAATGGCTTGTTACCTCGCAGGTTAGCTCCTGCTCAGAATATAAATTATATTTATTTCTAGTGTTGTATATTTTATCGGATCCGTGCTCTTGTATGATCAAAAACAATGTATTCCAATACAAATATTATTAGGAATTTGAAAAAAAATATATATATATAGCACTCTCTAAGCCTCCACAAATTAAACCGAAAACAAAATCTATACAATTCAGATATGTGTATATAAAATCCTTTGACATTGTAATAATAATATAATATTATGTATTGCCTACATATTCATTTCAGACAAAATAATAATAAATCGATAGTCAGGTTAACGAAAAATTATACGAAATGCAACTAAAAATCTAAATACTAAATAATAATATGTACCTACGACATATTATTATAATAATCTCATGTTTCTAAAAGTCTAAAATTACAATAGGACGGTAATTTTTTTATTTTTTATACTATACTAGCTTACTAATCCTGCACGGCGTTGTCCGTGACAAATTAAATGCCTGTGGATTAACCGATTTACCCCGTCTTAAATGTAAACTACACAGATTTTTGACACATTCATTTGGGCGGTTTTGACCAACTATAAAATATACAGGTACGAAATTATATCCAATCATAATAACTATTTTTTTTTTCTGTAACCAATGGCAACCCTATATTATAAACAAAACAATAATCGTTTTTCGTGTTCCAACAAATCCCTGTGCTTTCACACCTCTTTAAAATGAGAATTTCACAAAATCCTTTCTTAGTGCATCCTTACAACACGATGGTACGAAAGCACTGTGAAAATTATAAGTTATATACCTATCACTATTTTAACTGTACGTCGAATCAGTCAGTCAGTCAGGACTTATTCTTTTGTATACGAAATAATTTATAGTTCATATTAACTCGTGTTTAACTTTTATGACACATTCGTTTATCTCATTTCACTCATTTTTTTTTTATATAATATAAAAAACTGTATACAAAAATCGATAAATTAAAAAAAAAGAGCGAGAAATACGCGTCACACACATAGGTATTTATGAAGATATATTTTTAAATAAAAAAACATTTTTTCGACCATATTATTATAATCACACAATCTCTCTTTTCAGCCGCGTTATTTATTGTTTTAAAAACGCATATTACATTGTATAGCGCGAATATATTATAATTTATATTGTATTATTATAATAAGAGGTTTTTTAGTGTTATGAGTACCTACCTAACTCTGAGTACTTATTCTACGATGCGTGCGAACCATATAACTATGGGCACTCTGCTATATACGGGGTGATTCACAAAGCACGATCAACCCCATTTCATTCTTTTGCTTTAGGAATTTATTGACATTTTTTTTTTTTAAACATTTTATGTAGATATGCTAATTACAAAGTTTTGTAACATCATGATACGAAAATTAAAGCCATAAAAAATTGGCATTTTATAATTAATTGTATACATTTCCCGAGTATATAACGATTACAGACCTAGATATTATTCGGTCTAATTTTATATCTATTACATATAACCTTGTATTTTCGAATCCTATATTATCGCAAACTATAATATTTATAACTAGGTAAATTATTTTATAATTTGTAAAAACTTCCCGAGTATAATATAATGATTATACTGGCCTAGATATTATTCGGTCTAATTTTATACATATATATTACGTATAACCTTGTATTTTATTATCGCGAACTATAATGTTTATAACTCAGTAACTAGATACAGTCGTATTCAAATTTCAATGTCAGATATTATAATGTTAAAGCTTTCAAAAAAAAAAAAAAAAATAAAAAATCGTCTTCACGACGGTTTAATGTAAAAAACGGTGGTTGTCGTTTGGGAAAAAGAATTGTCTGTCAGACACTGTCTCTTTAAAATGGTATAAAAAAAAAAATCTAAATATTTGAAAATATTATCAAAGTCTTGAGAATGGCGCGGTTGTTTGACAATCATTCTGCGTTTTCCTGGACATAACGATTGTTTATAATTACCGTAAAAAAGATATTATAAAACAGCGCGCGATCGCGGTAAACCACCCTGTATTATATTATACTAGTATACTACTCACCTGTATTGTACACGAATTCTTTACAATATAACAATATACAATATATGTATATGCTTGGGGTGTTCGCCGACGAGTACTGTATACCTACCTATATATATAATGTGCCAACTATATATTATAACACCGCCGCCGTTCGTCTTTTACACGTTTTCGAGAATATAATACGTCTGGTGTTTTGCGGGTGGGTGGGTGGGTGGGTGGTGGTGGCGTGGAAGGGTGCCCGTCCGTCCGCCCCGGCCGAGACTGCAGTTTACGCGCATTACGCTGTTTCGGTTTCTCGACGGAAAACCGCTGCGCCACCGGTCGTTGTAATAATATAATTTTTGCGGAACAAGAAAATAGCGATAACAATGGGAACGAAATTTACACGACACGTCGCGTCGTTACGGTATCGCGATGATATATTACGTGTTGTTGTTGCCTGCCATAATAATACGCGCGTATATCGTTAAACGATCGGATTCGTATCAGCGATAATACGATCCGATGAGTGAAGCCTCGTCTGTTCCGAAAACGTCTATATAATATTACGTATTATATTATGTGGGTACGGAGTTTTTTTTAAATCTAACTGTGAGGCGGTATTTTTTAAGAACATAAATCCATAACGTTTGGCGACTATAATTACCCGCACCCGCTTATCACGGCCAATTAGACGCGTGTAGGGACGACGGTAAAATGATAATGTCTATAATAGGTGCCTGCTCAATATTATTTATTATTGTGACCCAATATTTATCGGTAAATATTTGTGTATAGCTATACAATTTTCCCAACGACTATTTGAAACGATATTTAAATCGATAAGACTGGCGGAAAACTCTAATTAATGATAACTTTCAAGAAATATAAATTGTATTATGACGAAAAAAAAACAATCTAAAAATAATTACAAAAACCATACGACGTGTTACACGAGTGATGAGGGTACACCTACGGGTAAAATACCTAGGTACCTATAAAATATATTATTTCTGTTTAGTAATTAGTAATATTACATAGCTATTGTAATATAATATTTTATTTTTTTCAAAAAAATTTTTTAAAAATTTAATTAGTTTTTTCATTACCATAAAATGAGCATGCAGTATATTTATGTATTTATACGAGTGTAAAAACAATTGATTGATGTTGAGAATTCAAGATAAATTAAACGCCTGTTTAAGAAAACGTGCCAATAATAATATAAATGTGAGAAAAATTGGCAATCAAAAAGAACTCTCCGTGTTGGCGATAACTTCTCGCTAACTGTCTATAACTTATAATATTATAAGATGTTATCTTTTTTTTCGGTTACCCGAATTCATTATAAAATAGAAAAGTAATTTAATTTTTTTTCTTAGTCACAATAAAATGGTATACATATATGGTAACGTAGTATTGTACCTATGTCTGTAAATTGTATAAGTACTTATAATATCGTTATATTGAACCTTAGGATAGTTCATATAGGACGTATGGGTAAAAACAAATTATCATGACCATACAACAATTTCTATGCTTTTTAGAATAACATTAATGACTTCAAGGTACTATTCATGGTATTTTTTTCCACTTTTGTTTATATAATGACGATTTTATTGAATTATTTATGAATCACAAAAACGAATGCACCATATTCTGTCTAATTTAATATTATTTTAAATGCAGAACTTTCATTAGCATAACAATAATTTTAAATTTCGTTTACAGTGTTTAGTAATTTACATAATATATATGCATGTGCATATTTATTCATAACGAGCATGTTTTCAATTTTAGGTTCATAACAGAGCGAGAGATTTATACATTTTAATGATGCGATTTAATTTACTTCTATTAATTATTATTATTAGTATTTGCAATTCAACATTTAAATGAAAAATCATCTATTTTTAAGCAAACGGATGACGTGTCATATGGAAAACTAAAAATGAATTTAAATTGGAGGGAACATAAAACAAAAAAAACATAAAGTGTCACTTATGGAAGTTTCATCAAACTGATCAATACACGATATCTCTCATACACTTATTTTACCTGCAGTTATAAATTGTATATTTCAAACAAAGGGGGAAAAATCATACCTACTTAAACAAAGACATATCATTATACTTCAACAATGACGAGTTAGATTGTATACTAATAATAACTGGCGTTTCATATTTTCACAAGACAACGTGATTTGTTTTGCGAGCATTGAAATAAGCTTATTATTTGTAAAACAATCCATCATTTCGAAAGAGAAGTTATCACTTTTCTCGATTTATACTGATTATATAATGGATCTAATTAACATATTTAAAATCGACAACACTGTCAAGTATTAACCTCGTAATATATAATAATATTGTACTGTGTACTAAACCTAACCAAATGAGCAAAAGCTATTTATTTTAGTTGTTTATTTTTTTTTAACATGCGACCCTCATATATTGGGATAAATATATTTTACTTAAGTGTGAAAAAAATCAATTATTTAATATTTAATCATCATCAGCATACTACCAACCAACATAATATTCGAAACTCTCATAATGTGAAATTCGGTACACATTTATATAATATCGTACAAGTATTGCTGTATAGTACATTTCATTGTACTGATCTGCTTTTACAAAGCACAGTTTCTGTTTCAGCTCCATTATTAGATATCTCTTATTGAAGTGGTTAACAATTAATTGAAATTCACCAGGTAAGCGGTTGTTATATTGTTATATAATTATGGTTAATCCTGGAAGGGATCCCTCCACACCACATGACTATACCGCTCTATGAAATTCTATAGTTATTCTCAATACTATTGCCAGTAATGAATAGAAACACGACGTAAATAGAAATATCTTACTTACTACATATAGTATGATACGTTCCAGTGAATTTAATAGTGGGTACAATATACACTGTACAGTGAATGAAATATCTTATCGCTACTGAATCGATACGTCATATAATATTGTATTCTATTATTATTTAATATAACATAAAATTGATTTTTATAATTTACAAATACGAAAATATATAAATGTTATTTTCTTAAGTTATATAACTATAAGTAATAAAATATACCTAGCTCTAATATAGCACAAGGTTCGCAGATTAATTCTGCAGTGATTCAATGAATATTACAGTAATATATTATTAGTATATATTAGGTATACTATTGACAACGCTGATGAGACACAAACCAATAATTTATCGTTTCTGAAAATATATTTAACTTTTCTAACTTAGATGGCGTACTGCAGTGTTTAGTAGAATAAAAAAAATCATTAGAATAAATAAAAATAAATATCATTTAGAATGCTTTGACTTACTTCTGTAATAGTAGAACGTGTCCTGCATTGGCGAGTGGTGACCTATAGCCTGTCATACAAGAGCTTTTCACATTCCCTTTGGAATACGTCAACACGACGACTAAACCTTCGATAAAATTAAATTTTATAGGTTTTCTTATCACGTATATTTGACAAAACTAAGGTTTACTCTCCTCGATTTGGTGACGTTTTCGTAAGATCTATTATTATTAATAATTTTAGTTTATGTGATATGGTAAGAAAAAAAGCAATAACCAACAGTGGTGAATTTTCAGCTGGTGAAGAAAAACTCGGAGTAAACAGTTTTTGATTCATAACGAAACAGCGCGGTGGTACAAGGTTTTCCGTCTAGAGAACCATAGTTATTGTTGTTATTCTTGATAGTTTTTACTTTTTAGTTTTTAATAACAATACAATAAATGGTAATAAATGGGAAAAGACATAGGGGTCACCCTAAACAGTGCTGGGTAGACCGGGTCAATGATGATATAAGCCAGGGATCGGCAATTAAATTATGTGGTGGTCCAGATAGTTTGAAATAAAAAATTGAGGGACAGAAAAATTGTTTATATTATTTAATAATTAATGTATTTATTTTTGTGTTAAAAACAGTTTAAACTATTTAAAGCCAAGTATTTAATATAATTTAATATTAGCCAGTTTTTTAAATTTGGTACTCTTAGAGAACAATTTAATAATACACAGAGTGTTATCAAGGTGGAAACAGAGATTACAACCCCCCCCCCCCCCCACCATAAGATTTTTAAAATTGTTTTAATTAGTTAATATCACGACGCGTCGTAGATAATACGGTATAGACATTCTGATTTCACCTACACATTGAGCATAATAATACTAACATTTTCAACGAATATGTATTCTTTAAAAACGTAATTTTAAATACATACATATGTGAAGCCAAAATACATCCAAATAAATCATAAAATAGATCAAATACTGAAATACCTATATAGTATTTTGTACAAAACGAAGCATTAAAAAAATATTTTTGACGGTCCATTTATTTCCCCTATATGGTGTATGGCCGACCTCTGATATAAACAAATTCTCACTGGCTGTAACAATAGCGGACATCGTCAATATAGATTGATGGAGGAGTATAGCTGTGGCAGTGAAAGTCCTTCAAGGACTAAGCTAAAGAAGAAGATTAACAATGCAATAATATTACTATAATGTCATCGATACAAGCCGGCGCGGTGTATAGGCAATTTCGGTACATCGGTGTATAGCTAATTTTTGAACAATATTCCTCGTTGATTTTTAGTACCTATATTATTATGATTTGACAGCAAATTACAGTAAATCGTTCGATTTCAAATATCAAACTATAAAGTGTCTGTTTAAGTCTACCACAATTAAGTTGTCTTAATGAATATTCATAATATGGTTGTACAGATGCAGTCATTACAAGAAACGCCATTTTGATTTTCAACGCTGAATGGTAATAAATATAAATTACTTAATAAGAATTGACAATCCAATCCCTATTTTGTCAGTTCCATCTGCGAACAAACAATAAACAATGAAAAAAAATGTATTCATTATAAACGAGCGTTAATGTTTTTTATGTCAATTTTTTTCTTTTTTGTGTACTGGGGGCGATGATAAGTGTAATGTTGCAATTGCTGATAATGAACAAATAAAAACAAATTGTTTGAGATTAAATTTAAATGTACTAATTTGTAGTTTTTTTTTTGCTTTAGTGTTAACTAACGCGTCATAAATAAGTCGATTTAATTTTTTTTTAAATGTTTGAAACATTCATATAATACAATTTTTTTTTATTATGATAATGAAACCATTTTTATAGACACTTTATTTACTGTGATTAAATGAAATATTTATTTATCAAATTATACTACAAATTTAACATTTGATTAGTGTTCACAATTTATTCTGAATAATTTACAAAAGTATATTATAATACAGCAATTTATATGTTAGATAAACTGTACGGAACACTTAACTAACTGTTAAAAAATTAATTTACTGTATTTAAATTATAAATGTATACCTATAAATAAAAAATGTATAATAGTTATCTGGACCAGACGTGCAGAGATTTAAGACTTAATATTTTAGGGCATTATAAATTATCTAAATATTTTTACCTTATACGCTTTGTCAATCGACTTATTTAGGTATTGTTCACCTAAGTAGTACCAGAGTTACTTTGTGCACTTTTCCACATTTTTTTAACTGTTTGAAAAGCGTCGAAGGTGTTTGTGGTTACAGTCACTACCAGTTACCGTTCACCTGTATACCGCTGTTGTAGTATCACGTTGGGAATTGTTTTTGAACGCGCAATAGTCTATCATTGCCGAATGCCTAAATTCTAATTTATAATAACAATATTAAACAATATTAAACGCGGTAGGCATAAGCAGCAACATTTTTATACGCTAATTTTAAAATATATTTGTGCAGTCCAGTTCAACCATATCGTTGACGGTTTCGCTATAAAACGAAAGTTGTAATCGATAAAACAAACAAATAAAAACCGGCATTACGTACTCTAAATCGTCTGAATACAATTACTAACGACGTATGCCAAGGTAAGCATAACATAAAACAGTACATGCAATCATGTTTGTATTCAATTTAAATTATAAATGTATATACTAATACCTACGACCTATGCTTTAAAAATTGACGTCGTGGTCGTACATTGACCGATAGTAAATTACGGAATTAATTATATTGAGACGTAGCTTACTATTTTTATATCTATCGTGCACGAAAGGTAAATTGTTGACGTATTTCACATTATATACTAAAATACTAAATGTTTATATAAAACAAAAGTCAAAAACCACAATTTTATAATTATATTTTTATATGACCTCTAACCTCTAACATCAACCTGTAAAATAAAAGTAACAGACGTAGAAATAACAAATGCAAAATTGGTCTGTGTCTTGTAGCAGATCTATAGGTATATATTTATCATAAGAAACTTAAGTTAGAATTAACGACTTCGGTGTCATCTATATATTATTTAGAATACGCCTCAACTAATAGATATATTCGTCAACCCGTCACAACATTAAATCATATACACACTTAATTACATATATTATATTTGAATACGATGTATATGGTATATCAATAATTCAATTTTTTAAACTTGAACCTACACAAATCAACTCAATAAACGTCAGGTTGTCTCTAATAAATTATTAAGAATTTTTAATTTGAATTTAATTCAGATAGTCCAAAAAAGCAAATTACATAAATACATAATTTAATAATTGTGTCAATCTCTAAAATAGTAATAATTTTCCGAAATTGTTATCAAAAATGTAAATTAGAACAAAAGTCGTGATAATAAATATAATAATGGTAGGCTTCCACAGTAATATTATTTCGTTGGTTAATTACACTTTAAATTATAAAACAATTTAGGTTGGTTAAAATAATTCTCATTATAATACTATCATATCATACGCAGCGAAAAGTTGATAAACTACATTATTATTATAACGATATTGGAAGGGGGTAAAGCAAGCGAGGCGAAAACAAAAAAAAAAAAAATAACGAAACAAAACGCTTTTAATGAGATTGCGTTTATTTGATGTCTACACTGCCAAACAGCGCTTACTACACTATATGTGTGTGTGTGTGTGTGTGTGTGTGTGAGAGAGAGAGAATATGGCGATGGCAGCCTAGGACGGACGTCCGGGAAATAGCGGTGGTCAAGCACGCAGACCGGATGCGTTATTTATGCGGAGGACAGACACGGCGGGCTACAAATTAACAAGTCCAACTCGGCTCACGGTAGTGGTACGGTGGTCAGCCCGCCACCGTATACAGCGTGCTGACAGCGTCCCGACGTTTGAACGAGGTGTATACAAATCGTATGATATATAATAGGTATAATATAACATATTATTATTATTATTATTATTATATAGACGACACGACGACGGGGACGGCGCGTGTAAAATAGTATTATACTGCTGTTATTGTGTTGTATGTACATTATACAACGTGTCGTATATTGTAGTGAGTGGAAGTGACACGCATTATAGTTCAATAATATCGTATAATAAAATATAATGATAAATCGAGAAGCAAATCAAACGGGTTTTCACCTACTATACGAGAGTAAATATTATATGATTTATAGGTATATATTGTTATATCGTCCACGCACTGTCAATCAAATCCGATACGAGTACCCGTCATAATAATAATATACAATACCGTATGTGTATATACATAAATTGAGTAAGTGAAGCGAGAGTATTATAGAGAGATAGATGTAATTAATGTTCGTGATTCAAAAAATATATATTTATAAAAAGAGCTAACAATGAAAGATTCTGAACGATCTGAACGAGTATTTTAAAAGTCCAATCAGCTATTATTGGAGCAAAGTCAAAAAATAACCTGTCTAAACTTTAAAGCAGTATAAAGTACCAACTAATTACGATTTCTAATCTTTGAAGAAAAAAGCAATTACGTGAAACTATTTGAGTTGTACTATTTGAAATAATACCTAAAATATATCGTTGCAAAATAAAAACTTTATGCAGGTATATTATATAAAAGTAAAACATTTTACACGCTCAGCTCATTGTATACATACTACATAGTACTTTTTAAAACGTGAATATTTTTATCTATCTTATATGTATGAAAAAAAATTGTAATTATGGCTTGAGTATAATATTATAATACGAGTACTTACTTAACTAACAAAATAATTACTATTAATATGACATTGGTGAAATTCATCATGATATTTATCTCCACCTCGAATGAAATCATTTGAAAATGATTAGTATATTATCAGATCCTGTACAATCCACGAGTACACCTATACATGTACTACCATTAATTATGATCTTCGTTATTTTACTTTAAATGGTGCCCGATTAACTTTTTAAAAAATAAACATGTTATTATCGTATATTTGTATTCGATAATAAACCGTATTTTAAAACAATATGCGCGGTCATTCGAATTATTCGTTATAAAAAAAAATAAAACGATATTCTACATCAGCAAAATGATCTATTACGTACGTTTACCGAGTTGGTGTGTGTGTGTGTGTGTGTGTGTGTGTAGATACGTGTTTATATATGAGTGTTTTTGCATAACATAATATATGAGAGAACGAGTAAATTTATATATATATATAAAAAAAAAAAAACGATATGACTTATGCGAAAGGAGCCCCGCGGAATGCGTAAGTAGGGTGTTTGCACACTTTGACTTATTGGCGTGACGACGGTTGCCACGGTCGCCGACAGAGACCGAAATGGCATGTTGATGATCCGGACCGACCCTTGGCGAGGACCAGTGTGTACAGCAGCATATGTGTTATGTGTATAGACGGTGGTCTAGCTCGGCGGTCATAGTATACGTTGTCGCCACTGGATATTGTGTTTTTTATTTTTTTTTTTTTTAGCTCGGCCGAGAATACTGATGTCCTTCTGATATGATCGCCTGACCATCAAAATTGTATTAAATGTGCGTATTTTGTTTATGATATTGCTATACCACTGCCATCCCTCACACATTGAACACGTGCTTCTGGAACGTTGCTAAAATAATATAATATGATATTTATATACTATATATAATAAAAAAGAAACTTGTATTGTTTTTATGTGTTCGTTATTGCAATTTTATTAATTTCAAACCTCGATCACACAACAAAACACTTTCGATCAAAAACTTTAATACTTTTAGTGTTAATAACCCACTAGAAGTGCACATGATACTGGAACGTCTGACGTTATTATTCCTTTTAAATTACCTATATAGGTAGACAATACCTAATAGAAGGAAAATATTTCTATAAATATGCACGGAAAATACTGTCTCAGAAATTATTTTTAAAATCGATTTGTAGTTTTTAAATAAAACAAGTAATGACATAGTTAAGTACCTAAAGTCGTACAAATATCGTAAAAACTAAAAGACATAAACTTTTATTTTCACTAATCCATAAGATTCCAGAGCTATATTGAACTGTTTCATGGTATACTAAAACTTAATACGGAATCATAAAATTTAAGCATAGATTATTTATCAAAAAAAAAAAAAATTGTTTTTCTTCGACAACTGGTGCAAAACATTCTTGAATTATCAATTATTAACATATAGAATACAAAACGTGAGGTCATAGCAATAAAAAAAACTCTTCCTGGCAGAGCTCATCGCCATAACTGTCACTGTGTTATATTGTAACTATTCTTATTCACATATTTATGTAACCATACATCATGTTAAAAATACAATAACTTTCACATTAATAACCCTATACACTATACTCAAAGTACGTGGAAATATTTAATTGGTACTTGGTAGCCACTCTAGCAACTGGTAAAGCATACAGGTACAATTTATATTATAAAAAAATTGACCTATATCTGAAGACTATAATCTCGAGTGAGATTCGCGTTCGTCTGAACAAGTTAAAAGAAATTTACTTGGTATATTTGTCACACTTTTTACTGAACTAAAAAAAAATACTTAAAAAAAAATAACATAAAAACAATTGAAAACAAAACAGCAATGTTTAAGAATGTCAAGTATACTCTGGTCTATCAGCGTCGGTGCTTTAAATTCAAGCACTTTGAACATCGCAAGGATCTTACTTGTTTGCTTGATATGATTTGATATACATTCCACATATATTGATCGGGGCGTGATATTATATTAATTCTTCGTTTTATTTTTCATAGTTTAACTTTTCGCTGTAGGGTATTATACACACATCATATAATTGTTCTCCTAAAGTTTACACGGCGTAGAAATAAATTATAATTAATATAATTTGTATTTTGCGTGTTTAGCAAACGTTAGGTAGGTATGGTAGGTACCTGGAAACACTATATGTTTATTCTAAGCAATAGATATACAGTTGCACTCCTCCAATGCAAATTATATTTTATAAATAAATAAAAATATTATTACAAGCCATTTGATAATTTTGATTTCTGATAATATACACGACCGCACGATTTTTAGGTGCTTAATATCATTGTTAAAGTATACAATACCAGCACAGCTGATATTATGTGCGTCATATTGTGGTACGCGTCGTGAGCCAAAGATTTCACACAAATGCCGCGATCCCCTGCATTGTTCAATTTTCACTACTATATTAATACCCCGAGCTAATCCCGGTGGAAATCCGATGATGATAAATAAAATAGAAAAATAATAGCGCCACGATATTTTCGTTTACACTGCATAACTGGACGTGGGGTCTGATTTACGAATTTTGGTGGCCAGGCACGTACGAACAACATACGTATTACAAGAAGCTATTAGAAACAAAAGCTACACGCACTGACCGACCGAGAAAGAAAAATACCTCATCGATCCGCTTACATCAGTAAACCGCGATAATGTTCGACCACCGTAGCTTGTGGACTTGCGCCTCTCGAAATATCGTGTCGTTGTGGAGAACGCCTGCGAGGTTAGGTTAGGTTACGTCCCGAAAAACATCGATTGAGTTATATTCTTCATTATTGTTTTCGTTTACGTTGTTTTTTTTTTTTTTTTGCATGGCCTAGGTTAGATTACACCATAATCTGCAGTCGTTTCTTTCTTCAAAGAAAGTTTAATCTGTCCTTTTCTCTGCCCCTCCCCACAAAAAAAAAGACCACGACCCAAAACGAATATTTAACTAGCTTTAGCGGTCTTGTCCTATCCAAAAAACTGTCCATCCTTTCGCTTCCCCAAAAAATATCACGCAACCATGATACGTAATTAATATGGGATTATCCAATATTTTATCATATCTTTTGCCCGACATATCAATTTATTTTATTTTCACCTATAATGCATCAAAAGCGAAATTTGTTTACAGATATACGTTAACTGAAAATACATAATTTTGATTCGATTTAATTACAGTATAATTGAATTATGTAATTTGGAAAATCCTATCAACGAAGGTCAGTCATAAATTATTATAATCGAGATGAATTATGCCAACAATACAATATTGCAATCTATTGTTAATTCGGTGAATGTCCATCTAATTATGCAGCATGCAAGATGTTGACAGGAAGTTAGAAGAGGCCGTTGTGCTAAGCCATTATTTTCGGAAAGTCCAAATATTGTCCTTATTTATTAATTCCATTACCTTTTCACGGGGGAAAAAACCTGATGGAGAGCCATGGCGATGACGTGATGTGATTATTTCGCAAAAACTGATACAAACACAGTTAGTCAAGTTATTTATTCGCTTCGAAAAAAGGCATTATATTTATTTGCTTCAAACGTATTTTATCAACTATAAGACGAAAACTTTTCGAAAACGGTAAAACAGTATTTTCTTTTTTTTAAATATGCATTTTTATTTAGATATTCGATCAAAAAGTTTGTTCGTTCTTATATTATTATTATTATAAAACAATAACATTATAATAACTGTACAACATGTCAATTTTGTTATTATTAATACGCACTGTATAAAACAATTCGACACATTTTACTATTATCCAATGACTACCGTCTATCACATGTTATTTCCGTGAAATTCTCCACTCAATTATTTCCGGTCAGGTTTGTATCAACAAGTAATTTTATATAACTACAAATTCATCATTTTATTTACCAATAAATATGTAAATATTCGATGACCGATTGTGTGTTTTCCTGAAATTTTTTGTTGTTGTATTATACGTACAATTCTCGATGTGTGGGAAACGAGAATAATTCATTTTCAAATAACATAAAATAAATATATACATTTGTGAAGAGAGGTAAACGTCGCGATCGATAATTTATTGGTAATTATTATTATAATGAAATTCGCAGTACTATAGCGGTGTTGTATCAGAACATACAAATATTTATGATTAAGTTAAGATTTAAGAACTCAAGACAATAAATACGTTGTAAAGTAATGTATTTTTAATTTTGAGTTGTAGGTATAGTATGAAATGAAAATAAAATTTAACGATACTCCTCAAAATAATTTGAATATTTGAATATTTTGTTTTTATCGGGGCGTTTATTATTTTATCGATATTTTTTATATTGGACATTGCGCTGGTATAAAATACGAAATGTATTTATGTAGTTTTTCAATGTCAATTTATGTATAGGTACCTACTATTTTATGCGAAGAATAAAAGTATAAAGGTTTTTTAACAGTTTAAACTCTAAATCATGCGTTTTTATTTTCATAATCAGTCATTGTCGTCCGAAGATAATATCATAATTACGTGTTATAATACCTAAAAAAAGATCTGAGATTAAACTCGGACACGATAATATTCATTTATTATTTTTAATATTATTTAAATCTATTATTGTTCCGTTTGAATGGACGTTTCAGATTATAAACGAATTAAATTAATCCACGTATTGTTTTTATTAGTTTTACTTTCAACGTGTTGTCGATTTAATATTATAGACACAATACAAAGCTCAACTTTATAATTTAAATGAACTTTAGATTACGCATAATCCCATTTAAATATTCATTGTTGATGATATTTTATCGATTAGTGGGCGTTAGCCGTTAAGTTTGTTTAATATTCATCGCTAGTTTCACGAATTCAAAATTTTTTATCAGTATTTACATATACGTTATTACTTATCTTAATGTTGATATAAATTTAATTGAGTTTTGTATGGTATGCTGTAATACAGTAATAATACATTATCGATGAGGAGATGACGATTTTGTTTGATGTTCATCAGCCATCATTAAGGTTCCTCGAAATTTCAATTTTTTAACAGTACTTATATAAATAGCTTCAAACGATACTTGACGTTTATAATATTATACCTACGTTTAATTACGTCTTATACTCGGCTGAAGACTTTACATATCGTCGTATTACACATTTTAACATGTTAATAATATTTATTTATAATGATTGTCAATAAATTACTTTGGTGAATAGTGAACAGGCTTTCGTATGGGTAATTATTGAAAGCGACTAGAAAATCGTTTCATTCAAAATCTTATTTTGAGCTTAGGTCGATTTATTCATAAACTATACATATATACGTTACGATAAATTTTGAAACAGCGTACACTTACATAATATTATCATATATTCATATAATAATAATATCCTGTAAGGCTTAGGAGTTGTTCTCCGTGTTTTGAATCGTTCTATATACCTGCAAGGAAACGTTCGTAAAAGTAAATCTAAAAAATATATATTTAATATGTATTTGATTTCAATCTATGTGTAGGTATATAATATATGCGTGTTGTATATTATATTTTTCGATGTTTGTTTAGTGCAAAAAAACGTTTGTCAAAAACAAAATCCAAATCACCGTAATCCAACAGTTCCCCTAACTTAAAATCTAAAACAATAATATTCTATTATGGATGATATTTTATATGAAAAAAAAAGTTAATGCTTTTGTATGAATCGGCTGACACAAAGTGTATACCTACCTACTCACATTATATTAAACAAAATAATTGCCACATTTAAAATTTTTACGATTCATTATATTTTATAAATAACGAATAATATCTACAAAATAATATATTATTATGAAAAAACAGTTCGTATGGCTACGTCATATTATCGTGGCAAGTTTAAAACCTATTGTTGTAACACTATAATTATATACAAAGTACACAATACACAATACCCACTACTACACCAGAACCTATAATATACGTATATACATGGGTCTCTATATCTGCACTAATGTTCTCATTCTAATATGTTTCGATAGTAATAGATAGTAATACATAGTCAACATGGAACAAAGTAGACAATGTGAATAAATAAACGTAAAATAATAAATTGTAAGTCAATGTTCTATAAACCGATGGTAAAATTAATATTATGATGCATATTATTATCGCAAAACATACACATAATGTTTACATTAATATTATGTAGAGGGTGATTACCAAACACGCTAACCCCGATTTTTTTCTTTCGTTATGTAATTATTCGAGTTCTAATTTTTGGAATTTTTAAATATACCTACTCAAAGACCGTTTTATCAAATTTCAAAAATTGTTTATGATATATGAGCTAGGATTGTCATGTGGCAATACAAATTGCTGTTTTTCAAATGAATAACTATCCTGTAAATAATTTACAGATATTATACAACACTATAATATACAGTCATTTTATACGTTCGGAAATAGCATAAGATTTAACTAATAAACATATATTATCTCTATTACATATTCGTGTTGTTACATTTTTTTCTAACTTAGCTACTATATTATTTACAAATTTAATTTTAAATTGAGTTCCCTTTTACATTTATATAAATACATTAATAATAAAAATTATTTTTTAATTTTGTTTTTATGCGATAATAATTATATTACATTTAAATTTAATATTATATTCCCAACACACCTGTTTCACTGGTTACTTTCATCTACTAGAGCTGTATGAAAATTATTCGCTTTTTTTATTTTATTAACTATACTCTGAAATTATGGAAAAAACTTAGGAAGTTTTAGGATTAAGTACACGTTATCCGATTACTACGGACACATTTAAACAACGAGGGTTTGTACATAAATTAGGTCAGGTTAGGTAAACTCTCACCTGATAAACAATTCAGAGGTTTTTTTTTCCAAAATCAGTATTCGTATATTGTTTTCTTGTTTAAATTTTAGTTAGATAGTTACTCGTTCAAACCCAACATAAATAATTGTAAATCATTTAAATTTTTTTGGAGAGACACAATATATATGTATAGGTATGCATTTATCAAGATAGAACTTTGAAAGATTAAAATATATTTTAAAATGAAATAAATATTTTTTTTATACTGAAATCGTAGTGATTTGTGTAATCCTTTAATAGCGTTTTGCCGTTTTATTATCTACCATAGAAATGTATTGTAATTGAACAGTATTCGAAATAAATATTTTTTTCTGTCTTTATAAATTGCATTACCTGTACATTATTCGAACGAAAAACAAATTTTTCTAATAGTTGATTTTATTAATAATTTTTGTAAAAAATAATGAAACTATTTATTATATTTTAATCGTACCACAATAAATATATACATATTATGTAATATTAATGTATACTATCAATGTATGCAGTATGCATATTGTCTAGATTTGTATTGTCAAGTTTAAATTCTTAATGATCAAATGATTTTCATGATTCACAACGACGCAACTTTATAAAGGCCTATGTATATAAAATATTGGTTCATCCATGAATTATGATATTTTCCATTTGTCGTAACTTAGTTTATCGGAAAAATAAATTTGTTATAATCATCTTGAAAATCAATAATCACTATTCAGAACATTCCATTATTTAGTTGCTCATAAAAAATAAATGTTTGAAAATGAACAATATATGCACAGGTGTAGGTACCATATTTTAATACAAATTGTTCCATTTTTTACTCACATGCAAGTGCACAATAAAAACAATATTATTCAAAAACCTACGTTTGCAGAATGGTTAGATTCTTAAAAAGACAAGGATGAATTGAGTGTACTGTGGGCCAGTGATATATTATTATACTATGTAAATATAGTGGTTATGCCGTGTTTTGCTTCTTTTTGTGTGTGTGAGTCTGTATATATTAAGGTATAAAAATGCATCGTAAATCAAATTACGAATTTATATTTTTTATGAACGTTTGTCTAATTAGTTATTTTGAACAAAACATATTATATTGATGTGAATTATTAGTATGAATTATAATAGTTTGTCTACTGGTAAGAAAGTAGTAGTAATACAATATAAAATTATAGTAATATTATACCTAATGTGATTAAACGATTCAACCACTATGTTTTTTTTTTTTTTTATGTAGTTAGAATAATCAAATCATTGATTCGAAAAATGTCAATAATTTTCACTTGGTTGAGTTTTAATACTAAAAGGTGGTCGTTTAGGTAAACTTATATATATATACCTACTATAGACAATTTACTACAGTATCTACTGAATTAATGTACTTATTTAATTTGTTTTAAATACTTTTTAAAATTTAGAAGATGTATCTTCACGTTTGAACTACATTAAAATGTCTTTCTAAATTATTAATAAACCATCTATAACAAATTGACAATAGGTATGAGATATTATACCTAAAGAGTGAATAAAAAAAACACGACAGAAAAAATTTCACATAAAGTGATGTAAGAAGCCGCCGACGACACTTTCTATTATGTATGTTTATTAATCATCAGAGTGAGAGATTACAACACTTTATTTTACACTTAAGGCATGACATTAAAATTTCAATATTATCTCTGGGTCGATCTACGCATCGTTATTTTTACATATTTTAACCGTACCTACGCAAAATATTTTAAAGGGACAATTGTAAACACGAGTGAACACATCAAATTTAATGTGTTACTAATATTCCTGTAATCCTTTGGTAAACCTTTCGATTACTTTTGCCAGCGTGCGTCTTAACGTCATTTTCCACTTCCGCACGCCTGACAATTTATTTTGGCCACTTTATATAAATTTAAATATGCACGTTTCAATGCATATACAACCTCCGTATAGATGTTTTCTGAATCTTTTATTCCTCTGCACGCTCACCGTACCCAGATAATATAAGAAATAATACAATATGATATTTCACACTAGATTGGCTATAAAACACGTATATCCAATATTCACACAGGATGTCATAGATCTCCGATGGCAACGCTTTATTCTTGCGTGTCCTAAACAAAGGACCCATATATTATGTTTAATGTGAACGTATGACGAAAACGATTTCTCGCATGATACAGATACGAGTGAATATCATTTATTTTTCATTTTTTTTTTTTTTAACAAGACTAGGGCGGAAAAATGCACTTACTTATTTTTTTCTCTGCAGACGTTTTTATCACAAAATATTATACTCTCGACGTATTTTTTTGTTTTGTTTTTATGAATAATTCAATATTTTTTTTTTATATATATTTTGATGTCATTAATTTGAATGTATGACTATATTATATTATCGTAATAAGTAATAACCGAAATAACAGCTATAAGATCTGCATCAATGTAATTGTTTTGCGTACAAACAGTTTTCATTTATTGACGACACGTCATAATATATCAAAGTAAATATTGAACAATTTATAGAAATCAAAACAATAATATACGAGATATTAGTACATCTAATAAACTATGTAATAATAATATATTAAATATAATTTCATTAAATTTCTATATAAATACTATAAGTGTGAACCGGCATACCAGTGGACATTGGACTACGAAGTCAAATATATTCATCATTCTTCTTCTTGATATTATGCAGAACATTAAATAATTATATACAAAATAAAATAACAAATTAAGAATATAAAATAAGTTGCGATTAATTATTCAAATCAATTAAAAAATTAAATTTATTACAATATTAAATCATTTTTCTCCCAAAATACGACAAATGAGCGTTTTCCAAGATACAAAAAAAGCATTTGTGTTTAATTAATGTTTTTTGTTTAAACAATGTTCCTATATTATATATTCCAATAGTACCTACTACTAATATTTATATTCAACATTATATCGTTCAGTTTTCATCTCGTTTGTATTTATTATATTTATATTATATTGTTCAAAAACAAATATTAGATTATAATGTGATATTAATAGTTGTATAAAATAATACAATATAAATGTTTGTATGCATAGTTGAGAAATTATACTAAAAATGGATTTAACTATAATATAATATATTATAGTACCTATATCAATATTACGTTTCTATTATTAAATGTTTACTTTATATTACGTATAATATATTATTATTATATGTATATTGCACCTATACAATGTTTCATAAATCTAATGTATGTAATGAAAATATTTGTGTTTCAGGTAAAGCATACATGAAAAATTATGAAAATTATTTCAAACAGCTTTGGCACACATAACGGGTAAATAGTTAAAAATAGTAATTTTAAAATCTGAAGTTTGACTGAAATCATATTATTAGACAATGATGTACTTATAAAAAAAAAAAAAATTTAATGATTTAAAGTCAATACCCTGCTGAGTACGTGACTTCCGTTCAAAACATGTATTTTGAAAATAACAAGTGTATTACATTATCAGTAACTGGAGTATGAGGAATAATACCTCGTCTTATCTAGTGTCAATACTATTTATATAATATTAAAAACATTATACTAATATTTGTGGATGAATTACGTGGATATTGACTGTTGGAAATACATAATTTCCAAAACATTTGCTCTGAAGTTTGAGAGACCTTATACGTGCGACACGAATGCACTGTGCACGCCAAATTATTGAGAAATTGTGCATCCGACTATGTGAGATAAAAAGTATACATAGGTAGGTGTACGAAAAAGATTATCGCTCCAAGTAAAGCTCGGAGCGCTTTTCAATACTCGTAACACGAACTTATAATTTATAAACCCTCAAAATTAAAAATCAAATAAACCTATAATTGTTATTATTATAATTACTTACTTTTTTAAAATCCTAAATTCCACGCGTAATATTATGTAGGTATCGTATAATATATGGATTTCCTATTCCAAATACTGGCTATATCGTTAATACGTGTCAGCGCGCAGTGTGCGCGAAAATTGTGATTGGACCGTTTCCAAATAAAAATAAGAAAAAATTTGGTGTGATAAGAATACAATTGATAACAACGAAATATAGATTATAATTGAGAGCGACACGCAAAACGATAAATACGTATACTATATATTATGCTATACGAATGACCCTCATATTATATAATATATTATATATGCACCCCTAGCTAAAACCACTATTCATGCGCTTTCTAACTCTTATCTCTCTTGTATTGTATAAAATATAGAGGTCTCGAAGATGCGTGATACACTGATATTTACAACTGGACTATAAAAATGTATTAATGATAAATAAATAATATGCTAAACTTCTGCAAGTTCTTAAGTTCGAACAGCGAGCTTATTTACGAATTTTAAATACGAAAATGAGTGGATAAAAAAATACAAAAAGCACAATATATGTATGATATTATGATGGTTATATAAATAGGTCATAGGTATATAAAACTATGATCATCGTAATTTTTAGCAATCGATCACAATTATTGAAAGTGCTTACGCTATAAAATAACAAAATCTAATCATAAAAAATGTGAATCCTTTGCTTGAGAAAACGTTACAATTTTATAACTAATACAGATAATATTAAGTACAAAAATACCTGATTAATGCTGATTTATTAGGTTTGTACTGTAGTTTTGTCACGTGGCATTCTACTTGGTTTTTTCATGCGTGTTTTGGTTATAATTTGTTTTTACAATCACAGCAAGTGCCAGGTGGTCGCATGTAGTTTGTAGATATCTTGTGAAATAATTTATTTACTCAAAACATTCAACACTTAAATTATGAAAATATTCTGAGTAGTTATACCTTTGCCCGACCGTTTTAAAGATCACCACCCCACTAGGAATCCTGTTAGTGGGGGGGGGGGGGGCTAGGTTTAGTAATTGAGATATAAGCTTCTCGAAGACCCCCTCCCCCCTATACCCCTTCACACACACCACATTTCCAACGATATAACCACTAAGCGAGACACGCGCGTGCGCATAATATAATATAACACTCGTCGCACGACGTGTTAATTCCTGGCGGCTCTAACCTAAATCCGATCCAGAGTACAGATGGGATACAATAATATTACCGTCAGCTGCCATCAGACACAGCAGCTATACTATAATATTGGCCGTGGTATTTTGTTCACACAATGATAACATGGTTTCTGCGTGTATACGTATAGTCGGCGGCGCGAAAACTAATTGCAATTCGAATTTTGTCCGGCCCCGGGCGGCTCGAGAGACTTGAAAAACAAAAAAAAACTCATGCCGGGAATCGTGCGGTGGTCGGAGACAAAACCGCGGGATAAGACGAGCGTATAATAATGATAATAATAATAATAATAATAATAATAATAATAATAATAATAATTTTGTCATACCTAACTACATTCTGCTACTGCTACTGCGTATAATTTAATGATATAATATTATTATGTCGACTTGGTGCGGGGCGAATACACGTTCGGCCTAGAAACCATCCGTCGTCGTCGGTTTTGCGGTCGTCTGACAGTGCCGTCGACATGTAAGAAGACGGAGGACCGGAGCCCGTCCCGATCGGACGACTTTTGCATGTTAATTGCCGACGGGTACCTCCCCCCACCCCCACCCACCGGGATTAGCCCTTCCGCCGGGTCCTCTGAATGAATACGACGGTGGTCGTAACCACTTACCAATATTATTACGGTCATAAGACTAGATAGAAGTCACCGTCGCCCGCAGGTGCAGGCCGCTACTAATCGGCGAGTGTCGTCGGAAGTTTTTTCCCGCGAACAAACGGACCAATTGAATTCCTATAATAATAATAATAATATTGTGAATAATAAATCAGAACGTCTCGAAACGATGACGATGATAATAATATTATTTTTAAGTATGATTAATACAAATTCGATAAATTATAATAAAAAAAAAAAAAAAGACTCCTGATTATATTTTTGCCGCCAACCATAATAGTTAGTCGATTTTGCATGTTTAATTCGATTGGCCCATTAGTGTCTTTCACCGTTCTGTCGAGTGCCGCAATAATGAAAAGACGTACATATACCTTGTTTTTAATTTTATTATTATTATTTATTTTCGCTTCAAAAGGTAACGTTTTTTCCACGCCCTTCTTTTGACTTATGTCGAATACACCAGAAACGAACTGACAACGCTGTGAGCGTCTTGAATGTTAATTTTCTGAAATTAAACTGGGCCGATCGTTTTGATTTTATTTAAAAGTTTGTAGAATTTGTTTCATAATTCGATTCTAATAGGCAATTTAAAGATATTGACATATTGTATTATAATGTAGTTAGTAAAATATGTTCTAACATTTTATTCTAAACCAAGTCATGGTAATATACATACAGAAATAACATTTTACATTTAATTTCTATACGAATTTAAACTTCCCAAAACGTATAGGATAGGAACCTATGTTGTTCTATGTTAATACATAATTTAACTTTATATAATGTTTAATATTACATTTCTACACTTTTAGAGATAAAAGTTAGGACAGAAAGCTCGAGAGTCGAAACATCAAATATAGGTATAATACAATATTACTTATGAGTACGAATAATCTAATTAAAATGATACTAGGTATATAATATTCTACAAAATTCAAATAATTATCTTATAAACTTCTTTAATATTTAACAATAATTAATTCGATTTCAATATAGCAATCCATTTTGGTACTTACCTATATTTGAATATTGAGTGTCTTAATTTCTGAGTAAAGATCAAAGATATATTATAGAGGAAATATATTAATATGACGTTATCATGTAAATTTTTATATTATCAAAAAAACACATCATAGATATTATAGATATTGCAGAAAAACAGACATTTAAAAAATAATGATTGTTAAAATATAATGATATTCATAATTAATAAACAGCTACATGAACTTATATTTTATTCAATACCTAATTACTATTTTGATACTAACGTAAAACAAGAATGCATAATAACGAAAAACTGTGTTGTACTATAGTATAATAGATTTTTGAGTGTACCTTGCCATTGAGTAGGTACGTAACTGCAGTACCGGTGTGTTAAATTTATAATATGTAAAACGGTTCTGTTCGGAGATCAGTCTATATTTCTAAGGATATTTTTAATTTTATTATATTATATATTTTATATTATAATGTTTATTAGTAATTTATTTTTCTGTTGGACGTTAGATAACCCAGTACACTAGTACAGTATATTCAACCGAATTTTGCCAAAAACACCGAAAGCATTAAACCATATACTTTCCATATTACAAATTATTATTAAACGATGAATACGTTTTGTTGAAAAACGGCCAAAACATGTCTAGAATGCAATTTGTATAATGATCGCTATAGTATATAGGTATGAATAAATTTAATAATATCAGGATGGGATTGTGTTTATTTTACGAACAATTGTACGCGCTTAACAATAAGTACTATAATACAATATGTATAATGCCTCTGGAGAATATTAGAATTAGTATACGAGGAATGAGTTAATTGGCTTTTGGAAGCACATTCTAATTATTATTAGCAATCTGAATGAAATGACAAATTATAAAAGGCGAGTACCGCCAGTGGGATTAATATTTACTTAAGATTTTTAAAAAATAGGGGGATCCCCTGGCTTACCCAGTCCAACCATCTATTGTCATTCCACCGGATAAAACGTTAATATTCAGTCCACTGACTATGGAAAAACTATAAGTGGCGTAACGATTAACACGGTGTTTAATACGACTATATAGGTATTCTGTAATTAACGAGCTTATCGTCATTGTGTTAAATACAATACGAATAGATTTAATTATTATAGATTTAAGTTTTTCAGAACACATAAATATGTATTACTTTTTAATACAATTTTATTGGGCCTAAAAATAGTTAGCAGAATGCCAGTATATTATTATCACTGTATTAAAAAATTAAGTATTAAATATGATTGTTTTATTTTAGCTATATCAGTGGTAAGTATACGAAATTTATCAAATATTTGTTGTTACGATTCGGGTTGTAACGCAAAACAAAATAATTAATATATAACTTTGTAAGTACCTACATATATAAAGTATATAAAGTGTAAAAACTACTGGAACATTTAGTTTTGTAGTTGTTCAGCAACTTTCTATCAGATTGAATACTTTCCAACTAAAATATCTAAAGAATTTAATTATTAGTGTTCTGATGTACCATTAAACAAATTCATGGTTTTAATAAACAATTATTATACTTTTACAATATTACATAAACTATTGATTAAGAGCAACAAAAGTTATAATATTCCATTACTACGACGTAGGTAGTGCGAATCAAAGTGAAAGTACATTTTTTGTTCAAAAGCTGTTATTATACTGTTAACTAACAGTCATAGCAATCTTGTTATCAATAGCTAAGTTCCATCTGACAGTAATTTCTGTATTATTATATATCATCATACATATTGTTAATTAATTCGTATGGCTTTTATTGTTGCAATGATTCATATTATACTTATACTGTCAACTGTCAAATATAAACGTAATAGATCATATAATAACACTTTGTTCTTTCTTTCATATAACAACTATTTGTTACTATTAATTACTATTTTTATACTAATTACTTATTATTCACTCATATTGTGATAATATTATATACACAATCGTCAATTGAATGTACAAAGTTTAATTATCGAAGATTAAATTAATAATGAAATCAAACCAACAAGTTTAGTGTGGTGGGTATGAGCCATCCAACTTTTTGTCGACACATCATTATTATTTATTATTAATAATATGGTTGTATATTATTTGTGTCTGAAAATCTGAAATCACAGATTGGCGATTTTAGAGTTGATTCATGTCATAGCATGATTATTAGGTAGGTACCTACATTCGTTATGAATACCGTGCAGCAGATTTCAATCGTTATATTTTCGTCAACTTTTTGGTATATTTACGTAGTATTGCGTAGTGTTATATATTATAATATATTATTCTTAAATAGATCAAATACGAACAAAATTCGATAAATTATTCAATAAAACGAACCCATGTTTTGGCATAAACCCAGGAATTTTATTTTAAGAAGCTTACTTTTTAGTACTTTCAATTCCGATCCTAAAATATATTCACGTTTATAAAATAACACTTGGGGTTCGAATATATATTTATTTACCTTGCTACTTTACAGTGGTATATTATTATATTAAAAAATTGTATTTCCTTTCTATTAAAAATGTAAGAAAATATTTATTTGAATTTTTTTTCTCAAACAATGTGCAGAATACTATAGTAATAAAATTCGAACTGATATTTATCTACACAATGGTATATAGCATACTCGTTATTTCTTCGTTTACTCACATATTACTAATGCATATATTTATTATTCAATATTTTACTATTTAGGAAAATTGTTGTCAAAATCACATTACCAATGACCTTTACAGCTATATAATCGACATCAAACATAATATTATACTTTACATTACAACTGTTGTAACGACTAACGATTAATATTTATATTAAAGGTTTATTTTTAGCTAACTATTACATAGTCACATAGATATATACTATTATGTATGTATGTATAGTATAAACTTTATTTGTAAAAATAATTGAAATAATTACAGTAAAACCTACTTTTAAACCGATTTTTCTGTTTATAAAAGATTTCCTTATATAAGGAGATTTCCATCTTATAGGGGGTCCTTTATAAGGAGGTTTTACTGTATGTAAGTTACCACAATGATATGAAACGTAAATAAAATTTAAATATAAATTGTGTAGTCATGTTCGATACACGTATGATTCAATTTGTTAATTTAACATTTTATCTCACTTTGGCATTTTGTACAATAAATTATCTCAACATTTTTTACATCGTCGACAGAGCATCAAACGAGTAAAACAATTATCCTTGTAGATCAGCGTCCAAACAGCAGTTGCTCAGCACTACGCACAGCACAGCACTGTACACGACTCAATGCATTATCAACGTTCTTAAACAATTCCTTAATACGCCGATGATATTATATAATATTATTTGGATTTGTTGATTAAAAATCAATATCAATTAATTTGATGCAAAATTAAACTACCTAGTCAGAACATGAAAATAAAAATAATATAATTTCAATTTTCAGTTATTAAAATTTATATACTGAAAAAATATTAGTATAACAAATGAAGATAATAATTAAATGAAATCTAAAGTAATTATTATATTATACTAGTTTTATTTTGAATTAATGTTCATATAGGTAATATAACTTCATTTTTTTTTTATTTTACTGCAGTTTTTGCCTTCAATCGTTTACAATATTGTAAATTATTCGTGAAGTATAGTTTATAATAGGTACCTACAAAATGTATATGGGGGGCGGAGGCAGCCGAGCGAACCGTCGCAGTTTCGAACTCGGCCAGGGTGGCATTTTTCTTCGGGCAGCCACGGTGTCGGGAGAGAGAGGCCGACATCCCCCACTCGGGCATGGCAGATGTCTACGCATGCCCACGTAAAAATTCTGCCGAAACAAACACGCACGTGTTCAAAACCTAGAGTACCCTCCCCCACAGTTCCACAGGCTAATGACTTCAGTTGTCGAAGCGTCAACCCAAAAAAAAAAATTTGCATATGAGTTATAAATAATAATACTCTATAATAATAATAATCATGTTAATATTATTCTCATATCAAAGTTGCTTCGTGGACCTTTTTGGCATTTTTATTTAATGGTTACATAATTATTGTTAGTTTTTCGACCAATTGCAATGTTGAAATAAAATAAAGCATCATTAACGAATTCACTAAAAAATAATCAACAATCGTTCAAGGATCGATTTTCTAATACCGTATTTGGTAAATTCCTTATGAACCTTGGTATGTGAAACTCAATTGTAAATTGAACTCAATAATTTTAAATTTTAATATAGTACGTTTACATAGTGATCACTATCCTTGGTTCAAAAACCATCCACATAAGCTTTAAAAAACAAACTTAGCCATTTGTTATCTAAAAGTTTTCTAATAGCAAACGACCAACCGAGCGGGTCAGACGATTACAAAAGTTTCTCCCACGGATTTCCGACCGGAAGTAAGTGAGTACATACAGTCGGTCTCATAACGTAAATGCACCAGGTCAATATATTATTATGCGCCTAGATTCAATAGTTCAGCTAAATTCAAATCAAAATAAAAGTCATAAATAAAAGAAACAAAAGTTTTCAAAATATGAGTTTACCACTGTTCGATTTTATGTTACCTACAGATCATTTAAGTATTATTTTTTTTATAAATAAAATATATTTCATTAAAATTCTTTTTCGTATGTACAAAACTAAAAATAAAATAAATATAGATATTCAAAATCACTCGTTTATTAAGATTAAAATATTCACCAAACAAATTATGAGCCCAAAATTCCGATGACAAAAATAAAATACGTATATCTATACGGAATTTATCATGAGGTAGCTAACCTATTTGCATCTGGGCAAGCTCTTATTAAAATTTAACAAATTCCTAAAATAAACCAAGGAATACAACTAAATATTAAAAAACATTTAAGCTCATATATAATTAAGTATTGTTAAAATACAATTTTAATTAATTTTATAAACAATCAAAAATTCTAAAATTAATATAAGTACCTATATAATATATATGTGTTTAATTCAAGGTTATTCATAATATAGTTTAACAATTTCAAAAACCGTTGTACTTACTACTCGGGTTGCATATTAATATATAATTATGGTTATTTATTTGCAATATCCAAAGAAAACTAATTTATATTAAAATAATTAATATGAATATCATGCAGATTAATATTATCTTCTATACCTGTTATTTGAAAATATTTTTATATTTAAATTCAATATTCAAACACACAAATTTCTCAATATATTGTCGATGGATAATAATTAGAATAGTGAATTTTAATTATTTTTAATTAAAGATTCATTATATCGGTTTTTTTTATGATTTCCCTAATCATAATAATTTAATTGGTATTATACCTACTTTAGACTTCTGACATATAGAGGTTTAAGTTAATCTAAAAGGTGTTTATTATGGACTAAAAAACACGATTGATTCTTAAAACACATCGGTTTTTTTTTATTGTATTAGGAAAAAAAACTTTTAGAGAAAACGACAGTCTGACAGCTGACTTATTGATTTCGGTATTGCTGTTCAATATTTCATGTACCTTCCATAGAATTTTTGTCTGTCTAGAAAGTTCATATAATATGTTGTCCGTGAAGTAATGGTCAGTCGTAAAAATGGTATGATAATAATGAGGTCCGGGACCGAACTATATGTTTAACTTGACCACCGTAGTGCTGTTTCAGCATCTTGGAATTCACATATTGCGATTATAGTATCTAATCAATTTTTTCAAATGTTTTTGTTAATGCAAAACCGTTTACAGCGAAAGGGTTAAAACTTATGTAATATAATGATTGGTTTATTGAATAACAATTATATACTTATCAATAGTTTTTCCCCAAATCCCACGCAGCAATTGGAAAATATTAATATTTTTACAACATTTTGAGAAAAATTTACATGGTTTTTACAATATTTCAATCAAAACACTTTTAAAACTTATAAAAATAATATTTTAATTTTTCTTGCAATATATAATATAATCAAAATATATTTATGCTGCGTGGAGAAACTATTAAAATCAACCGATTTACAAACAGCGTACCTAAATGATTTATCATCTATATTCTGTGTGTAAACAACAGCGTGTAGTATTATACTTGTTGCAATACCATGTAATATCATTATTTATTTTTATTTTTTTCATAGTTTTACTTTAGATAACCAATCATCATAATACCTATAATAAATTATAATAACATGTCCTACTTACAAATCGCGATTTAAATTCTCTTATATTTCCGTTATATCCGCGTTCACCGTTGCACATTTGTAATTTAATTGAGCTGGTCGATTTTTACAAACGCTGTTTCAACGGAATACTGTTTTTATCCCGCGCCTTTCAGAACGCAACATCATGATATCATCGGGCCATAATATAACGCAAGAAAACGGGGTTCTATTACATTCTCTATCGAACACAATCTCCAACTTTCAAACACCTCGCCGTACCGTATAGCAGTTGCAGTTATTTAATGTTCCAGTGAAAAGAATTTTAACGCCAAATCGAATTCCACGTATAGAGGTACCTACCTATATACACTCCTACAGCGCACCTATATACACGCCGCTTTAATGTTATTCTTGGGCAGGGCTATAGGGCATTACATTGTTACAGAGCAAAGTAATTTAATTTCAGAAAACGTACTGCAAGAAAGGGTTGAGTGAGTATACCTACATATTATAATATATACACGTCCTGCTCTCCCATATACGTGTAGGTAGGTACATGTTATAACGACGCGATTACACCTCCACGCAGGCTCTTCTTATATAATATTATTATAACCATGTTCGCACTAATCGGAAATTAGCTCTTCCTTCCATATTTTTACCTGCGTGTGCGCCTCCTTCCTTCCCGCACGTGGTTTTTCGACATTCCATCTATAATGCATAATAATATTTAACACATACAACATGCGACGGCATATCGTACCTATATTAATATTAACACATGCCACGTATGGATTATAGTAGTTATCTATATTTATCGTGCAAACGGGTTGCAGGTGGGATACGGGAGAGAAAGAGAAAGAGAAAGATTTTAATATCCGTTACTTTGAGCTATATATACAGTCATTTTCATCATCAGCCTGCTGGGTAAAAAGCGACGCAAAGACACTTAATATAATATGCTTCATCGACCATCGTATACGACTGTGATATGCATGCTCAGCGAGTAGGTTTGCCACTCGCTTGTCGTGCTGCAAAACGCCAAAACGTCTCGTAGACTATAATAATTATTATTATTATGTATACTGGGTGATTATTTTATCAAACAACACTCATTATTTCAAAAAGTGTACATTTTTTTGAAAATATTTTTTTACATAGTTTCAAGTCGCTTATAAAACAACATTTTTTTTAAAAAATTATATTTTTAAATATTTTTTATTTATCCTTATAATTTTTTAAGTTTTTTACTTTTTTGAATGACAACATAGGGGTTTAATTTTATATTCCAAAGCAAAATATTTTTCTTAGTATTTTGATACATAAAAATCGAATTTGAGGCAAGTAGTTTATGAGTTACCTATAAATATTCAAAGTTTTGATGAGCGGAGAAGTGGACTAACATTTCGCGGGTTAACCCCGTACCATTCCACTCCACTCATCAAAACTTTGAATATTTATAACTCATAAACTACTTGCCCCAAATTCGATTTTTATGTAGCAAAATACTAAGAAAAATATTCTGCTTTGAAATATAAAATTAAAACACTATGTTGTCATTCAAAAAAGTAAAAAACTTAAAAAATTATAAGGATAAAAAATATTTAAAAATATAATTTTTTAAAAAAAATGTTGTTTTATAAGCGACTTGAAACTATGTAAAAAAATATTTTCAAAAAAATGTACACTTTTTGAAATAATGAGTGTTGTTTGATAAAAGAATCACCCGGTATAATATTACATATTTCCACGGCAAATGCTCTTTCGCGTTCACCTGACATATATTGTCATACCGTTATTGTGGCTATGACATATGTCTCGGCAGGAACCGCAGTTTTCGAACACTTCACCACCACAGAGGTACTGCAGACACTAGTCGACTCTGGGATCAAAACTACAGTCGGAGGGGTGGCTCAAGTCGAAACTAAAATTAAACACCACACCACAATTATAGTGTGCGATTTTGGCCTTTACTTTGCTTATTTTGCAGGAAAATACACACATAATATAACAATAATTATTTGCGTGACTACGAATAAAAAATTATTAAATTGCGTATTACTTGTATTTCTGCGGCTGGAAAATATTATAGACAATAAAGCGGGTAATTGGGTAAGGCTCCGCTGTATATTGGGTGGTCTAGAATTTCACTGCAATGGATGTGTTAAATTTGAATTCAATTATAAAAAATCATTGTACACGAAAAACGATTCTGAGCGATGACGGTCTGTCAGCCTATAATATTACTAAGTATATTAGAAGATATTATTGTGATTAAAGTCATTTATTTTACTATTAGGCATTAGTACAACAGTAGGTTAAATTCATTTTTGCCAAAAAAAATTAAATTTGGGAATTTCATTGTTTGAATGAAATATTCTTGGTTTTAATATGTAATTTCGTCTATAAACTTAATGTGTCTGTAAAAAATATCTGTGTTTATATATTTTTCAGATTTGTTGGTTGGTTACAATATGAACTATTTATGAGAATCTGTTTTAAATTTTAAAACCTTAGCTATAAAAATTGAACATTTTATAATTTTTAACAACAAAATAATTTGAAAATTTTCAAGTTTTTGGTAAACGTTGTCAAAATGTGAACTATGAATACTTATTAAAAAAAAAATAACTACTTATTAGGAACCTTGTATTAAATTATTAAGCTTTTTTTACTCAACGAATACATTTTTTATTGACTCATAGATATATTTATATATACATATAGATAACTAGAAATAAAAAAATTAAAACAATTCAAATTTCAAATGTCTATAAATAAATCAAAACGAGCCAAAATTTTTTGAAAACTTTATCATTTATAGAAAATAATAAAATAAACATTTTATGAAAATTTAAAGTACCTACGGCTATTGGTTTTTGAATAATAATTTACAGATGCTTGCATACATGTATAGTAGGTACAACATATTTTTATTTTTATTTTTTAATAGGTACTGAAATTAAAATGTTTAAATCTGATTTGATTTCTTTTTGAAAAATTCAAAAAAACCAATTTGTAAATCTGGTTTTAAGTAAAAACGGATCAGAGGGATGCCATGGCAGGGCGAAAATCACGGAGAGTATTGGGACAGCGGCGCGTCGCGGTGCTGTCCGCCGATTATCTCCCTTTTTCGCCCAGTGGTCTGATCCCGCAACGCCTCCGCGATCGCCGCCGGTTCCGCAGCACGGATATAATGATATAATATGGTCTTCGTCGCTCGCTCCGAGCTTTGCAGGTCGCCGTCGCAATATAGTCGTCTTCAGCACGTCCTGCAGCAGTACCATCAAGCGCATGACTTACTAACTAACTAGCCGTGATATGAAAACAAGGTATGATCGTAACTTTTTGACGGTCAGATGATCCTCCGGTAAGCACGTGACGTAGCATAGTGTATAGTAATAATAATTTAATGACAATATGATAATACGGGTAAGCAAGTGACGTATTGCGCGGACTTGGACCAAATCTGGACTTTTTCGATCATACCATGTTGTTTATAACATGTAACTAACCGCTCTTCGCCAACCGACGTTGCTCTCGCAGCCGTCTCTCACGCTCCCACGGTCGTCTTCGCGTCCCGAGCAAATGCGCCCGCGACTCTTGGCAGGACCGGCCGCGAGAACGATGTAGAGGTGACCAGTGGTCATATAGACTATATTTACCAATAATAACATCAGCACCACCCACTTGCCATCACGTACCCCCCCCCCTCATCTCGTCTTGACTGATCACTTTTTTTTATAATTATCTTCATTGTAATATTTTATTCTGCCACATTGCGCACCTTTTTTTTGTTCAAATTATTATTTCTATTTCATTGCTACATTAATCAATTTTCCTTTGTGTTATATTTATTTTTCGGCAAAATTGTTTCAAAACTGTAAAGCACTAGTTAATTTTTCATTTAACAAAGAAATTATTTTCATATTATACTTCAAATATCATTCAAAATATTATTAAATGTCGTCGTTTTTTTTTGACAATTTTTGTATTCTCATTCATCTCTTGTGTGTTTTATTTATATTTTTTCGAAATTGTAAGCCATGGTGTTTAACAATGAGATCATTTTTATACTTAATATTATATCATATTACTGTATTTAAATTATTATTATAATTTTCATAATACAATTTTTATATTATCATTATATTTATCCAGTAATCAAATTATTTGTTTTTACACAGTAAAATGTTGTTTTTTATTTTTTTGTATTGAAGAGTACGATTTCATTTATTACAACAGAATAATGATTCTGCAGGAACTTATGAAGTATATTAACCAACAACTTTTAGCAACCAAGCACATTGCACAAATCACTGTAAAATCAATAAATTCATCGCTCAGTTCAGAATCTAAAAATATAATAATAAAAACTATTGTTTTCGTTGTTGTTGTAAGAACACCAGTACTTAGACCACAATATTGTGTTTACGTAAAATTAGGTATTGCGCCGACCGTCCATCGATCTACAAGAGGTCTAACGATAGAATCCTCACACGCTGTCAATTATGTTGATGATAATGATGATTCCTGTTGTGTACACAATAATAAACTAAAACATTCAGAACTATATAAACTGATGTATTAATTCATTTAACATAATATAAACAAATAAAAATTGTAGGTAATTAAAAAAAAAAACACTTCTATAGGTACGCTAGTATAGTTATAAAATAGTAGATGTATTAATGCACAATGCGATACTTTAGATTATATTAATAAACATATTGTGTCTTCATGAACACGTTCTATTCTTCAAATTATTAATATATTATACTGCCTACCAACTGTCATAACTCATAAAACGTAACATTATTAATAGATATTAAGAATTAAAGAATTAAAACAGGCCTATAATTTAAAAACGTTTTAAAAATAGATTTTTGCATTATTATTATTTTTGTATAAGATTTTTAACTCTAAATTAAATAAGATTTTAGTCATAGATTAGGCAAACCCGTTCCATGTGAAAACCTTTTTAAGTTTAACAGTGTGTGATGTGTGGATTTACGTGACCTACAGTACCTGCAGACTGTCTGGCATTTCTAATTGGTTTCCATGGTAACAAATTATGAATCAAGTGTTGATCGTTATATTAATATATTATACGATAAACTTCTTAAGATTTAAGAAATATGTCATAAAGTTATTCACATAATAATTTTGTAATTGCTCTTGATCCACATAAATCATATTCAAAAGGAACTTCAAATTTGATTGTAATATTCTTACATTAGAGTTTTAGATACATTATTATCATTGTTTAAATAAAATATAATTTTGAACGGAGGTAGATTAGGCAAACTTTTTTTATTTTTCAGTTATTATTACATTTTCTTTTAACGCGTCAAGTCTGTATCCAATAATTGGTATTTTATGTTTGTTAATATTTCAACGTGACATTGTTCTTTTATATAATATACATAAAGTAACTGAATTGTTCATGGTTAAACAATTAAATAAACTGAAATTGCAATTTTATGGGGTTATAAAATTAATTTTACTACAGCAACAAAGAAACTCACTAATACAGAAATACCTTTTACTTTGGTTGAAAACTAAGCCAATTAAAGCTCATTTTATTTATGTATTAAAAATTAAACAAATAAACTATCTCTATGCAGTATATTACCTTCGTTTTTATTATTTACAGCTACGGTAAATCGTATTTTTTTCATCATTAATACTGCTATGGTTAATAAAACACTATTTTAAAAAGATAAATTAATTTTGTAACTAGCAATGGTACAGGTAATAACATTAATGTACCCAAAAAAAATAGGTAGATATATAATAAAAATATGGTATTTACAAAAACATATTATAAACGTGTAAGCCTAAGTAGCTGCATTTAATTTCTGAAATTAATAATTCAAATTAAATGAACACAAAGTTAATATTCATGCAATCGTTGAAATATATTTTTACATTGAATACATTGATCGGTTAGTACCTATTTGATAGACATTTGACGGTGTTTTTCTGGAAACTAAAGGTTGAATAAATCTATCATAGTTGCCATTTTCAGCAAAATATACACCATTGACCGGGCGATGTTTCATCTAAGTTAGAAAAGCTCGACGTGGATGCAAAGCGTTGTTGGTTCGACCTTGTGTAAATTACTCGGAAAAAGGATGACCGAGATAAAACAAACGACTATATTTTTTCACACCTTTTCTACAACTTGATCGTTACGCAAGACTGTCTTTTAAATATAATATTTAACTATACATTTTTTATGAAGGTATCTACTATCTATACGTATCTGTGCGTGGGTGTCTCCCATTTTTTTTCGCAATTAACTATATTTACATATTATACCTTCAAGAAAAACCAATATATTTATTTATTTTCTAAAATAAAATTGAATTAATCGTGAAATTGTAATTCCATCAAATATTATTGTAAACAGGAAACCAGTTATAGTTTTTATATAAAGTAAATGCGTTGAGAGCATTAATTTTCACTATGTTTCAACATAAATATTGACTTCGAAAATAAACAATATGGGTTGTCAATAGCTACTATATTTATGACTAAATATCTTACAAAATACTTTTTCATTTTAAGTTTGTAAGGAAATAAAAAAAAAAAAAAAATGTGTACCTTACCCACTGCTTAATAAATTTCCTGCCTTCTTACTCCCACCTTCCTATCTTCAATTTTATAGGGTTACCATAGGGTGATTTCTTAATCAAGTCTTTTCATGTATAACTACTCTTTTCACATACACATTATTTCGAACTAGGTCGATCAGTATGATGGAATAAAGTTTGGTATGTTTTGGTTAAAATAACAGTCCACCATCGGTCCCTCTAAATACTGTACCTATAGATATCAACACGATGTGGACGATCGTGACTATATGTAAAACTATACCGTTAAAACCGTACTAATACCGACTATGAGCCAGAATTTAAACGTGAAACGTGATATAACTTATCAGTTATCAGTTATTATTTATTTTGTATTTTGATTTTTGAGTGTTTTTAAAATACAAAATACTTTAAAAATGTGTATAATATACAAACTACAAATTACGATTCTTTTTTATATCCGAAAAAAAATAAAACTGTATTTCATTTACATTTAATTGAAATACTGTCCATCTAAGCATATACCTAGTTAGTTAATCGGTAACAATTGTTATTTTCTACATAACTTTAAGATATTTACTGTCTTGACCAGAATGTAAACACCTTGAAATGCAATTTTTGATCACATCAAAGTTTTTGAGAATTTAACAAAGTTTCTAAGAAAAAAAAATACCCAAAGGATTCGTTTAATATATAGTATATATTATATATTGTAACGCGTCATAGAATATAGACAAAGTTTAGACGTATACAAACTCCCTAGTGGATTCCAATTTGAAAACTATCCTTATTTCTTACTTATATATTGTTTTTATTTTTATTATTTTTTTTTTATTTAAGAATATAGGTGCCCATCATTTAAAAATACATATGAAATATCATAAAAATCCCTTCATTACAGTATACCATGTCAATCTAAAAAAATGTAATTCTTAATAGACACAAATAAGTACTTAAATAAACTAAGAAGGTTTATTTAATAAACATTTTTTTTTTCATATTTAATTTGACCTTATATTAGTTGCTTTGGAATATTAAAGAAATACTGTATTACCTAGGTATTGTATTTTAATTTTGAAATAAACTGAAAAATCGTAAAAATAGAATAAAAAGTTAAATGAATACTATGCACAATGTTATAAACTCATAAATAATTATACAATTAGTACCTATACATCTTTTTTTTTTGGTTCTAAGTAAAATAATAAATGTATATTGGTTTTACAATGATGACATTGTATGTTTTTGTTGCGCGTTTCTCATTACCTTATACCTTTAAAAAACTATCTACAGTAAACAGTAAAAACGTTTCAATTTTAATCTTTGAGTGTGTTTTCTAGTAACAAATTCAATCTAGTCGGCACTTTATCAAAAATTAAAAATCCCCAGTACTTTTCAAAACAAAAACATTTTAGAAAAAGAGCCATGAACCAAAACAAAATTTTACAAAATGTATTTTGTATTTTTGTTGTAATTCAAAAATTAATAACCGTAACCATATAGACTTTTTCTAAACATATTTTTAAAATATTTTGGCTCTTTTTGTGTTATAATTATAAACATTTTTTAAACTGTCATCTCATTTTAAGTATTTTTAAATTTATGATGACGTAATGTTTTTTCTCAGTCAAAAGTTGTAAAGCTTAATCAAAAGTTCCTAATAAGTTTTCCGTATATCAATTTAAAAATGCTAAAAATACATAGTCAGAATTATATAATAAGCTCTTAATTTTGATGAAATTCATCAAAATTACGAAAATATGTAAATTGTTTTGTGATTATAAATGCTTAACATTTTTAATTTTAACACCTAAGGCTCGACAATTTAATACAATATTTATCATAAGTTTTTTTGCATGAATTAAAAAAAAGTTTAGTGTAAAGCCATATCATTTTTGATGAGTGAAGATTAAATTTCAATATCATTTTATTATCAAACGCATAATTGCGATTTATCCTCCAATGTTTATTGTTATTTTTATTAGATATTAAAATAATAATTGTATACACTTTAAACAATCCACTATTAGGTACCTATCTACTCAAATTATAAACACAATAGTCTATACACAACGCATTAATATTCAAATTATTTATACTAATTACCTATATTATATGTTTTGTATACTTTGTATACTTCACATCGTTCTACAATACGTCAGAATCCGTTCAGAATCTATGATTAACGTATACGCATAAACCAATAGTTATATTTAATGAAATAATAATATTATTATATAGCAAATATGCGATTTGATACAGGAAAAAAATAGATTAAGTGAATGAAATTTAAATATATTAATACAAAGTGCCTATCAAAGCGTCCTTAGAAATGACTGACCAATCACCATTCAGAGTCGTTTTTCATATACAATGATATAATATCAGTGAATTCAAATTTAACAAATCCATTAGTGTGACCTATTCAATAACGAAGTTCATTCGACACCTAGTATTTAGCAGAGTGGCTTCCCTGGATTTTTTTTTTTTGTCTGACAATTTTAATGAAAATAAAGAGAAAACTTGAGCTTTATCACCAAGCCTTATAACCTTATATCACAATAATTAGGCAATAATTATGCAACGTTCGCAGTCTTCAGTTCTCAAGTATCCTACTCCTTTTGGTTAAGTAATGATTTTTTTTTTTAAATCATATAAAATAATAATTTCATCACCATAATATTATAGCCGTATGTTTATAAAGGTAAACTTTTTTTAAATATGATTTAAGTCTAAAAATATAGAAATATAAATATATTATTATTTATTATATAATATTATATAATATTATATAATATTATATTGAGAAAGCGGAAATGGTGTATAAATTATACTTCACATTAAAATCAAATTTTTTTTTCCATCTTGCGCAATTAGTTTAACGTCATGGCCAGAATAATTTAAATTTAATATTGGGTGCTACTCGCTTATCCATTTGGACATTTATCAACGCATTAAAAAAACGTACATCAATTAAAAATCGAACAATTTATTTCTGGTTGTTCACCACCAAACAAATAATTTAACAGACAAAGATTAAGCTCTTCCTGTACGGGACCGAGAGCAAATAATTAAAATAACCGACTCTAAACATTAACAGTCGTCCCGCGTCGGTCTGCCAAAACTCCAGCGAATTATGTGAAATAGTGTTGTATTATATTATTAATAATAAATTTAATCATTTTAGAGTCTGATCGGAGTGGATAAATGATATTATTCGTGCAATAATGATGTGAGTGTGTGTGTGTGTGTTTTTTTTTTGTTTCTGATTAATTTTTTTGAATTTTTGAAGTAAAAAAACACCTCTTCTGCAGTATTAAGATTTGAGAACTGTTTTTGATAAAAGATTTGACCTGTTTGGTACTATGGAGGTCATAATATATACGTAGTTTTGATAATAGTAATTATTATGTAATGTACATTTTACACATTTGGAAAAACTAGCAATAAACAGTAAGAAAACGGGAATAATATATTACCCTACGTCAGACACTGGTTTTTGAAAATGTTGATTTTGTTATAAATCGAAAATCTGTTACCTCAACTTTTTTTTAAAACACTTGAACTTTGAACATGTAATACAAGTTTCCGTGTACATTTTTCTTGCTTCATTTTTTATTAAAAAAAATATCAAAAATACAAGTTAGGTTTTATTTTTATATAACTTTTAGAGCTATAGGTAATGTTGCTTAAATGTTGACCAGATTCAAAATTAGTTTGACCTACTATATTACTAATAGAAAAATCATAAATCAAAAATAACTTTAGAAATAATGACTGATACACCGTCTTTGCACAGACACGTTTTTATTTAACAATAACCATAATATATCACATGTCCATATATTATTTATAGATTCTTAGATTTATTCAAACTGTACACATCCATTATAGTTATCTGCACAATGATGGTTTTTATTATAAATTTAACACTTTTATTTATTATTAGTATCATAATTTATAAGCATATTATATTATTCCCTGTACCTTATATACCTATTTACAACAGAAACGTATAAGTACATTCGTAAATGAAAAATTTTACCATTATTTATTTACTTGTACTGTTTAAATGTTATATATTTGTATTACGATTCAAACGATAATAAATTATGAACTAATTTGATTCAAATCGGTTTATTTAAACTTAATATTGTCTAACTCGTATGATTTAAATATCTATTGAGCCACGAAGCAACATATTATGCATAAAGAATACAAAGTTCTTACATCACCGTTGAACAAAACTAAATAATATAATGAAAAGGGATTAATTGAGACTTTGTTTTGAAACTCAGCTAATTTATCGATTATAATCTCTATAAAGGTTCCAACATTCAAAGTTAGGACAGATTATGTTTGCATAAATTGTCATTTGAATGTCTGATTTTCTTAATAGATTATTATAAATTATTTCTTTAACATTTTTAGGTTGATTTTTTTTTGTATCTTTAAGTATTAAAGTTTTCTTCAAAAACTTTAACGTTTTATTATAGGCTCTTAGTCGTATTTAAGTTTTAATAACTTCATTATAGCAACTAATTATTTAAGATTACCAGATATATATTTTTTATAATAATTCTCGAATATTTAATATGTTATTTGATATACTTGTGAAGTTGTGTGACATATTATACGATTATATTATTGAAGAGAAATACCGTTTTGTTCAAAATAATGTCTCAATTCAATTACGTTTTGGGTTAAATTTTTGTTTGTAAAACCAGACAAATTTTAAGTATGCCTGAATCGAGGTAAGAGTGTTTTAATAAATTATTTAAAACATTTTTTATAATATTGGAAGACGACTTAAGGGTCTGCAAGAGCGAAGTATCATGGGTTTGTTTGATTTTTGGAGTAATAAATTATAATTAAATGTTTTCAAGCTAAGAACAGAATACATAAGAAAATAAAACAATTCATTTCTCAGAAGATTTTTTCTTATTATTAAATCTATAGACCGTGATGGAGGCACCTATGACATATACTTAGTTTTTCTATTTATAACTATGGACTAAAACTTTACTTAATCGAAATCCAAACATAAAATAAGGTACATAAATTACTATATACATATACTATAAATGTATACAATATTTAACATTTCTATAATACTTATAAGTTTATACCTATTAGTTTTCAGAAAATTATATATCTTCATAATTAGAGAGCTAAATTTTTTCTTAATTAATAAGTTTTAATTATTTCACATCAGTGTAACTAATTTTGCTTAACCAATTTGATGTCAGAATAATATTTGTTGTATTGTTATTTTATTTTAAATGAACATCCACATTTTACAACTATTCAAATGTATTAATAATTATACTTGACTACAAAGTTATTATAGTTTTCAAACCTGTTTTACATTTATTCAAACATTAGTTACATTTTTGTATTTTTCTTTATCATCAATAGTTTGTTAGGTAGATCAATAATATTTGTTTACTAAAAATATACAATGTACATTATACAATCTCAATCTCATTAATATCAAATACATTTAATAATATTATCATGTAAATGGAAAATTAATAGGTAATAAAACATGTTAAAACGAATCAAAGGTTTAAATTATATTACGTGTTTTCTGTTAGTTAAATTTGTTACAATAATACAAAATAATGGCAAAGTAATGGCATTACATGGATAATAATAATAACTTAATATACATTAAATTTACAAATAATAAGCAATTCAAAAGATGATATTCGTGAAATAGTTTTTATCATTATTATTATTTAACATTTGGTATAAATGAAATATCAATTATACGAATAAAAAAAATGTCCATATGATTTAAAAGTAAATAACAATATTGTTATATCTCCTCCCAATAAAATACCTACATCATTTCGTATTAATGCTAATGTGTATGGTTTCTATTTAGTAGACACGGTATACCTATACGACTATACATGTATCTTATAGTATAAAAAGATTTGATAAGCCTTCACAATTTAGCAAAAATTAATTCTCTAGTACACCTATATTATTCAGGTATACTAAATTAAAAAAATAAATGATTAATATTCAAAAGATTAAGAAATATCTAAAATTATCAATGGGTATCAATAGCCAATAGTTACGTATAAGTTATTTTCGACATAATATGTATATTATATTATAATAGCATTATTTTTCAATTCTTATTTATTTCTAATAACTCATAAACGGTTTATTAAAAAAAAATATACGTGTTACAATTATTTAGATATTATATCAAAGGTTTTTTCTCATTCCCAGGTACCACACTGATTTTCAGTTCAAAAAGTAGGTAACAATAACATTCAACACGCCGACTAACCCTTCATCGCAGGCGCGCGTGTGAGGTAGAAGAGAAGTTTAAAAGGTCAACCCATTAATCATCACTCTATTAATTATCCATATACTAATGAAGTGCATAAAATGGTTTCCACTGAAATATAATACCTATACGCCATCCGGGGAGTGCTCTATTATAGGCATTTGGTGAATATTTCTCGCTTTACCAACACACTCGAGTTGGAATGCGATTCATCCAGCTCGTAATGATTTCAAAATGTCTAATGGGCGCGTTATTGTTATTCCATGATAATAATAATTATTATTGTAGTTGTTATTCACATAACAATCGGATTTTAAAACATTTGTCATGTCAGCTTAAATGAAACAATAATCACAATTCATAATATCCGAACATGACACCATGAACATCAACGGCAGGGTACATATGTAGGTGCGAGAATGCTCATCAGAAGTGTATGCCTGCTTGTCAAACGAAACTAATATTTCACAGCCCTGCATGCAACCGTTGATTGACAATGATAATTGACCAGTATGGACACTACCAACCAATAACGATTAGTAAATCACTTAGGATGATTTACATTTTTGCTTGGTAGAATATTTTAGTAATCAAATTTCAAACAGAAATGGAGTTCACTTAAACAAATACTAAACTGGATGTTATATAAGACAAAAAGTAAATTTTGTTAAAGTAATATTATTGTGATTTTAAATAAAAGTTATTGACACAACGAAGAAACGCTTTATATTTTATATTTTTTAATTTTTTTAATAATATAATGTTGTATTTATTATTTTATACAGTCAATTCAGCATATTTAGTTAAAGCTTTTATTTAACAATTATAATTTAGCTAAAACAATTTTACTTTCATTCAGTTCAAAGAAACTATTACCTCCATTTCACTTTCATATTTTCCATTTTATTAGTGAAATCGACTAAATCACAACATATTCTTATCATTTATAAAGTCATTAAAAAATCTGGAAGACTGGAAATCACACAATAATTAACTAACTAAAAACATTCTAAATCCAAGTTCCAACATAACTATCACAGCTTCAACTAAATAGAGACTCTTGTTCAAGACAGTCTTGCAACCTTGATATACGCTATAATATCGACGGTAAAATACAACCTTAGGTGACAGGGAGAGCAAGATAAGCCTTATGGGTAACTTACTAAACCTAGAGCAGTAGGACTCTACTGTTAGATCATTAATTAATAATTACTTGTATAATTACAAGTTTGAACTTTTTAATCAATATTATCATTATAGTATTACAATACCATAATAAATCAATAAATATAACTAAAAGTACCCTACTGCTAAGAACTATAATATATATTAACCTATACTCCATATTCTTTAGCCGCATGTATTATACACTTTTTTTATACCACAACAATCGATTTCAACATTTTTTAATTAATGTACATATAATATATTGGGATGTTTAGATGAGTATTCAACGTATTATAACTATATTATACTTTACTCGTGGTTTTTAAAAATAATGATATTTTAAAATCAAATGGTTCACAAAATAGTTATTCCTTGTTTGAATATTTGATAATAATTTGTTAAATGTTATTTCTACTAAGTATAATTGATAAAATAAAAATATCCCTCAACATGTTTAACAACTATGTAAGTCATCACATTATTTTATATTAAAGTTTAAAAATATGAAATAAATAATTTTTTTATTTATTATTGGTTAAGTTTTGAAATTTATAATAAGCATAATGAATACGCACACTAATTTATTTTAAAATTCTACGTAATTTAAACTCATCATAAATCTTAGTAATGCAGTACCTCTAACATAATCACAAATATTTAATAAGTATGTAATAATTTAGAACTGAAACAAAAAAGGATTTTAAAAAATGTATATTTTAAATTAATAAAAACTTTTCTTTAAAAACATTCCAATAAAAAAAAAATAAAACCTATATTTCCCCATTATAATCATAAGCATGGTATTCATTATGAAAATAATAACACTACTATCGTGTTACCTATCTCATTATTTTACAAAATATAAATTTCAACTACACAAAGATGTATAGCATTTAGGAAAGGATAATGTTTACATTCAATTTAAAATCCAAATGAGCAGTACAGAGAACTGATATCACTTCACTTGTTGTATTGCACGATACTAAAAATATAAATAAAATCAATAACATTTTATTTCTGAACGCCCATTTTAAGGAATTCCGATTTTATGTTCGACGCTTGGTATATTCAATTAATTCAATTACTATTGTCTACAATACGATGCGCGTCATAAATTAATTATCTCGTAGTGAATTGAATATCGAAATAGGTATCGTTTGCGACGCAGAATCTTCTGCTATCATGTTTGATGTGGTTGAATATTTAAATAAACTTCGAGCAATATTGTTATGCAAACATCACACATTTACACGTAGAAATTCAGTCACATAATATAATACAATGTACGCGTGTATTATATAATACGGAGTTGTTGATTTTCCTTAAACTTCCTCACAATCGTCAACAAAAACCATACTTCTTTACGAATACAAAGTTTTAAAAAAGAAGATGTGTTCAGCGACCCGTAATTTGAATTTTATGCGAAAAAAATATTTTTTTTTTTAAATCTACCGCAAGCCGCACATTCGAATGAATGGTATGAAAACATCCATCTTTAATGAAATTTAACATGGTATCGAAGCGCAAGTGTACAAATTTATCAAAATATGAATTCAAGTGTGACGGTATTCGATACAATATCCGGTCGGCTAAATTTCTAGTAGAATAGTGTACCATAATATCACAATTTAAAGAATCTGGTACAAAAAATATTCAATCAAAGTACGTACTACGTAACCATGTAAATTGTAGCCTAAAAAAACATTCATAACAACTGTTGACTGATGACAAATGCATTGATTATTTTTACAATGGAAGTTCCCTCGATGCCGTTCACAAATCCAAAATATCTTTTAATATAGGTCCTACAATAATGAGAAACCATATCAGTATACGTATCACTGAGTAGATAATAGATAAAGATGAAAAAAGTCATTTTTAACCGTTTCGAAGACATTTCAAATTTAAATACGCGAAAAAATATATTATATCATAAAGCATAATATATAGAATAAAATAAAATACATTTATAAAATGGAATTCAAAAATAGTTTTGGCTTTTGTAAATTACATATCCTCGTTATAATTCTATACCATACCTAATATAATATATTTTAATTTAGTTACAATTGTTCATATTCAATGTTGGTGGATAAGATTATGTTGTAAGTACAGAATTTCACCTACTTAGTTACAAGTCATTAATAATAAATACAGAAATATTATATGAACAATCTAATAGGTATTTTATTGAATAATATAGTTTACACCTATTCGTATAATGTATTTACAATGTTGCAAGATTCTATTAATTTTCATATAATTTTAAACTTGATAGTAAGTTCTAGAAAAAATGTATTTAAAATAATAATAAACAAAATAGGTAGGTAAAACAATAAACGAAATTGCATTGAAAAACATTGGAATTAACTGTCAATACAATCAACATTAATATTATGTATGTGTAATATGCATAATGTATTAATGTCTCACAAAAATAAAATAGAAAATCAAATCTGAATAGAACCAAGTTAATCAGAGGCTCTTGTAATTTATAAATGCTCTAAAAAAAAAAAATGACTTGAGTACGTGACCCCTTTAAACGATATACTGTTTTAACTGTAAAATCCCTAAAAAATAAAATAATTTAAACGTTAAATCGTACTATAGTTTGTAATAAATTGATGGTGGACACGCCTATATTTTTTCATGGAATATGAGATTTTTTTGGTTGTCATCCCTCGATGACAGAGAGGAAGTAAAAAAACACAACTTTAGGTTATTAGAGTGAGATGGAAAAGCGATAATTATGTAATAGGTACCCATAGTTTATAAAATTATTACCACATAACTGTATTACAATTATTTCAAACAACCGTACACTAAATATACACATAAATGATAAATAAAATCAATAATTAGTTGTTTAAATTTTTCAGCTTTACCGATAAAAACAATTCAATTATAGATGAAATTGTATATTTTAATTCGAAAATAATATATAGATAGATTAATAGAAATCTTAAAAATATAACTAATTTTAAATACAAGTAAGTGATTATACTTACATACGAAGTCTATTTACTACTTCGGACATAATATATTTTTGTAAATAAATATGTCATGTGTATACATTTACCTATTTGTTGGGAACATCAATTTTTCGTGTTCGATGATTAAAAACTTAATACATTGGTACCTGGATTATTACTAAAGGTAGGTATTGGTTTTATCCAAGTATATTTTCTCTCATATAGTCTCGAGGGGAAAAAAGAGAACACATTGTAGGTAGTCTCTGTCCTATAATAAAGGTTGGTAATCAAGTATAGTATACATCCAGAGGGATAATGTAGTGTGGTCGTTAGCTACTATCTCGGGTAACGACAAATAAAAAAAAATTACTTTAGGCACGAATTGTAATCTCATCAATTGCACTAATTTAAAATTGTACAGAAATAACCCAAGATATTATAACAATAGATACACTCAAATATATTAAAATTCTTATTTAGATTGTATTATTTAAAATATAATATGTTTAAATTAAATGATTAATCATAAAATATGAATTACAATTACAAATAATAATATAGAATTCTCGCTTTTAAAAGTAGGACTAAAAATGCAAAGATCAGGTATTGAGAACTCTTACAAATCATTACATCCAATAATATATTTAATAAATTATACATATCATATAATTAATATGTCAATAAATTAAAGTCGTATAGATAAAGTTCACAAATAATATATAAACATAAACCATAGGGTATAGTGTTTTTAAAATCACTCGTCAAGTTTCCTTAATAAGATGTTTTTTTTAAATATTGAACATATAAATTCTACATTAAAAGTATAATGTAAAAGTTATTCTTACTTATAATAGTATGTTCAATGTTGTGTAAGGATTACATAAAAATATCTTTAATATTAAGTATTTATTTTCTTGTGATACATCATTAACGAGGTACTTAGGTTATTAGTTTAAAAAAAAAGATAATATTGTGTTACGCACAATAAAATATAGATGATTAAATTTCGTTGTACATGTTGATCGATTTGTTTAAATATAACTTATTAATTATTATATAACCCTATAAGCCTATATATTATTATGAGTAGAGTATTTATTAATGATGCTATAAAAAAAATTAAAGTAAAATAAAATATTATTTACATAATATGTTTGTACATATATAGTATATACATTTATTAAATATCAAAGAATAATGATCTTCATTTATTATACTGCTATAAGAATGCTTGATTTAAAAAAAAATATATGTGTATAAAGGAAAAACACTTTTAGTACCTTTTCTCTATTGAAATATTTCCATATTCAATAAAGCTATTTTGACCACAAGGTAACCAGATTGGTCACGTACAAAGGAATTGAAAAAAACCCTTTTCCCGAACCATTTAACTGCCCAACTTTTTATGCACCTCGTATCAAACCGTTTATTTTCTTCTATAGTTCGTTGTGCAAATAGAATTTACGACAAAAAAATAAAATCAATTACTATATTCAGTGTCTCCTCACTTTTATGATAGATTCATCTGTGATTCAAAATTGCTCTACAAAAACACATTTGGCAACGAGTAACCATATTTTTTTAATAGTAGTATGAGGTGCAGTTTTTAAGAAGAAAAAATGTGAGAGTATTACAATATGTCCTACTTGACATTTTATGTTTACTTTTTTTTCATCTTACACGTAGATTTAGGGATTTGTGTGATTAAATGTACCACTTTAATTTAGACGTACCATTTTTTACAGTTTTGTTCTAGCCTCGTTAATTTTCCTGCAAAAACAAGTATATTATTATAGACGCCTAACTTTTGTTTTTTAAGTATTCCGCAGAAAAATTATATGATAATACGATTAAAGGATTAAACAGCATAATTATGTACAAATAATAATTAAAAACGAATTGCAATACCCATAATAATATACAACTACAAAGTAGCATACAATATACTTTAGGTTTTTAGAATGTTTCTGAAAATAGAGCATAAAAATTTAAATATTTAAATAAGTACGTCATATTCTTTGAATTGATTTTTCGCAGGATATCTGTCATGAGAACTTTTTTTAATCTGTTGATATATTTTTTTTATGTATTGTATTAAATAATTTTGACTTAACTATTATAATGTATAACTGTAATTAAGTTATAAAATACTAAAATCACTATTAATTTTTTGCATGGAAATTTTATAATTGAATCTTATTTGTGGATATAAAACTAGTCGAATATAAATATAGGGTAATCCTTTATGTTTATGTATTACGATAAAACATCAATTAAATTTTAGAGTAAGTATGTAGCGTTAATATTATAGGTACTATGACGTTAAAATTTAATACAAAGCCGTATTCAAATGTTCACAGATTAAACGATAAATTATGGTGTTAAATTAAGTTTATATAGCGATCAAGAATATCAAAATGAAATTAATACCTTTACCAACTAATCAGAAATTGATATACCTACTCTTATTTATATCTACTTCGTAGTATCGTCTACATTGTAGGAGTATATTTATAATTGTTCTAATTAATTTGAGGTGGTTGCATTATGCCTTACAGTCTTAACATAATTCAAAAATTATTAGTTAGATAGACGATGAAGACATTATAACAAACAAACAATTTTAAATAATCCATATTGCACTTATAAAGTTTAGTTACTAATATTTATTTTATAATTTTTATTCAAGATTAAATGGTTTACCAATTTTACATTGAATAATATTTAGCTATTTACATATAATACATATATAGGACATAATATATAGTTTTAATATTGTGAACCTTACATATTAAATAATAGGTTATAATACAAAACCCCAATTTTATATCGCTTGCCACTTTCTTCTTTTCTATGATTGTCAAATTGCATAACGTGACAACAAATGTTGTTATAGTATTAAATTAGCATAATATCCTAATTATAATATCGTATCAAACAAAGTTGATTAGTTGACTGAACCTTTTTGTATGTATATAGTTATAGTAAAATAATTATTAAGCTAGTCACGTTTATTTCCTCTTTACCTAATACTTTGCATTATACCAAAAAACGAATGTTTCTGAATATTGCTTGTTATAAGCACTTGTCACGTACATCGTACATGAGTACAAGCTGAACGTCAAATATTTTTCCGATCACAAGTAATATTTTACTAACTACTATTTAACGTCCATTTTATTAATTTATTTATTTTTAAGATTAAACGGGCTGAGTATAAGTATAAGTAGTGTATAAGTAGTTCTAAAGGTACGGTGCATATTGGGTTGATTATGTACGGGCGACGAAGAGACCATCCAAGGAAACAATTAAAAGTTTAGTACTTTAATTTCTGCACACAAGATTAAAATTATTTTGAATGCTTGAAACCATGTTCAATAAATTATCAAAATCAGCCATTTAAATAGTATCAATTAAGTCAACACTTTTGATGATGGTTTTCGTTCGGGTTTAATTATTTTTTTTTTTTGATCAAACAACTGAATTTGAATAACTCCTTACACGAATTTCTGTTAAAAATATTCGTATTCAAAAATATATCTATAAAATATATATTACCTTCGTATTATATTGATTATATTATCCGCGGAGACACTATTACCTATTGCCCATAATATTAGGACGAGATACCACGGGACTTTGGGCCACATTCGAATATAATATTTATGCAGGCGTACTGTAGCTATAATAATCATATTATTATTATACCTATAATACGGTTCACATAGCTGCTCTACGAGGAGGACATTAACGGTCGGTGGGAAATCGATTTGTGTATACGATCACATAATATTATAACGTGTGTGGGTGTGTGCTTATTGTGATGATGTACACACTGTGATCGTATATAGACATAATACATAGTATACACTATACAATGCACAGATTGTATAGTATGTATAATATACACACTATACAGTCTGTGCGCGTGTACACGATATATTATACATATATTATTATATTATACTTGCAAAATATGACTATATATGTACAGGTGAGTATGTGGATAAACATTTACACGCTCGAGCGTATATGGCGGGTGTGCGCGATGTGCAAATGCGTATAAGCACCGCCCACGCGTGTATCGGTTTTGAATCGCGGATTTTGTTTACGCTCGCGGAAACGGCGACGGATATGCCGGTCGTGGTCGTACCACCGCCGAGTCTGCTGGGAACGAGAGACTATATAGGTACCGGGAATAATAATAATAATAATACGTAATAATAATAATAATGTGTAATAATAATATTATATTTTGAAACGTACGAGGAGACAGCGGCGCGTTGATTTATGGGGCTCGCGACCTCGGCCGCCTCCGCGGTGTCACGCGTAAACTATAATATGTATATTGTACAACCCTCGACGCGCGGGTAACGGCTTGCGAGGCTCGGGAAACCGTTCGTTGTTGAGCAACTTTTACCCGACGAGATTCGTTTAGTGTCGTGTTGTATTATTATTATGGTGTATGGATATGTTTTTTTTTTCTATCTGTTTTCGTTATTTATTCACGATTTTCCGACGACCGATTTGCATTATATAGGTACTTATACGCGTATTGTTCCAATGTAATATATATTTTGTGATATTACACAAAATATAATAATGCTGAACGTCTCGCCGCGTTTGTCTCCCCGTATAGATTACGTTATTAGATTCCGAGCGGAGGAGATGAATGCATTTTCTGTTTAGGTTATATTTTATCGAATACGTAGGTATACGATACATACATGGCTCGTTATTACATTATTATTTATTATAAATTATTATAACAATATTGTTTTCGCGTTTTTAATGATTAGAGAAAATTTTTAGAGTTAATTATTGGAAATACTTGAAAAGTCAAATCGCTTTCTCCCATAAAATATTTTTGTTTACCCTTTTCACTTTAAAATTTAAGCAGTAGGTGATTAGATGATTATATCTAGTTGGTAGGTGCAGTATGGCCCGAGTATGGCCCGACCGGACCACATTTTATTTACATCATAACTTTATAATGTGCATGAATTAAGTTATGATTATGAATAAATGTATACTAGGGCATCTCTATATCAAATGGGTACCTAATCAAGATATTGGTGCCGCAAAGTTTTGAAATTGCAGCCCGGCCACATTTTAAAAACTTCAGCGCCACTGGGCAGGTGGGCGAGTATGAGGACAAACTCGAGGAGACTTCTGCGCTCACGTACACAGAAAAACATTTCGAGTAGAAGAGCCATAAATCATAACCAATATAAATTACAAATTAAAATTTACATTATAAAAGTAAAAAATGTTTTCGTATAATATTTCAGTGAAGAGGGGATGGTGATAAACACCAAAATTCTCCCGTATACGTGTCTAGACTTTCCTGTATATTTTTAAAATATGGGTATGTATTGTGTGTATATCAACAAAATATCCACTGACAAAGAAAATGTCAAAATTAATGTGATCTTAAAGTATCGTTGCTGAGGCTTAGTCATTAAAAAAAAAAGTTTTATTTCAGTTATTTCTGTCTTACAAATTAAAATATTTATAATACCTACCTACTTTAGTAACCTTATATTATCCCTTGAGGGGATCGGTGGTGGACTGTTTTTAGGGAATTCGAATTAGGCAATTTTTTAATTGCAAGCATGTGAATCTTGTAAATGTATAAGTCTTCAGTGATTATTAGTGTGTGTAACTACCTACCTATGTGTAAAAGGAATAGCGGGCGTCTTCGTACGTGCATATACATGTCACCGCCGCTTGAACGGTACACAATTTACTTGTATGAATTTTGTTCCATCCTACCGATCGACCTAATAATCATTTATCAGAAAACTGATTTGGATTTGTTATGATGTCTACTTGAGATCGGTCAGTCCACATTTTGAGATTTGTGTTTTAAATTCCGAATAGTCAACGTTTGAAAATTCCAAAATTTGAAAATATTCAAACTAAATTTATATTTGTTGGTGGCGGGGGGAAATTGAGGAAAGTCGACTGACCGATCTCAAGTAGACATAATAACGAATTCAAATCAGTTTTAAAAAGTATTATCGTATAACTAGGTCGAACAGTATGATGGAATAAAATTTGGTATGTTTTGGCTAAAATAACTGTCCGCCACCGATCCCCTTTAAATTAGTTTACTCGATGAATACAACAATTTACGTATCAGCTAAGAGTGCCTGCACCACAAAATTACATTATCACTTTGCCCATAAACACTGGACAATCCACGAAAATCTACTCTGCTTCAGAAATGGGCAAAACAAGAAGTATTGGCGATTGAAAGCTTATCAATTAACAGGCCGGCGGGGGGTGGATCTGTAACGGGGAACATGTAAAATAACATATAAATGATACACAGCGTCCCCGTTACATCTTATCAATTTCAATCGCCAATAGTGCAGTAGGTACTTCGGACTTTGCCCAATTTGGTCGGACATACCTCAAAATGCCCTGGCAAATCAAGAACTGTCCATTAACTGAGCTTTCCGGTTTCCCGCAACATGCTTTTACCTAGCTACTTAAAAATGTATGACTACAACTTAAATTAAAATTGTTATCGATCGTCCGCCGAAGCGTGCATTGCGGAGGTTCATTATCCACGTCACAATTACAAATACGAAATAAATTATAAAACGTATAACTAAAGAAAGTAATATAAAAATTACTCACACTTTATGTATACTTCTATACCTTAACACGTTGAGGGCCACGGGGTTGCTCACAAAATATAGCTTGACCGCCATGAGAACCAATTGAGTCTCAACAAATTGACAAAAGTTGGTTTTCTTGACCCATTAATGGGTCTCACTAAAATAATTTTCAGCTAATACTCATTTATGGGTCTCAATAATCAGTATTTTCTCTTCCGATTTCAAATTTACAGTGTTGCCACTTTTAGTAGGTGTTACAAGCTTGCAAATATTATGATTCATTTTTTTTTAAATTTACATTTGTTTAAATTGTCAAAACTATATTTTAGTAAACCTATGAAAAAAACCCGCGGCGGTGAGAACAAAGTTTGGTGATACCCAATTTCGGGTCTCATGGCGGTCAACGTGTTAAACCTGTCATATAGTTTATAGGCACGCCCATAACCTAATATAACGCACTTTCAAATAAAGTAAATTGGGATTTATTTTTCATTAAATGGTTTTTTGGTAAAATGGATTAGGGATTTTGGTTTTTGAGGAATGATCTTTCGAGAAAATGCGGTCATTCGGGAACATGCAGTTGGAAAATCAAATAATTATCAAAATATGTATCGTACAATTCAAAAGGCATCGGTAGCGTACACAGTATTATAAGTTTATAATTTATTAAGCCCCCTATAATTAATACTTTGGATCCACGCCTGGTTGATAAGTAGGTATTACATATTTCTATGACACATAAATACATAATACACATTATTTATTGTAGTTATTACTTATTACATTAAAATAGTACCTATAGGTACCTATAATGTGTCTATTGACTATCGTTTATCTACTAATAGGTAATAAATTAATTTTACTATATACTTTACCACTAAATACATTATTATTATAATTTATAGAATATTTTTATTATTCAAGCTTGAACATGGTAAGTCATTTTTTAATTGTTACAATATAAAAACACAAGGAATAATATTTTTTATACAGAACTTGGATTAAAACAAAAAGTTAACCTAAATAAATGCTATGAACGAGAAATACGTGTTTTAATCTCAATGGTGTAATTTTCTAATTGATTTTTTTTATTGTTCTAGAAATCACGTTTTAAACAAATGCGATTATAGGTGCCCATAAATTTATTATAAACAAACAAGAACTTCCTACCTTTTTTTATTGGACATTGATGTTTGACCGATATAGTATTACAAAAAATTATGAACAAAATATCCTCCAAATTTCTGTTTTTTTTATTATTATTATTAAGAGTTCTATAAACTAAAACAGAATAGAATTTTTTTGATGTTATTGTTTTTAATTTTCAATAAACTTTAGAAACTATAATAATTATGAATCAATAATACACTATATTATTATTGTGTCATCTAAATTCAATGAGTTGGCTGTCATCGGAAAATATTTTCTAGTCTAAATATTATTTCTACAAGTCTAAATCAGTTCTTAAATTGGTGAAATGTTCAGTCAGTATACTCAAAATAATGAATATTTCTTTATATTTATCAGTAGTCTTTAGTCACTAAATATTTGTAATTAAGATAGGTATGTTTCCTAACTATTATTATAATAAAATGTTTAACATAAATAAATTATTATACTAGGTATTTTTTTTTATTCATAATTTTATAATTTTAATAGTATTTATAATTTGTAAAATAAAAACTAATTATATTAAAATAAAATAAATTTAAGCATAAGGAAAAATATTTTAACGTAGAGTCATGCAGTTTATCCTCTTCAATATTACTTTTTTCAAGCTTGAACTTTTGCTAATCAAAACTATATGTTTGGGTGTTTTATAATATTTTAAATTTAGAACGATGGAAATAATGTACATTGGTTTTGTAGTGTTAAATTTTTTTCTGTGGGTACTTAGATAAACAAGAAACTTCAACAGTTATACAGAATATATTTTATGAATACCTAGGAAATCTTTTTGAATAGCTGAAAATGTAATTTTCAGAATATTTTCAATAATATAAATATTAATACATAACCAAATATAAAAATTATGAAATATTAGATTACCTAATTATGCAATTCAGTTACGTTTTGCTAAAAAAAAAAAATAAGATCACAAATATAAATCAGATAATAAGCTAATAAACCTGTTTACAAGACAAAATACGGTAGGATATCATGTATATTTTATATTATGAAAACGTATATTTTAAAATTATCAGCAAAACTTTTCTGCGAAATTATATTTTCAATAATATATATAAATATAGTATTACCTACCGAGTATCTTAAAGTTTACATTACCGTTTGATTAATAGCCGCAAGCTTAATACATTATCCACATCACTGATTACCTTTGAAAATATAAAACAAAATTATATTCAAGTTTAAATTGCACGTAACTTAAACATAAAATATCAAAAATAATTCGATTAGTTCGTAAACATCAATCTGCTCTTTTCCATACACAGAGAATTTTATTTATGACATTATTGTAATAATATTGTACTTAGTCTACAAGAAATATTACAATTTTATATTGGGTTCAAATTATTTTTAATAGTAGGTATTACTAGCTGAATTACCCGGCGTTGCCCAGAAAAAAATTCTGATTTTTCAAATCCTTTTGGGTGCAACCCGCTGTGGAAGCAATGTCTTTTTAAGTGTAAATGATATTATATTTTAATGTATGTCTCGACCGTGAAATTCGCAGCAGTATACTATCAAATAAGCAATCTGCCTGCGGTAGATCGTGAACCCCGTGTGGTTTGTATGTAAGTGTATAATTTTACTCTAAAGTATCAAAGTTATACCAAGTTTGTCGTTTTTATTTAATTCAACCTACGGCAGATTAATACAATCCTAACCTAACCTAATAGTATTAAAATCTGTTGAATAAAAAAAACTAAATATTCGTATGTATAATTAATAAAGAAGAAAAATAAAAAAAGGAAAAATAAGAAAAAAGAATGCAACAAATTGGTCCACCGAAACCGTGGTTCGAACTTAGAATATTCTGTACTAAAATACATAGAAGTGGTTAATATTAAAACCAATAATAACCATTTACAAAAAAAAATTTCCATCGTAAATCTCAAAATCCTGTTTGAGCACTTCCACAGGTTGGACCTCTAATTTACCCTTTTTAAATTACCCTATCTTCTTCCCAGAGGTTTAATCTATCTCTGTACCAAAGTTCATCGCAATCAGTCCAGCCATTGAGGACATACAGACAGACAAACATTCATTTTTATATAAATAGATAAAATAATAATGTATTATTCAAATAACAAAATCAATTAAAATATGTTATTTATTAGTTATATTTTTATTTTGTACACAATCACCTACAATTGCTATTTTTTATGAAATCGCCAACCGAGTATCGACTATTTACTGGTTATGACTCTATTGTACATAGGTACTATTGAACATATCAAAGTAGAATCAACCCAGTATAGAATCAGTTTAATAGGTTTGTTTGGATCAGTAAAACTATTACGAAGGTTTGAATGAGATCTTAAATATGTACGATATGATGGCAAAGTTGATAACTCCATAACTCATTTCGTTTGTTTATTATGTTAATATTACTCGTTACTCATAATAAATATTAAATAGAGCAATACCATATTTTTATCATTTTCTTCTTTAAATTTAATTAATATTATTTTAAAATTAACTAATAAGTAGGTCAGTATTTAATTTTCACTGACCCGTGCAAATACCTATAATTCATAATGCATAACTATTGACCTGATCTAATGGTCAGGTCAATAATTTGTTTTTCTTCAGTTACAGTTATATTCTTATGAATAATGCAGATTTATTTGAAGGTAAAAATCATTTAATCATAAAATATTATCGTTTTTGAAAATTTGAAATCGGTATTAAACATAATTGTTTTATAAATCTTATCGTTATCATTTTTTAGTTTTTTTGAATGACAATATACATTTTTTAATTTATTTATAGAATATTTTTCTTAAAATTCAAACGTACAAATGTAAAAAAATCGAATTTCAAACAAGTGTTTAATTATTTGTCTTAACAAGTAAGAACCTATTTAAAGTTTAGATAAGCGGAGAAGTGGTCCAACATGTTGCGTCATCTAAACTAAAGCAGTGTTTTCTAACTAACTAATGAACTAGTTCGAGATTCGATTTTTATAGTTCATAGATTACAGGTAGGTATTTAAATGCTTAGAAAAACAATCTGCTTGAAAAATGAAATTTATTATACCTACCTAATGAGTTATATTAGTAATGAAATATTTAGAAATAATTTTTTTATTTATTTTAGTTATACTCGTATTTGCATAGATAGATTTCTGCAAATGTTTATAAAAATTATTAATTGTTCTTCAATCACGAGTGTATGACGTGAAATGACCATTTACCTAGCTGTATTCATAAATTGTGCTGATAAATCATTCTTTTGCGCTTTCACTTGTACGACATAACAATACTTTTGTTAGCATGTAAGTCGTAAGAGAATAGTTGAATTTCCCATGAGGTTTTTTTTAATATTACTAGTTTAGTTTTTCCGTGTAAACGAAGGAACAAACCATTTGGTTTGTAAGTACTTTACAAAGATATTTTTCCTCATTCAACACTAAAATATTTTACTACGTTTTTGAAATGATCAAAAAAAAACTACCAAAATATAAACTTTTATTTATTCTGAAAATGTGGGTGTTATGTTTCAAAATTTTGCATCATACTGTACAGTACAGATAAAATTTGCATAGAGATATACAAAAATTTTAATGTTTGAATTTTGCTTAAACTTGTTATTATATTTGAATGATTTTGAATTTTATTCAATCTAAAGTCTGTTATGTAACTTGTAGTTATAAATCAGGATTTTGAAACGTGAATACTTTTAAAATTAACGAAAATTCAAAAATATGTAATTCGGATATTTTGGAAACCTTATTTTCATTAGCTATTATATTTTTTTTTTGCTTGTATGTAAAATGCACTGGCTCGTAATTTTGAAATTTAAGTATTTTCATAAATTTTAGATTGATCATCATCAATTTTGTTTTCAGTTAATTCTACTAAAAGTACTTGTATACAGTGATTAAGTTATTAAAAGCGTTTCGGATGCCTCATCTTGTCGCTCGTGGCTCATATTGAAAATGTAGCAAACGTCCATTTATCAACTCCCATTAAGCCCAAAATCTCACTTAATACTGAGTACAAAAAGAGAATAAGAAGTAATGAAAAGAGAAATGAATGGTAAACAATAGAAAAAAAATACAAAATCCGATAAATCATCAGAAGGGTCTTGATTTCTGTGGAACTTAACTATGAAAATCCTGTAAGTCGGTAATTGTTTTGTCATTATACCTGATACTCGTGACTAATAGTATTTTCTATATAAGTACTTACATCTCTGTGATGTTTTACTTTATTGTTTATGCTTATCTACATTATCAGTAAATAAACAACTTATAATAACAAAAATAACAAAAATATATGTAATTAATTTCTAAAGTATAAAATGTAATTTTTAATTAATTATTCTGGCACATCTTAAGGTACCAATCAAGTAAGAGTAACAAAATATGTGTGATAAAGATATTAAGTTATCTACAAAACAGTTTAAGTAAAAATTAAAATGGATATTAGTCACTTGTTCTTAAAGTTTAACAATATTGATAAACAAAAATAATATTTCCAGGATATAATAATATTATCAAAAGTTTTATTAAATACAATAAGTATAAAAATACAATATTATCGATTTTAATTTTTTAAATATTAAATTACACATTAATTATTGCTAACTTCTTTTCTAATCAATCAATAAATAAAATAGAATTACAATCATTACTAAAACCTATTTGAATGTATTTCTGTATTGTACCTACCTGAACATAAAAACTTAAAAAGGTATCACATTATTTATGTTACTTAATTTAGTTTGACGATTTTCAGTAAAAATAAAAATAAATTATTATTAATACTGAAAAACACTTATTTTAAATTGCATGGCATCACAGTATATAAATTATAAGTAGGTACACATATTTGTTTGAATGGCATTTTACCCATTAAATCGTTAAACGATAAATAAAAATATGTTGAATTATGAAAAAAAAAATTATATTATATTATACTCGTGACAGACGATTTGAAAAGAAATAAATGGCACACGTGAATAAACGCCATTGGGGCTTTAAGTTTTTGAGTTTCAATTTTGTCTCCTCCACCATCGTCACTTAAAACTTTTAACGATGCCAACACCGATACGGTTGTCACGTACCTACCAACAAAGTAACGATTACAACTGAAAAGCATTCGTAACCCACAGAAATTATATTTCAAACTTTGGACAGTTGTTATACAAACCATTGTTTATTCTTAATCTCGAACATATAGATGGTTATCCTAACCCCAAAAGCTACTACCTTTTAAACATTAATTATTTAAATAGGTATTCAGCTCTTTGTCGATGTTTTCCAACATTGATGGTACCTATATTTTATAGTACGTAGAACTCCCACATAACGTTGTTTGTTTGTAGTGGCAAAGGTCAGTTGCCATAGTAGTGATCGCGTCATCGTTAGTTTTTAAATATTAACATAAACTCAAAAAGCCGGATAGGAAAGCGTCCATATTCCTTCAAGGTCACATGTACATTAAAGTTTAAAAATCAAAATGGACGATATTTTTTTTCATTTATAACACAACTGAATCAAATTTGTATTCCTTATTGCCATAAATACCTACATGCCTAATTTATGGTCAAAAAAGAACCTCCCACATGATGGCACGTAGCTAATGGTGAAACATAAATATTAACTGAGTGTCGTCAACGTGAGAAACAAAGCGAATATACCTGACCGACAGCACAAAATCCTAACACTACAAAATAATATATAGGCAGAAAACAAATTAGTACTTTTTTAATAAAAAAAAACTGATTTATACAAAATAATTGTACGAAAAAAAATGAGTTAATAAAAAAAAAGTAATTATAGCAAAAAACCTTTGTAACTGTAGCTTATTACGAGGTAAAATAAATTTAAAAAAACGACTACCTATTCATCCATCTTAATAGTATAAATCGTACCTACCTATATCTAAAATAAATTATTTATTGATAACATCGAGATTTTTGTTAAGAAACTACATTTACTCAGGCGCTTAATTTTTTTATTAACCTAATCAAACAAATTGAAGATTATTTTTTTTCCATATCATAAAAATCTTAGCATTTACTAAAAATAATAATAATATTTGAAAAACTCTCTGTTTCTATTAAGTTTAAGATTTAAAAGATTAAAGTGATGAAACAACTTATTCTTATATAATTTTATTATAAAAGTTTAAATTTGAAATCAAATGAAAAAATTATTGTAATAAACTGCAATAAGAACTGTTGTTCTTCTTTTAAAATATAAAAATAAATTGCATTTTCTGTAAAAATGTAAAGTAAGAAGTATGTAGGTATTTAATTAATTAAAAACAAATATATTTCTGGTATAAGAGTAGAATTGTAAAAATCGTAATAAAAAATAAATAAAACATTTGACCTGCTTATTTAAATTTATTAAAATATATTATAATATATTGTAACAACATTTTACAGGTGTCGGTTAAAAATAAATATGAATTCAACTTTGAACTTACTACATTTCAATTTACACGGTACCTACCTATATAAAATACGTGATTATTAAAACTTATTACACCAAAATTTCCAATTATGTAGTACTTACAGTAGTATTGTAGAATTGTGCTATATTATACCTATATGCAATTATGTTTTATACACTGAATATAAAATACTAGGTAAATAGTGTTCTAGTTTTTGTTTCACTATTTATATGTTTAACATTGTTCGTTGTCTAAAAAATAAATGGTGGCCAACAATACTGCTAACACAACTATTATACCGAAACGGAAAACTTTTTTTGTTGTTGTTGTGGTTGTTATTGTATTAGGTAGTTGTTGTTGATGTCGGACACTTCTCTTTACCCTTTATACATATGAGTGATGTAAAAAAACTCATCCTGTTGACAAACGGTAATTTTAAATCAGAGAAAAGGAGAAATCTCATTAAATTTATCTCGGAAACAGGATTTTCGTTTCAGCCTCATGTAGTGACTGAAAAAAACTATAATTTGTACGTCATTGCACAAGTACAATACAATTAAAGATTATAAAATATAACTGTATTTTTAATTTTTTTTTTTTTACAACCATTAATCATTACAAATAATTACTATGATTCAACCGTTAGTTAGTACCTAGGAATACAATTTATGTTTTTAATTAAAATATTTATTTTTTTTGGATAAATACATGATACGACCGTTATATCAAATTAATTAGGTACATACAACGACTATAATACCAAACTATATCAACATTTATAAAATGAAACTAAGTGCATATTATTATAATGTTTACATCATAAGTACAACGGACTAAATTTATAACTGTAAAATGAAGAATACATGAAACATAGGTAATGTCAAAATAATCGTATTACAATTTAATTATCGCTCAGTACATTCCTAGGATATTGAGAATGGACAAATCAATGCGTAATATTTAATAAACCTAACCTATCCTAATCAATACAATATTCTTTAAACAATATTATTAATTATATTAGTAAATTATTTTCACAACTTATTAAGTTCCGTTGTGAATACTCATACATGAATAGTAGGAACTTATAAAAATACATACGTTGTAGGTACCTATACCTAGTGTCGGAGTACCTATAGCTGAGAAAAAGTGGAAAACCCTTTATTTATGAAACATTTTATATAACATTAATTGATTATATAAAATTCAAAGCTCCAAAATACTTTCCAGTTGCATGCATGAACAATATATAAACTAACCAGAATTGGACGGATAAATCCATAATATATAAACTATGATAGCGACAACGCGAACACTTACATTAATGATTACTACTGGCGTGCAGCTTGTTTTGCGTCTTACAGTAAGTTGGTACTATTTATAATAATTACTACCAAAAATGATTTATTTTCATCGGATTTATTCATTCTGTTGTAATATAAAAATATTCGATGTTCCGATAGGTATTTATATAGTTATAAAATATGTATCCTAATGCAATTTGTAAAGATATTATGTATTTAATATATAATTTTATATATTTTTTATAATTTATATCTAACCACTGTGACAATCATACAAATGACTTATCTTGAATAATCACGATGAGATGTATTATGTTTTATGTAATATGATTGATGCCGATGCGTATTGTAGAGCATTCTATAATGTGTACTTATATTGTAAAGGAAACGGAAATCCGATGACAATTTTCTAAACTCGTTTATACATATCAATCGTCAAGCCGAAGGTTTAAGATTTAATGCTCGTCGTGGTCGATGACAATGGGTTATCGTTTTAAAGCTTTAGTTATTTTCAAGCTGGCCAACGCTTTCCATTATGTTTGTTTTCCGATTCCGTATTTACCTGTTGCTTATGACGTATATTAAGGGTGTGGTTTCCTTTCTGAAACTTTTATCCTCCGAATAAAAACCGCTGGAACTATTCGTTTTTTAAATTAATTGTGATTTATTTTTATGCGTTTTTTCGGGAAAAGATTTTTGGACAACAATAAAATCTCAATAATTTATATGCACCACTATGTGGACCTACATTTGAAGATGGGAAATTTGACACAATTGGTACTTTAAAGTTTAAAGGGATCATTTTAAAATGGTTCAGTAGTGTTTGAGAAAATACGATAAATAAATGTTTACTACAGGCTCGATATTGACCATTTTCGGGTAAACTTAATTCCATCGTTAGAATCGTTTTTCATTAACACTGATTTATCATTGCTTTCAGGTAAAATATATCCAGCCAACTTTTTCCATAATGTATATATTTTTATATCATATTACTTTTAGACTCTAGGCAAATCATTTGCAGGTTTTACAATGATATGTATTTTAAAAAAAATATTTTTATTTGTGTGCCTCTGTTTTGGAACAGTAAAAATGCTTGTGATTTAAGGGGTCAAAAATAATTTGGAATAGCATTATCTTGGCTTAATAAAAATTCCGAATTTATTGTGAATAATAATGCTTGATAATTTAATACAAGGTAGGTACTGATCAGTTTTTCTTTCGGTAATCAACATTTTTTTTTTTTAAACGTTTTAAATTTAAACTTTTACAAAATTCATATAAATCACGAATGTCTGTAAATTATTTTATAGTTAAGACATTTTTATCTATAATATCTCGTGCTTAAAAATGTGATAAAGACTCCTCATAATTATCTTTTACTGGTATTCATAAAATAAATTTTAAACAAAGCCACATTTATTTTTTATGAAGTCCCAATTCGTCTTTGACAAGCCGACGTAGGATGTTCAGCTTATTAAAAATTATTTATAGACGTTTGTCCAGATGGAACGTATTTGAACATTGGACATAATATTATGCATTGATAATAGCGTTATATATAATGATCATTCTTTAAAATGTATTTTATTGTTTGGAATTTTTTTTTTTTATAAATAATTAGTGTATGTGAGTATTACTAATCGAAATTAAATCATGAACACGAATTTACGCCATTCATGCCAGCAAGTGAAACGCGTACTTACACACACACGTAACCTGTGCTGGTGATTACACAAGTAAAGAAGGACAGGAAGGGAATCGAATAGATTTAAGTGGCATATAGTATAAAGTGATGAAGAGTTTACTTCGGACCACGAAGAAAATCGTTTATCATCTCCACTCTAATGGCGGATTCGTTTGATTGCTACTTTTGCAGAACCAATCTCCATAATTGCGATCAGCTGGATCGCGGAATAAGCAGGATATGTAAACAGAGGTGAAATAAACATTCACAACAGACAGACCTGTGAGATTATCATAATAATGCTAAAATATAATATGAATGATACAAAACATGGTAAAATATTATATACCAAATTTATAGAAAATAAATTACGGTACCTGAAATTAATTATTTCGGCACAATTGGCTAATTGAATACGAAAAACGATTATTTAGTTTTTGGATTGTGTTTTGAATCCATTTAGTTTAGTAAATATTGTAATTAAATAAATATATTGTTAGTAAATAACTTTTAAAAAAATTATAATAAATAGGTATATATGTTGAAATTTGAATATTTTTTTATGTTTAAATTATGATGGATTTTTTTTAAATATAGTTTTATGGCTTTGGACAACGTTGTTTGGACCACTAAAAGCAATAATATGTCTTCTTTGATTTTAAAAAGGTTCTTTGTGATTATATTTAACGAAAATTCGTATATTTAAATAGATTCTTCAGCCTTCGTATTTCAATAAAAAATCAAAATATAGAATTTATGTTGAAGAATATTTAAACATCTTCTTTTAATCCATCCCACCTCTCACGCACACTGCTTCTAATATCCTTTCTCATTTTTAGAAATTCTTTCTTTAACATTAACCTCTTCGGTTCGAAGGTTTTTCCATGTTAGCTGTGTTTTCCTTGACGCTGCCTTATATATTTAACTTTTTTAAATATCTTGATCAAATTTTAGTTAATTATCGCCGTGAGTTTTCAATTATAATGATTTTTCTGAATAAGATTTAAACTAAAACATTTTTGAAAAAAAATGCTGTACAAATAACTAGAATTTGTATAAAACGTGTATATAGAATTATTGCATAAAATGTTAAATGAACAAACTTTTTCTTCTGATGATATAAAATGTGTAGTAAGTATTTAAACTAAACATAGGTATTAAAACAATTAATAATCTTAATAATTTTAAATCCAGAATTCTAATGCTAGATACCTTCTAAAAATGTATAGGTACCTACTACAAACTGTATTTTATTAATTAACACATAAAAATACACCAGAAACTAAAAATAATTGAACTATAAAATACATTGGACAGTGTGTGAGTAAAAATATTTCTTAATTCAGTTAAGAAATATAAACAATAAATAATATTTAATATAAAATGTGCTATTACCTCAAGTAGGTAAGTCTAATTAGGATGATTATTAAAACTAAATTGAATTACATAATTGAAAAAAAACACACGCGTGATGTATTCATATCCATAAGTTATTAAAATTTGAGGAGAAGTACTGGCACCATAGTTCCTCCTCCAGTCCTCGATACCACAATAAAAAAAAAAGTTATTAAAATTAATGTTATAAATTAAAATGGAATAATTTGAAACCATCAATAAAATTTTATTTTTTTCGATCTCGATTTCAGTTTCGGCTATCGGTATTTATTTTTTCCATTTTAAATGTTTGTTTTGTAATTAAAACATTTTTTTCAGTTTCGGTATCGATTTTGGTTTTTAATGGTTTTAACCGGTATTAAAAATTGGTAAGTATCCAATATTGGTTTCAAGCCCTGAAAAAAACTGAAAAGAACGTGAGAAAAGGAAATATCTAGTGATATTACTCTGCAAGTGAAATAACTAGAAGTTTTCACTGATATTAATTTTAAGTTACTCTTTATAGTTATAACTTATAATCATTATTTTACAGACATTTTATTTTTTAGGACTTAAAATTAAATAATATATAGCTTTTTTCAATAGAATATTGTTTAGAAAAATGTAATAATGTCTAATGTAAAATAACCCATTACATACCTATTTATATATATATGTGTGTGTGTGTGTGTGTGTGTGTGTGTGTGTGTGTGTGTGTGTGTGTGTGTTAAGGCAAATTACGTATTACTAAGATATCATGATAATTCACCCTTTTATAGAGGAATAACGTTATATTCCGTCGTGATTATAACAGAATTTACCGCAGCGTATATAATACGTTTATATTCTCAATATTTTCGAATTACTAAATCACTATAATAGACTAAACATTAAAATTTAAATGCAATCAACAACAAAACAAATTATATAAATACTTTATTTAGCCTTGCAATAACTCTTGTACATTAAATCGATATGAAACGTTAACCTGTGCGATAAATTTCCGAAGGTGTCTCCTTAATTCATGTTTTATAAAATATGGCTGTTTTGTTTTTCTATAAGACGCTGAATTTAATTTAATACATTGAAATATAGCTTACGTTATAGGTATTAGATATAAAACAATTAAGTTTTATTCATTGGGAAAAAAAATTAGATTTAGGTTATTGTGTTCTTGTGGTTTTTTTTTACTTAATCCAATATTGATTAAAGGTCACAATATTCTAAAAATAATAACCTACCTGCATGTTAACGGTCAAAGTATTATTAGTTATTATAGTGTATTTTGATATAAGGATATTTTAATTAATAGTTACTCTATTCAAAACTTGTTATACCTTTTCACAATACAGAAAATTAAGCTTTTATTTAGCAAAATGTATACAACTGAATTGATTTCATCATACACAGACTTATAATTTCAACTTTTAAATGAGAATTTTTATATTTATAACTAGAAATAAATATATATATTTTTTTACATTGCTTGGTTCGTCAAAAATGATATAATGATATTGTGTGTATGGTTTCTCTCTCGGCGAATAAGGTCCACTACCATCAAACAGACACATATAAAAACTTGCTGAGTACAAGTTATTACCGTAAATCAACACCATGGGGCATGATAGAATAATTTAACTGGCAATTGTGGTTGTAATACATTATTCATAATATAACAACGGTATTATAACACGCCTGCCACACTATACTCTGTAGTTTATAGCTTTATTCAATTTTAAGGGTAGATTTTAATGCACATAACAGGTCTGAAATGGCGTTTTTGAGTCAAAGAAAACCGACAGATTCAGCTTAATAAATTTACTATTTGAAAATATAATATCATAAATACTCGATAGCCTATAGTATATTAATTTTAAAGATTCATTCATTTTTATTTGTTTATTTTATTCAAAAATGTGTAATTTATATTTATTAAAACTATTTGATTGAATTAAATTGCTGATACAGAAATTATAGAGATCTTTTCCGATAGTTATAAATATTACCTGTAATATTATAATTTGATGCATACATAGTTGGTACATGTTACATGTACTTTGGTAGTTTTAACTTAAAGAAGATACGTCTTAAAAGTTGAAATATCCACCAATGACCCTATAAACACCAATAAGAATAATAAGACATTTGAGTATTTGACCATCTAAATAAATATTTATAGTAATTAATATGTGTCTTTAAATAAATACAATAACTAATATTTATTTTTTATAATATATTTATTGTTAGAACGTTACAAGTTATTATAGTTCCTGAAAATGTTCCAGTCCTCCAGTTCGAAGAGTAAAAAATATCTTTTTACACACATTTTGATTATATTTTGTATTATTACTTATTATGTTATGTATCATTTTGTATTAGTACCAATAATAATAGTTTTTTTTTTTAATTTTCAAAAGTAATTAACAATCTGTATCCATACTTGACACAATAAGAAAATGTGATAAAGGTTAACATGTCATGAGATTTTGTTGAAAGAAGCCCCCCATTGATAGCACTTTCTGCTGGCTTGATAATTATTTATTAAATTTTTTTTTTTTTAATTTTAAATGCATTTATAATTGAATTTAGGTTACTTTAAGATATCTCGACACCACTTACGCTTCAGACGTCTTGGAGGATTTCCAGGTATTGTGGGAGTGGTCAAGATTTTTATTAATTGATTTGGGTGATTATTCGGACGATTAAAGAATCTTTTATAAAAGATTTTAGCTTCATCGTTTATTGTGTTAAGTTTTAAGTCGGTGTGTAGTGTATGATTAGACATGTAGGGTGGAGCATTCGTTAGTTTTCTAAGCGCAATATTTTGAAAGGTTTGGATTTTCAAGATGTTTGTCTTTTTCGCATTGCCCCACAGCTGAAGGCCGTAGGTCCATAGTGGTTTCAATAGTGTTTTGTATATAAGCAATTTAGTTCTAATAGCGGTGTGATTATTATTGGATAATAAGGGTATAAGTAAGCGAAGACGGTGATTCAATGTTAATCTTTTGGTTCTGATATGGTGTGCCCAAGTTAATCTTTGATCTAAAGTAAGGCCGAGGTATTTGATTTTTGGAGAGTAGGGAATTGGAATTCCGTATAGAACAGGGGTGGCCAGCGAGAAGAGACTCACGAGCCACCAAATATATTAATAAAAATTGAAGAGCTAAGATGTAAAAAAAAATGGTTATATTATTATATAATATATGACCTTTTTTATTTTTTTACATCTTGGCTTTTACGTTAATTTACGTCTAATGTTACGTTAAGATGCGAGCCGCAAAAGTCTATGACGCGAGCCGCATGCGGCTCGCGAGCCACGGTTTGGCCACCCCTGGTATAGAACAACCCCAGGACAAGGAGTCTGAGGGTAAAGGTTGTGTGAACGGATTTATTCTGGTTAGCTTTAAATCGCCATTTTGTGAACCATTTTTCCATGGCATTAAGGCGAGTTTGAAGATTTATCGACGCTAAGATTGGATTGTTGTTAATGGATATTAACATATACGCTTTGTCGTCAGCATAGTTAGCTACTGATGTGTTGGGGGTAGTAAGTTGATCAGAAGCAAAAATGTTATAGAGAATTGGAGATAGAATGCCACCTTGAGGCACACCAGCATTTATAGAAGCTAAATCAGAAAAAGCGGATCCGTAGCGAACTTGAAAATATCGATCTGTTAGATAGGATTTGATGAGTAGATAGTAGGTGGGTGGAAGGAATTTCTTAAGCTTAAAGGCCGTCGTGCCACACCTTATCGAAGGCTTGAGCAATGTCTAGGAACACGCAATTACAATAAAGTTTTTTTTCCAGGGAGTACGAAATGGCATCTACGATTCTGTGTACTTGGTGTATGGTTGAGTGAGACGCCCGAAAGCCGAATTGGGTATTTGGAAGAATATTCTTTTGAGTAATGATAGGTAGAATACGTTTCAGAATTAATAGTTCAAGGATTTTAGCGAAAAATGGAAGAAGGCTGATTGGTCGATGTAACGATGGAATGTCCAGCGGTTTATTTGGTTTTGGAAACAAGATTATAGTGGAGAATTTCCAAAGTAGAGGAAAATAAGAAAGTCTAAGTGAAGCATTAAATATGTGAGTGATGTGAACGATAGCTGTAGTTGGAAGGGATCTGGCCACTTCCGCAGTAATGCGATCATAGCCCGGTGATTTGTTAAGTGAGTATTTTAGTATGGCATATTTTACATCATTTGGTGTAAATGACTTGACAGGGAGAGACAGAAAAATTTTTCTTTAACCAATCTTTCAATATTCGGAGTGAAATGTGTAACGCCAATTCTTAATAAGAAGTGTAAGTGTTCATCAGTCAAACGAGATCTTTCTGAACATTTTACATAATTCATGCGTGAAAACGTTTGTTCGCAAATATAAGTAGAACCAAATAATGTAAATATACGCATTGATAATTCTTTTATTTTTGGAAAATCATCAGTAAGAGTCTTATAAAAATGTATTAAATCTGTGTTTTTATCTGTGATATCTTTATATAAATCTTTCAAATGATTATTACTTTCATAATGTCTTTTAATATTAAATTCTTTAAAGACCGCCACAGTTTCGTAGCATATCAAACACATAGCTTTATTTCGATACTCGATAAAAAAATAACTTAGACTCCAATTATCATTAAAAACACGGCATTCAGTATCAATTTTGCGCTTTTTATTTTGAGACATCTTAATGTGAACCTACAATTTCTAATGACGAAAACAAACTAACAACTATAGCGTGGAAATATTGAGAACTTTAAACACTAACGATTTGAGTCATAAATTCGATAAGTTAACAAAGATAATATTATATCCGATAAAATGTACAATAGATATACCTATGACTAGTCTATATAGTATATTTAATCGAAATTAACAAAAAAAAACACATGAAGCATATACGGCCCACAGTACAAATATAAATTTTGAATGTGGCCCGCCAGTTGAAAAAGGTTGGGCACGCCTGTCTTAAAGTATTAGGTAGGTATCATTTTGGAAAACGACAAAATACTTTTTAAAACAATTAATTTTGAACAAATTGAATTTCGAATGAGTAATTAATTAGATTAAGTACTTAAAGCTTTCATAATCATGGTGAAGTAGCACAGGGTTAACCCACAATATGTTGGTCTACTACTTCACTCATTATAACAGCTAAATGGCATAACTTAATTAATTATAATTTATTTATTACTCGTTTGAAATTCAATCTTTATACAAGAAAATTCTTAGAAAAATATTTTGCTGTAGGATATGAAATTAAAACTGTTTGTTGCCATTCAAAAATTATAACGATAAAATCTATTGTAAAATATAATTTATTATACAATATTTTGTTTTTTAAAAACTTCAAATTATTCATTAGATATATCTATAAAAAAAACATATATTTTAAAAAATTTATACTTTTTGAATTTTTGAATTTTTAGTGTTAAAAGAATCACAGCCAATATACCTAATCATAAATTATTGTATTTGTACATAATTTGTATACATAATATTAAAATGTTACACATTTCATCACTTTCATTTTCGTCGAAAATTGAATTAAATACAATATCATTATGTTTTTATTATGACGTAAAAATATAATAATTTAAAATCATAAGACTATAGGTAGTAAACACGAGACATAGATTGCCAGCAATACATTTTTATCCATATAAATCTTATTTAATTGAAGATATACTACTTTGAGCCCCGCTTTTGTATAAGTTTCTTCCAATCTTTTATTATAGAATCCGGATTTATATAATTTATTCTATATTTTTTTTCTTATATAAATTAAATTTTTCTGTAAGCTCGTCTATGGAATAAAATCGATTAAAAATGTTCTTTTTATTCAACAGCGTATTGAATTTATTTTATTTTCCTAATACCCGTTAACGCGATGTGGTGATTCACAGTTGTAAATTAAAAAATATAATCACAATGTTTAAGATACTACGCTATCATATACATAGACTAATCATAGTTATACGAATGAAATTAGCTATACATTTTAAAAATATATTTGAAAATATATAAATAGAAATCAGCTTTAAATATAATTATTGATTATCATCACCTCTTACACAATATATTTAGTTGATTACATATTATTATTATTTATATTTACTCTAAAACTATGTCTTAAATAACCTAACTGAAGAGCAAAACCACGTATTTTTTTGTCATTTCAATAATGGATTTTCAATCTTTTGGTTACGCGGGCAGTGTAAAAAAAACTAAATTGATAAAATGTCACTAAGACTAGATGACATTTTTAGAAGACGGATCCCCAAAACATTTAAATCCATCACTTAATATAAAAAAAAAAAAAACGTCAGGAAAGATTAATCTATATGAATACAGTTTAAGACATTTTTTTTAGATTCATAAGAAAAAAATATAGATTTAATTTTAAAAGTATCGTCTACATAATTACATAAACACTGTTAATGATTTATGTTCTACATTAGTACCACAAACAATGAATTAATACACTTAGATTATTATACGTGATCATAAAATCTAAAACGAATAATTAACAACTATTAACTAATAAAATATAATGATTTATCATTTATAGGTATTTAGGTAAACCTAATTGGTGTTTTGAAAAATAATAACTTACAAGATACCGTTTTATGATAGGTATAAACATTTTCTCCCGCCTAGTATAAGAAAGTTAACATACAACCTTATGACTTGGGTGATTGAGTGATAATGTTAGATGAACGCTTTTCGGTTTACTCCGGAAATGATGTATTTTCTAGTTTTCCAATTGTATCGAAGTTTGATCTAAAATGAAAAATCGGAATGTACGGCAGTTTCATTTTTCGTTCAATCATCCATCACCGCTTCATAACCTGAATTGACGTCAAAAGAGCTAGTTGGCTTATCTTTTTCCACCTAGACTATGCTTGAAATATTCATAATCAGCTGCCGATGGTTTCTGTTTAGTTGATTGATTTGAAGTGATGCCGAGTATTCTGACACACAACCCTCATACACTCGATAAATACTTCCATATTTTATACTCCTCGCAATTGTTCTACTGTTAACATTTGGCATGTATAAAAAAATATTAATACATTCAAAGTGAAACCGTCATGATTTCATTCGAGGAACAAATAAAATTAATTATTTTTAAAACCATATTTTTATAATTTTCCAATATTTAGTTTTTAATATCTTGAGTGTATATTAATACTCAAATTTTGATTTAGAATATTTAAAACTTAACGAAATAGCGATTTTTCTAACATTCTCCGGCATAGTATTTTATTTTTATGATAATTATTTTTTATTTTGTTAGTTTATTAATTAATACTGATGTAAATTAAATACGTATACTGAAACTAATAACTATAGTTAATATTTACAGAGAAACTAAAAGTTTAATATGATAAGATTTTTAAAAAGTTTATGGACGTAAGTATAGAAAATAATTTGGCAAACCTTAAAATAAAGTTTTGTATCTTTATAAACAAAATCTGTATTCTAAAACACATCATTAAGAAACTGGTAGCATCCTCGCAACAGCTTCACAGATTTTAAAACAAATAATGTTATTAAAATATATTTTATACCACACAACAAATTATTATTTGTCTTATTAACAGAATATTTTTCTTAAACTCTTGTCATAAAATTTAAAGATTATTTAATGAGTGAGTTTTTGAAAATTTTTTTATTTCAAAATAATCAAAAACACTATTAATTATTTGATTAAATTCCTAATTAAATAAAATATATGAAAATACTCGTAACTATATTATGCATTAACTAATAAAATTAATTTGTAAAAATTGTGTTCACTGTTTTTAAAAAATGTATATAAAAATTACTCTATTTGCTAAGTTATAATTATGTATTGGAAATTATGCACGATTTTGTTTAATTCGCAATTCCGTAAGTACATATTCAATAATAAGAATAAATAATAATATTCAAAACGAAAAATCCGGATTTATATTTAAACTGTCTTAGTATCATTGAATTTATATTTAAAAAATACATAGTTGTTTGTCTTAAAAAGGCATTATACATTGTACTTGTTCTTTGACACTTCAAGTAACCTTTAATCACCATATTTAAAAAAAAATTAAAATATAGGTATAAGATATAAGATATCATAATACTTAAGATGAGGACGCTACCCATGCATTTGTTGTCTCCGTCTTACACAAGCACGACATAGCAAATTTCCATTAGATAGTTTCAAAAATTGAAAATGCTCAAATCTCGCTTGAAAATTAAAATATTGAATAAAAGCCAACGCTTAAGCACAGATAATTTTATTATCTAAACATGTTATAACAGGTCAATTCACTCTAGTATCAAAACTAACAGCATACTATTGAAACTAGTGAACGACAATTTGCTATGTCATGCGTGTGTATGACAGAGACAACAAATATATGGGTAGCGTCCTCTTAATATCTTTTACACATCAGTTGTGTTATAGTATATCATATAATATCAAAACCATGTAATTTACGTGAAAAGATCTCTCTATAATCTAAGGATTTATTTTTTTTTCCCCATAAATTCTCTTTTGTCGACTTGAGATACCTAACTATAAGTTATCACTTATCACAATAAGCCACAAGAGATAAATTATCATACTATTGTCTATATTCAAATACGAAACTTAGTTATATAAGTTTCAAATCGTGTACAGATATATCCATCTTTTATGTTGATTTACGAATGTTATACATTATTTATGTAATAATGTGTACAAATAATATTGTAACTGATAGTGTTTATTGTACCTATAGTGTGAAGTATAATAGATGTAGCCAGGGGCGGATTGGCCTATCGGGAAATCGGGAAACTTCCCGATGGGCCGGTTCTTGTGAGGGCCGGCAGGGCCGGTATAATTATTATAATATATTTACAAAAGCAAATTATATTTTTATAATTTAAGCATAATATATATTAAGAAAATCAAATACCTACGAAGGTATTATGTTTAATATCTTAAACTATTGCAATTCATAGAAGGAATTTCGGTATTTACACTATTTTCCCTCCAATTCATGCTAATGTATTATTTAGAAATCTGTGGTATTGATATTTTATTATTTATTTTTTATATTGTATGGTAGAATTCAGTTAGTTGCGTGATAATATTGATAACCTTATTTTATCTTTATTTATGTGTATTTTGATTTTGAACTTTTTTACACAAACGAGTTACCGAGTTAGTTACAATATTTACAAACGTGTGTTTAGTGTAAAAAATTAATTGAACTGTGCAATTTAAATAATGTGTGAAGCTGGTAAAAACGAAAGAAGGGTGCTGAAAAGGTATACGAGAAAAAAATAAATAACTGTTGGGAAATATTTACGTGGAACATTGTTTTAGATTTTCAATCCTAAGCTATAAAAGTCGAACATTTTATAAATTTTGTCATAATTTGAACTTTAAATGCATGTGCGCCTATGTATTTTTAATATTTTTCAATTGCTATTGTAACAATATATCAGGAGCCTTGTATTAAATTTTCACGCTTTTTGGCCTAACCAATAACATTTTATTTTTATTTATAGAAAAAAAAACTAAAAAAATTAAAATTTTAAATGTTCCGTAAACAGCTCAAAAAGAGTCAAATTATTTTCAAAATTTTACCGTGTATAAAAAAATCTAATATAAACATTCAGTGAAATTTTCAAGTATCTACAGTCATTTGTTTTTTAATTACAACAAAATAAGAAAACCGTTACATGAGAAATTGAGTGAATATCAAATGTAAAAATATGAATTTCAAACGCTCATAAAAATTTAATTTGACTTTCTTCTAGACATTTTTTTTTTGCTTAAGGTAGACAAATTTATGAGGAATCTTGTATTACATTTACAAATCTTAGATTTAAAAAAATGTTTTATGAATTTCTAACTCAAAATAATTTTCAAACTTTCGTCATATTTAGGTACGTATTTTGTCAATATTTGAACTTTAAATGCTTATAAAAAAAATTGTGTCTATGGATTTTTAATTTTTTTCATCTGCCTTTGAAACATTATACTAGAGTCTTCTATTAAATTTTCAAGCTTTTTTAACCAACAATAATTTATTTTTGATTTTATAAAAAAAAAAAGGACACTGAAAATGTGCCTTAAACAGCTCAAAATAAGTCAAAATGTTTGAAAAATGTTATGGTGTATAGAAAATGCTATAGTATAAACATTCAGTCAAAATTTCATGTTCCTACGGTCATTTTTTGTAGAGTGGCATCAAAATCGATTTTCTCGAAAACAGACTGCGTAAAAGTTTCTGTTTTTCCTTAATTTTTCTTTAGTTTTTCACTGCGCTTTTAAAAACTACTGGAAAATTTTATTTTTGGCCCCCCAAAAGTACCAACTAGATTAACTTTTCTATCAGAAAAGTGAAACTGTAGTTTAAGAAAATGTAAGTATTTTTACTGTCCTAAAAGGTGATGAAAAACACAAAAATAAAAAATTTTAATTTTAAAAAAAACACATTTGTAAATTCAATAAATTCATCGCTCCGCTCAGAATATAAAATATAATAAGATTAAACTTCAAGTTCAAGTTAGAACAGTCTGAACAGGTTAATCTTATCTGCAGACTAACCCAAAACTGTTATAGCATTTAATAAATTATAGGTACCTATTATATAATTTACTAATTTAGTGGTGAAACTAAACAAATTTTGAAATTTGAGTAAAATTATGACCTTTTTTTTTAGAGGGGGGGGGGTGCATATTTTCGGTGCAGGGCCGGTTTGATCCATATTTCCCGGGCCGAAAAAATTCGCCAATCCGCCCCTGGATGTAGCGATGACTTTTTTTTTTGTTTTATTCATGGTACAGCATCAACTATAGGTTATTAGTTATTACTTATTACTAATAATAACTTATTGGCCTGCCAAAAATAAATTCTTTAGAAGTAACATATACATAATACAATAGATTCCTTAGATAAAGTCGTACATATCAATAAGTTTTGATGAAAGAAATGATTTTGTTGGCGTTTTCTTGGATTGGGCTAAGGACTTCGAAGAGGTTGTCAGGCATTTCTAGGCTTTTTCTGGCATCTTTATGGTTTCGACCGTAAATAAGGAGGTGCTTGACTGTGAGAGGTTCTCCACAGGTTTAGCACAGTGACAAGTTCTTCTCTGCGCATAAGATAATATATTATAATTACATATATTTTATTATTTGAAAGGATTCAATTTATTATTTGTTATATGATTTATTCCGTTCTCAGAGTATAGCAACTAAACTTGGACATTGCATTTTAGTTCACTTTTACATTCACTTTTTTAGGATAGAAAACTTTATCGTCATTTCATATACACTACTCGAAACTATAGAATACTAAAAGTTCTAACTCAAGTAGCACTAAGAAAGTTTTTTTGTAGATATACCAATTGAAATTCGGGAATATTACAAGTGGCAGACCTCAGACATATAAGTATTTTAACTCCTAAAATAAATACAACTATGTAAATATTATCATTTTACCAATAGTGTTTAGTTAGTTAAGATGGAAGTATTATAAGATTTATCAGTAATTAAAGTTAAGAAACACACTTTTAATATAACTTGCACTTAATACTATTTTGAAAATCACATATTTTGTTTTATTCGAATTTTAAGAAAATATGTCATTTTTAATTAGGTATAAAACGTTATAGTTGAGATGATAAATTATTCCAGAAATCCAAATCAAAAACTTACTGACTTCATAGAGGTTATTATAAACATAATATTGTTAAAATCAAACATTGCAATTCCATCGGAAATAAAAATAACCATAATGAAAAAAAACATATCCTACTTAAAATATATTTTTGATTACTTATTCATATATTATATGTATACCCATTACCTGTAGGTTCCTGGTAACTATAGCTCTTCCACTTTAAGCTAAACACACAGCAATTACCATTTCTCAAACAAACATTTTAACCCGATGAAATGTAAATAACGCTTGTTGATTGTTCTGCTAATTATTACAAAGAACAATGATAAAACTTTAAAGAGTAAGTAGTTACCAACTTAAAATATATAACGTTTATAAAAGGAATCGTAAAATATTGTTTAAGTTTTTTCATCTCATCTTTTTGGATTATATGAAGTATTATAATTTTACACACTAAACGACTAAAAACAATCGTATAAGTGGTTTTAATTATTTTTTAAGCCATCAATTTTTAAGGTTTATAACAATTTTTTGAACTAATGTGGATAAAAATGATAGACTATAATATATTATAATACCTTAGAGTAGATACTAGTATAAGGTCTGTGATGAAAATAAATAAATTTATATTGATATATAAGGACATTTTTCATCTGAATTTTTTTTTAATTTTAAATTACATAATATGGTATATACAATTATACATAGGACGTATTCATTGACTATAATATAAATATATAATTATCGTTATTTTTCAACTTAATCATAATATACACTTTTTGAATTTATAGTGACAATGGATTCAACTTTTATTTAAACAACAATTATAGTACTATTAAGTCTAAAACTATTCTAACAAACTCACGGCCAGCGGTCAAAATTGTCTAATGTCACGTAAGATGAACTCTACACCCTCTGCTATTCTTTGAGATAAAATTAATCCAACCGATTCTACATCCAGTCAATTTTAAAAATTCTTGATTTTATACTATGATGTTAGTGAGGCGTAAACATTTCGTTTGTCCATTGATCCCCTAACTTTGATAGCCGAGATAAAATCGAACAACCGTCAATCCGCGTTTATAGAGCAAAGAAGTTCTTTTAACTTTTTGAAAATCTGGAATTACCTTTGAAATAGGTTTTTCGTTTTTGAAGTGGCCAAAAATGTCAATTTCGTGAAAATGATAAAAAAAAATACGTAATTCTGCCAATATAAATGTTAATTTTAAAGCAGTCAATTGAAAACTTAAAAGCATTTGAAATAACAAATACGTTTTCATTGTTTAACATTAAACACATAAATATACATTTATTCAGAAAATAAAATGGATTCTATACTTTTGTTTATATTTTTACAACAATATCATGTATTAGATTCTATTTATATATTATCATAATATAACATAATTATTTAAACACATACTTATGTGATATACATTCAGGACTTTATTTACCAACACATTTTTACTTTTTTATATGCAAGAGTTTTGTTTTGTTATTATATTTTAAGATAAATATTTATCTCCGGTTCTTACTTCTTAAAATATAACTTACGAACAGTCATGGTGGGAATTCAAAATCAAAACTCATTTCCCATTTTCCAGTAAATTCCTCCCCGATCCCTCTTCATTCTTTGATGATTTTGAAGCCCTAATATCCACTCTCATTTCCTACTTTACTTTATTTATCAAGCAATGTCTTTATGTTTTCTTAACAATAACTTCAATTCGATAATAATGAAGTTTATTATTTTTCTGTTAATTACAATATGCGTTATAGGTATACGACTATACGGTATACCAACTTATTATATATTTTTTATTAAAATACTTAGAATTAATTCTTAACATAGTCGCAATCCGCAGACTATCTAAAATAACTTAATCACCATTGACCCCTGTTCTTTGCAAGTAAAAGTAAACAACGAAAAATCTTCACACGTCATTTTTTACCTTGCATAAAGATCTTTGCCCGACAGTTTTGCTAACCTAATCCCAGTACTATCCAATATGTGGTAACCTTAACGATATCTCGAATTTCAACTTGACCAAAGGCTCACCTTGGAACTCCGTATTAAAAATAAATAGCAACCTCATTAACTTATAGATGATAAGAATAAAATATAATAATTTATATATAATTAGAAATTACATATCTAGGTATTAAAGAAAAATCAATAATCATACTAGGAAAATGATTATTTTTTTAATTTCCATGCTGTTACAAATGTTTAATTGTTTTTAATATATTTTTATTTATTTATTATATTTAGTTTTCGTGATTTAAAATAAACGCAATAGCCCAATCGTGGATACTAAAAAAAAAAATTAACTTTTGCAGATTTTTTTTTTACGTATTGTATTGTTGTAATAATAAATTAATAACAAAGAGCTGGTGTGCTATATTATACAGTTCAGTGCACTTTTCCTCTAGGGATTATCTTATACAATAAAATTACATGGTTCAATATATCATACCTATAATGAAAATGCTTGAAAATAATGCCTTGGAGAGAGACACGTTGAATAATATGGTTATCCAATATAAAAAAAAAAAACAAAAAACAGGGAGCTCGTTCTCTTCAGCTGTATAGTAGAACTCGAGTGTGACGTGGACTAGCTGTAATGATTTGCGATGTAACAGTCGTCCGTCTACCGAAATGATGTGTGGACGAGAAAACTTGAGATACGAGATTAGAAAAAATTCAAAACACGACAGAGGATTTTGCGATGCCCACAAACGGGAGTTTATTTCTTATGTTTTTAGTGTAGGTACATGGACTAGCGATAAGGTGGCCAGGCTGTAGGCCGCACAATAATTTCAGACACTAGGTGAAAGTTAAAAAATCCAAAAAACAAATTACCGTGGATTACACTTCGCGATGTACCTATACGGTGAAACAAAGTTTAAAAAAAATAGGAACACAATTATTTATTGTAGTGCCGACACTTTGTGGTGCGATGGGCGAACGCGTGAGGCTATATACGAGGTGTGTACGGTGTTTTCAGTACGACATAACGGGAGAAAAAGCTAGGCCTTTCTTTTCTTTATTCTTTACTAATATTACTTAATTCCCGACCATACGTGCCAGCCGGCCTACCCCCCCCCCCCCCGCGATGGCCTGGTAAGGTGGAAGAGTCCACATAGTCGCTCTGCAGTTTGCACCCCGTCACGGTGGTTGGTCGGATTGTCAATGGGTTGCTGCAGTGCTCGTACATTGTACTATATTGCTACTGCTGCGGATCAAGTTAAGACGTGTGCTTATCGCCATTGAGTAAGTCACTATACAATGGACATTGTGTCCTGGTATTAAATATAAAACTTACAATTATTAATCTGTACGTTTTGAAAATATCATTGTGTATACTGTATACCTACCTAGAAAATAATATTGTAAAAAGTCTCTACTTTCTACTTATTTTTTTTTTCGAATTACAGCATAATCACTAAAATCGTTATTTTTTGTTTAAATTTTGTCAAAACTAGAACTTTGAAAGTCCATAAAAAAACGTATCCATAAGTATTTTTGATATTTTAAAATGTCTATGTGAACAACTTATGAGGAACCCTGTATAATATTTAAGGGTTTGACAGTCCAAAAAGAAATTTACCAACATTTATAAAAAATATATATAAAATTCCTAGATAAATAGCTTAAAATTAGTATATAGTTAGGTTATCGTAAAAAGTTTCAAATCTCTGAAATTAATATTTTTCGTATTGCAACAAAGTAACTGACATCGTTTGAGGAACATTATTTAATTTTTAAGTATATTTTAGTAAATACAGTAAATATTATGCAGCATGTACTATAAGTACATGAACTTTATAAACCTGTATGACCTTTGTTTTAATTCTCAGACTGTTTGTATCTACCAAACATTGTTTTTTAATATATTCAAACGAATTCATGTAAGGAGCGGTGAAAACGTTAGGTTCTTATATGAATACAAATATTTAAAACACTTTATTTCAAATGCGCGATTGCGCGAACGAAATTATTAAAACCCTACTATATTTGACCCCATAGACACTAAAACGGACAAAATAACCTTTGTAATTTACATTTGAAACGAAAAGTGGAATTCGTTTATAAAAAATAATGTCTACACTAACTCAAAGTTTTAAATATTTTATAAGATATTAATACTAAAAATTTCAAAACAACGAGAGATTATATTAGGTAGCCAGGTAGGTAATACTACTAGGTATAGCTTCTATAGTTTACATCATTAGGTTTCCTTCAATAATCAACACTGTCTAACATTTCACCTTAACAATAGTTTATCATTTTTAAGACTGGTCAAAGATAAATTGTTATTATTATTATTATATATTTATATTAATTTACAGCCCTCGACAGTACGAAAATACGCACACATCTTAGTCCCCATTAAAAATATAGATTTATGGCAACATTTTTGGCAGTTATCCGAAATTTCTACGTATCATTTGATTACAATTTGGCGTGAAAATGTACAAAAGAGTTTCCAAGAATTCAATATAACACATTGTGAAATAATAATGTATGATTATAAATATTCTAATTATATGTTTAAAAAGGTGGGCAAGTGAATGTCGCTCTACTGTACAGTAAATTACAAGTGGGTCACTGTATAATGGATGGTATTAAATTTGAATTCAATGATATAATATCATTGTATAAGAAAAACGATTCTGAACAGAGACGGTATGTCAGTCTAGGTATAAGCAGTGGCGCCGAAGTCCATGCTGACGTCGGGCCGTGGCCCGACCACTTTTTTAAAAAATGTGGCCGGTCGGCGATATTTTATTCACTTCATAACTTTATTATGAGCATGAGTATATTTAAACCGTGATTATGAATAAATGTATATCAGGGTACCTCTATATTAAATAATTAAGATATTGAGGCCGGGAAGTTTTAAAATTGCCCGACCACTTTTTAAAAACTTCGGCGCCACTGGGTATAAGACATAATATTATATAGGTAGTCTATAGTATTAAAAAAAAATGTATCTATAATAAATTCCAAATTAATCATATCACAATATCTATAGTTATACTTATAACGCATTATACATCAACAACAAACCATGATACTATCATAGATGTATAATAGTATACTTTAGAAGTATCAAGTATACCCACGAATAATATTATACAATCACAACAAAATAACTAAAATAGTTATTCTAGGTTTTTAATATGTAATTTCGTCCAAATTTGAACTTAAAATGACTATAAAAATAAACTGTGTAAATGTATTTTTTAGATTTTTTGGTAACAGAATAAATTACTTACGTGGAATCTTGTTATAAATTTTCAATTCTTTGATACGCAAAAGTTGAACATTTTATAAATTTTTAACTACAAAATAATTATTGAATCTTAAATTTGATAAATTTTGTCAAAATTCGATCTTTAAATGCTTATAAAAAAAATTGTGCCTATGTATTTTTAATATTTTTCAACTGTTATAGTAACAATATATCAGGAACCTTGCATTAAATTTTTACACTTTTTGGACCAACAGATAAAACTTTACTGATATTTATAGAAAAAAAAACTAAAAATATTGAAAACTGACCATGTCTGTACACAGCTCAAAAAGAGTCAAATTATTTTCAAAATTTTATCGTATATAGAAAATTCTATTATAAACATTCAGTGAAATTTTCAAATATCTATAGTCATTCGTTTTTTAATTACAATAAAATAAGAAAATCGTCACATGAGAAATCGAGCGAATATCAAATGTTGTAAAAATATGAATTTCAAACGCTCATAAAAATTTAATTTGACTTTCTTGTAGACATTTTTTTTTTGATAAAGGTAGACAATATTATGTGGAATCTTGTAATACATTTTCAAATCTTAGATTTAAAAAGAAAAATTGTTACGAATTCTTAACTCGAAATAATTTGCAAATTTTCGTGATTTTTCCATATTTTGTCAATTTTTGAACTAGATAAACTTATGAGGAATTTTGTATAACATTTTAAAATCTTAAATTTAAAAAGAAAAATTTTAATTGCTTTAAATGCTAATAAAAAAAACTGTGACTATGGATTTTTAATATTTTTCAAATGTCATTGTAACAATATAGTAGGAGCCATGTATTAATTTTTCAAGTATTTTTACTCGACACATAAAGTTTTATTGACATTCATAGAAAAAAAAACTAATAAAATTGGAAACTGAAAATGTCCCTAAACAGTTCAAAACAAATCAAAATATTTTGAAAATTTTATCATGTATAGAAAATGGAAATATAAGCAACCAGTGAAAATTTCATGGATATACGGTCATTTGTCATAAAGTTACACCAAAAACCAAAATCGATTTTGCGTAAAAATTCCCGTTTTTCCTTAATTTTTATGTTGTTTTTCCCGACGCTTTTGAAAACTACTGAGAATTTTAAATTTTGACCTCTCCAATGCACCAACAATATTCACTCTCCCATCGAACAAGATATTGAAGTTGAAAATCAAAAGATTATTTCGACTACATATCGTGTAGGTACACGAACACAAAAAAAAAAACACACATCATTGTAAAATCAATACATTCATCGTTCCACTCAGAATCTAAAATGTTTATGTAGTTTCCCATTTCGAGGGAAAACCGTGGGGTCGGCTGACCTCCGATATTATCATAGAATATTTTGTTTTACGATTGCTTTGTATTTGTATTTTTATTTCATATGATTTTCAAAAGTGTAGACAATATTATATACAATTACATAAATTTAATATTATATGATTACCTAATGAAAAACAATGTTTGGTATACTTATACAAAATAAATGTAGACTTAAATAGGTATGAAATAAAAAAAAATGTGGGCGACGCTCTGCTGTACTTTAGGTTAAAACTTACAAGTCGGTATGTGGGTAATTCAGTAATTGTAATAGACTTTTGGTTACAGAATTAAATTCTTAAGTGAAACCTTGTTTTAAATTTTGTTAAATGTTAAAAATTAAAATAAATAATAAATAATTAGAGCATATAATCATTCAATGGTTAGAGTTTTTGGTAAGGGGCTTTTTTTCCTAGATTCTTCAGAGGCTATGAATACAAAATATAATATTATAATATAAAATATTTTAAAAAGAGAACAATTATTTGAAATGTGAACATTATATGACAAATTTCAAATGTTGACCTCCCGAATGCACCAACTAGATTCACTTTCCCATCAAACAAGGTACTGTTGAAAAAAATCTAAGCATTTTTACTGCCCCAAACCGTGATGACAGACACAAAAATAAAAAAAATAAAAATAAATAAAAATAAAAATACACACATCATTGTAAAATCAATACATTCATCGTTCCACTCAGAATCTAAAATCCATAATCATAATTTATTATACGTTCAATTTAAAGTAATATAGACAATCGTGAATCGATATTGTGGAATGACTTCTTCTGGTATAGTTTTTCGAAGGTAAGCAATGTTGTATAATATTATATTATACTCGTCATACATTCAAATTATCTACATTGCTATACAAATTACGGATATAAATTATAAAATACAAATGAATACATTAGTCAAAGAATTATTTTAAAAAATTATAATCTGTATTGTAACAAACCCTATATGTTTTACCAATTATTGTTTTCTATAGGTTCAAGTAAATTATAAATAATAAATATATTACTAACTGTACGTCTGTGCACATTCATTTTTAAAATATATTATGTGGATCAAGTACAACTGCACTAGGTCAGTACTAAATAAAATTGTGTTTTATTGATATCTACTGGTTGACTATACGGTAGTCGGTACAGATTCCCCCGGGTACCGTTCATACGACACTATGGCAGTAAAAAGGTTAATAATATCTAACTTGTTGAATTCTGAAAAATTGAACGACTTGAGAAAAATATAAACAGAAAGCGGCCATAGGTATATTATTCTGAACGAAAGACAATAAAAAAAAATTCAGTATATCTGATTCCATTTCTCACATTATTGTTTTGCTTTGTTTTTTTTTTTTTTTTAACAAATAATTGGTTATTTATTATTTTTTGTTGACATATTTTATAAACTTGTTTTCAAATAAAAATACTTAAAAAAACCATGCTCGTGGCTTGAATTACAGATAACTCCGACTAGTATTGACTTTTCCCGCACGAAATATTCTTCAAATGGGTCCTACGGTGGGTGGATAAATAAAAAAAACCTTGGGAAAGCATATTAATACGTTAAGAGGACGTCGCACCCGCCCATGCCTCAAATGAATGGTGTACAATAATGTACTTTTTAATATATTTCAACATTTCATATTATATCTATGATGTATATGGATAGGTAGTTGGCGTTACTACGTAGGTATGTATTTCTATTGTACGAAAATAATTCTACTAATGTGCATTATATGTAGATTTTTATATGACGTAAAATGTGCTTTAATTTTTTCCCGAATTGAAAACCTATACATTTATTTTAGAAACATTGTTTTATTTTGGCATAATAAATATTCTTAAAAACATTTGACATTTTAGAACAAAAGTTTGATATCAATAATAGCTTATCATTATCTCTCCAACCTTCTAACCTACTCCACCCATCACACAACTTCGCATACATTTCGTAGATTTGTTAAACTGATATATTCATTATTTTAGTGCTGAAATCTGCAATAAATGATTACCTACCATAAAAGTAGTGACGTATAAAAATATCGAACTCCAACTTGAAAGGCGGAGGGGGTGGAGTGAACCGTACGAAAATGTAGAAGACTAAATAAAGACTTAGCAATAGGACATGACAATAATGATGACGACCACGGTATAACTGTAGAGAATATCTCTGTCAACACAGAAATGTCACCTTAACAAATGGTACTTTGTCACCCTTACCCATTCCTATTCGTTCTCGTCCATCCGTGATGTTATCACTACTGCAGCTGCGGCCTAAATATAAAAGTTTTCGCAAAGGAAAATGCATAACTCCAAACTGCAGTAGAATATTTTTGACATTAGGAATCACGTAGACACGGAGGGATGAATCCGCCCCCTTGACTTTTTTTAGATTCTAAGTACGGAGCGATAATTATTGTATTGATTTTACAATGATGTCTGTTTTTTTTTTGTCTGTCATCTCTTTTTAGGGCAGTAAAAATGCTGATTTTCTACTTCAGGATATTTTTTCGTAAGAAAGTGAATCTATAGTTGGCATTTTGGGGAAAAGTTGATCAAAAGTGAGATAGATAAATAAATTACATTTTTACCTAATGTCTATATGTATAACATTTTCTATTCACAATAACATTTTCAAAATATTTTTACTTTTTTTAACCTTTAGACAGATTTTTATTAGTTTTTTTTTAAAATTATTGTCCATAACATTTTTTTTACTTGGCCAAAAACCTTAAAAATCTAATACAAGGTTTCTAATGAGTTGTTGTTGGTGGAAATTAAAAAAAAAGTTGAGCGTAAATCCACAATGTTTTTCTATGAGAGTATGAAGTTGGACAAAATACCATAGGCATTTTCTTATTTTGTTGTAATTCAAAAATTAATAACCTATACAATTAGATAAATTGAATTTTCTCGAAATGTTTTTATTTTATTATTTCCTATATACATACATTTTTACTTACGTTGATCTATTAATAAAAAATTAATTTTTTTTTTAGTTTCTTTTTCACTAATGTTGATAAATTTCAAAATTTAATTATCTAGACTCCTATTGTCAGAGATGTAAGGCTGAAAAGTTTTAAAAGTTTTCAAGAGAAACTATTCATGAAATTTGAAAAGTGCAAACGTAGTTGAAATGAAAAGTTTTGAAACTTTTCATAACCTACCAAAGAGTGATGGATAATATTATTGAAGTATTAATTTAATTTTAATAAATAAATCAATAATAGCTAATAAATCACTATTATATAATTTGGTAAGTAATTATATAAAGTATAATAAACTATTTTAGTTGTGGGATAGGTATACAAATCAAGTTAAAGGTCTAAAAAATCAAAATTGAAAATATGAAAAGTTTCATCAAGCCAGTTAAAACATGGAATTTTACATCTTTGCCAACTGTACAGTAGACCAGTACTCACTTGTCCACTTTTTTTTATATACATAATATTAGTGCAGGGACACGCTTTGTGATTTATCTTAAAAATTATGAGTATATTATATCCCCCCCTCAGTGTAAAATTCCTGTCCATGCCATTGGTATCATACCTACACAGCTACACGCCATTATTACTATTATGAAGTAGATAACATCAGATCGCAGACAATATAAACAAAAACACACCAAAACAATACCTAATAATAATATTATTACATAAACTGTAACTAATATGATTTTTAATATTTGTTTGTTTTCAGTTTGTTTTCTGATCTGAGGACAATGTCTGGCACTGCATTAATGTACATGCTGGCAAATATGTTTTTAACGCAACTGTTCTATGTTGTTGGTGTTGGAGGAGTTCAGGTAATACATTTTACGGTAGTCAACTGATAATAAATCTATAATTATTGACATTACATTGAAAGAACAATATTAATTTATGAATAGGTACTTTTAATTAAAAAAAATATATATCATAGCACACCTATATTATAATACCTCTTGAGATAACAATATTAATCAACAGTTCAAATTTAAATAATATGACGTGACCTATCACAGATCGATCAAAACAACATACAATTTTCTTTATAGGAATTTAATCTATAGAAATATTTTATTATTGTTTTAAATATTTTTAGAATTTTCGACATTTAAACAAAATAAATTATTCTATAAGGTTTTCCTTTTTTTAATTCCGTGAAATCCAGCGCAACTTCTAAAGAAGTAAAACGTCATTGGTACATATTGGTTCACTTTCACACACAAAGAAAAATACGCATTGATGTAAAAACGTATCACCGTCATCGTTTCTTCTTAAAAAACTAATAGAGAAAAGAATGAACAAACTAAACACTTTTACAATAATGTTTGAGCTTTGATTCAATTTAAAAAAAACAATGTTTGGCTCTTTTTTATTAGAACACTTAATAGAACTAAGAAATTCAGTTGAAACCATTAGATGAAAATGAATAATTTAAATACTAATAGGTTAACTATAGTAGTTTTATTGATAAAATATTTGTAATTCGAACTAACTGTACGTATAAATAACACATTTTTATACGTTTCAAAGACATTTTGTACACGTGTACAAAATGTTTATCATTTGAGTTAGGTAGATTTTCCTAGAAACAAAAGTATAAAAATGTTTGTGAAGGATAATGACGAGAAGTAACGTATACAATTATAGAGAATAATAAATATTTGTAACTCGAACGTTGTAAAACAATAGCATCCACAAAACATTCGATTATATAACTAGCTGATCCCATGCACTTCGTTCCTCATTAAAAATGCTAACTCTATATTATGAATAATATGTTTTAAACCAATAGCAGCCAATAATTGTTATTAAAATAGCTTTAAAACCCACGGCAACCATTATACATAAACAAAAATATCCATCGGAAATCTCAAAATCCATGTTTGAGCACCTCCCGGAGTTGGTCTTCTCCCTTTTTAAATTATCCTATCTTCTGCCCAGAGGTCTAATCTATCTCTGTACCAAATTTCATCAATATCGGTCCAGCTGTTTAGGATTGCATAAAGGACACACACACAGACAGACAGACAAACATTCATTTTTATATACCTATATAGATAAAGAGATTATAGATATATTATTATACTATTATCTATTTAGATTATCATTTGGGTTAGGTAGATTTTCCTAGCAACGAATCATAAAGCATAAAAATAAGGTGAGCATGCTCAAAAAATCACCCTGTATATATACTAAAGTTAATTTCTGTATGAATGCATGTATAGGTATTTCAGCATAACACTGGAACGCCTAGAATAATTTCAATTCAACTTGACATGTGCTTTCTCTACCATCCGGGTGGAAAGAATAGATATATTTTAAGCCCGTTTGTTCTCCTATTCACTTTGTGTCCGAATTTTTCACTAGAGTGATATCACTTATAAGTTATAAGTACTGACGATTGTCAAAGAATGAAGTTTTTTTTAAATTATATGAAATACAACAATGAAATACATTCCATTGAAAACGTACAATTAAGTCAGCCAATGCACATATATAGTAGGCACCTACCTACACAACAATACAGGGAATGAATATTAAATAATTTAAAACCAACCATCATTAATTAAAAAAATAACAATTACCTACTGCTATTTTACCTACTACAATACTTACCATTTCTAATTGATTATTGCTTTATACGTGGATCGAACAAGTTGACTGCTTTGAGTATATTGCATTTAACTCTCAATAAGTAATAACGTTACACAGAAAAGTCGATGCATGAGAATTTTTCGTGTTTACCAATAATTGATTTATTGTAAGTTAAATTTAATACTCTAAAACCTTGCTGTAAACTATAGAAAAAATTGAATTCAAGTAGAGCACTACTTTTTCATTTTACATTTGTACATTTTTTTCTGCGCCGAAGTCGAGTAATACCTACATCTATTATAAGAGTCAGTGGCGTACCCAGGATTTTCGAATGGGGGGGGCTAAACAAAGTAAATCAAAATTTAACATCATCTTAACAAACAATTTTCAATAAAGTCTTATAGCAGTTAATTGTAATATTTCATTATTATATACTTTTTATAACACATACATAATATATTAGTGATATATTTAATTAGTAGGAAGTAGGGACTGATTTATTATAAAAAATATGTTATACGATTATTGCTTATAATAGGTCGTTGTTACTTAAGATAATAGTACGTTCAACGTTGTATTCAACACTGTTTTTAGGAATATAATGGTTGGTACTTTGTATTTTATAATATAAAATGTATTCCATAACACGGCCAATGGGGGGGGCTGAAGCCCTCTAAGCCCCCCCCTGGGTACGCCACTGATAAGAGTAATACCCACATCCATAATATTGTCAAATGTGTCAATTCCATTAATGATAAATGATAAATGATATTCGCCGTTAAAACGAGTTTAATATTATAGTGATTTGTGTGTAAAATAATGTTTCCACTTTCCAGGAAGATAATCTCTGTTTATGCTTGGCGTTTGGAATACACTACCTCCGCCTGGCCATTATCAGCTGGCTGTGTGTGATGACGTACGATATGTTGATAACGTTCCGCAATAATGTGAATCTCAACCCTCGACCAGAGCCGGTAAATGTGCTCATTTCAAGATTCGTCAAATATAGTTTGTTCGCTTGGGGCGTACCCTCGCTGTCAGTAATAGCAGCTAGCGTGATGAGAGTGACCGTGAACCACCAGACCATCGACAACCTCAACCCGTACAACTGTTGGTCAGTATACATATTATATTAATATATTAATATAATTTATAATATTGCTATAACGCAAGTGGAGATATTTCCCTTTCTGAAATATTACTTGATACTAATTGATACTTATGAAGGTTAGGTTATATAAAACATTTTCATTTTATCATTTATTTACCTACCTACACTATTATACTATTATGCTATTATTTTCCACAATGAAGCTTAACTAGTAAAATGTATATTTTAATATTACCAATAAAGGTTTATTATTATTCAATTCCTAGTGTGAGATAACTTATATGTTCAAACTATTTAAAAATATTATTATTGACAGCGATAGGTTACTCGACATGCTTTCTTCATCAATAAATTAACAACGATAGGTACTGATGAGAGATGACCATGGACCGTTTTCCATTGGACATAAAAGAAATATCCAAGTTGTCAAAGTATCCAACTGACGAATATAATTATATTACGCATGATTGAAATTTTTAATTATAAAAACTATGTAAAAACGTGTTATTAAATACTACAATTTTATATTATGTTTTAACTAATTTAGTAGGTAATTTAAAAGTTGTAACATAATTGTTAACAGGACTGTGAATTTAAAAATCTAAATAACATAAATGTGGTTTTAAAAACTGTTTTCAATTCCTTTCTTATTTAGAACAAACATTTTGTTATTTGCATTAACTAAAATAAAATTTGTATTAAAAAAAACATCAACAGGTATGTCGCTCACACCTTAGTTCGAAAAAAAGTTACATTTTCCAAATTTTTGCCTATCAACGTATAGAACGCCACTCAAATAAATAGAATAGTGCAGTTTGAGGCGTTTGAAATAAACTCCATCCTTTTAAAAATCTAAGTAACATAAACGTCGTTTTAAAAACTGTTTTCAATCCCTTTCTTATTTAGAACAAACATTTTTGAAAATTTTTTTAGGCAAAATTGTTATTCGACGTTGCCATAAACTATAAACTTAGTTTTGAAGTTCGCTCGGAAATCCTTCCACTACAAAATTAACTAAAGTAAAATTTGTATTAAAAAAGATACCAACAGGTAGGTATGTTACTCACACCTTAGATCGAAAAAAGTTATATTTTCCAAATTTTTTTTCTAACAACGTATAGAACGCCACTCGAATAAATAGAATAGTGCAGTTTGAGGCGTTAAAATAAGCTCCTTCTTTTTAAAAATCTAAATAACATAAATGTGGTTTTAAAAACTGTTTTCAATTCCTTTCTTATTTAGAACAAAAATTTTGTTATTTGCATTAACTAAAATACAATTTGTATTAAAAAAAGGCGGGTAAGTCGTGGATGTCGCTCTGCTGTACAGTAGGTTACAAGTGGGTTACTGTAATGGATGGAATTAAATTTGAATCCAATGATATTATATCATTGTATACGAAAAACGATTCTGAACGGAGATGATTTGTCAGTCTAGGATATATTATTTTTAAAGAAAAACTTATGGAGAACCTTGTACCAAATTTTAAAAACTTAGTTATAAAAGAAAAAATTTTTACGATTTTTCAACCACTAAATTACTTGCAAATTTTCGCAATTTTGACATATTTCGTATAAATTTGAACTTTAAATGCTTATAAATAAAAATTGTGACAATGTATTCCTTTTATTTTGCAACTGCTATTGTAAAAATATGTTAGGAGCCTTGTATTAAATTTCCAAATCTTAGAATTAAAAAGAAAAACTTTTATGAATTTATGTCTAAGATAATTTGAACATTGCCGTAATTTTTACGTATTTAGTCAAAATTTGAACTTTAAATGCTTATAAAAAAAAAATCGTGACTATATATTTCTTTTATTTTTCAATTGCTATTGTAAAA
>NC_042495.1:114879694-114933728 GCF_005508785.2 Acyrthosiphon pisum
TTCGCAATTTTTACATATTTCGTATAAATTTAAACTTTAAGCGCTTATAAAAAAAAATTGTGACTAACGATTTTGGATTTTTTTTTATCACTGTGAGAACAACTTATAAGAAACCTTGTATTAAATTTTCAAAGTTTTCTATCCAACCAAAAATTTTTTATCGTTATTTAAAAAAAAAATACTTAGAAAAATTGAAAATTTCATTTGTCTATAAATAGCTCAAAAAAAGTCGAAACACTTTGAAAATTTAACCCTGTATAGACAACGCTAATATAAACATCTGTTGCAAATTTCAAGTGCTTACAATAATTATTTTTTGAGTTACAGTAAAATTAAGTATTCGTTTTTGTCAAAAATTGGTTTTGCGTAAAAATGCGCGTTTTTCCGTTATTTTTTTAAGGTTTTTCCTGCCGCTTTTGAAAAGTATTGGGAAATTTTCACTTTTGACCCCCCCAAAGTACCAACTAGATTCACTTTCCTTTCAGAAAAGGTACAACTTTTGAAAATCGAAGCATTTTTACTGCTCCAAAAGTTGTCGTCAGACACAAAAAAAAAAAAAAAAAAAAAAAAAACACATCATTGTAAAATCAATACATTCATCACTTCGTTCAGAATCTAAAACCATCAACGGGTATGTCGCCCACACCTTAGTTCAAAAAAAAGTTACATTTTCCAAATGTTTTTCCTATCGACGTATAGATCACTACATTATTGATCCTTAAAAACACTGCAGAACAATAAATTATTGCACAATAAAAGCACTAACCACATATTATTATAGTACATACATAGATACGTCATTACTCATTTAACATTTTCCATCAACTCCAACTGTGTTAGGTATCTATATTTTTACTGGTTACTAAACATTTTTCATCATCTCCAAGTGTTTTAACCAAGTACTACCAAAATGATTATGGTCTTTGGATCAAATCAAACATTGTTAAACTGAATGTAACTTATTCTTTATGGTATGAACTTTATACGACGTATTACGGTTTGTAAACGTCAGGCTGCGGGCGCTGTCGACGTGTTGTTGCCTGCCTACATGATAGGCACGTCTTGACGCAACAACAATCTGACAATTTAATAATAATAACAATAATAATATAACACCACCGCGAACACGCGTGTTGCAGGTTTTTCGAGAAGACCATCTACAACGTGACGTTCGCCGTACCGGCACTGTGCTGTTTCGCGGCCATCGTCGACTCGCTGGTCCGCAGCTGGCTGACCGCCCGGGCCACGGTCGGGCTGCAGGTGACAAGAAGACCCGGCTGAAGATGCACCGGAAGCGCACGCTGCAGCTGCACCTGTACGTGAAGATCGCAACGCTGCTGTTCGCGGTGAACGTGTTCGGTTACGTGGCCAGGAACGGGTCGCCGGCATCCGACCCGGTGGCGTGGATCGCGTACAACGTGGGCCACTCGCTGCAGGGCATACTGGTCGCGCTGGCCGTCACGTGCAATTGTCAGGTGCTGAAGATCTACACGCGGTCGTTCGCCCGGCGGCGGCGCCGAAGGCCGCGCAACGGCAGCGCGACCGCGCTGTTCGACAAACGCGACAACGACATCAGCGACACGACGTACCTGCAGAACCTCACGTGGGATCCCGTCCCGCTGCCCGTCTAGAGCGTTACGGTGGACAGCGACGCGGACGAACACGACAGGACTACGCAACTATAATATCATCCGGCCACGGCCGCGTCCGTCTACACTGCGGTCGCGCGTCACCCGATGAGCGGACAGACATGAGCGGCTGCGTGACGATGGGCTGGAAGGGAGGGAGGGACGCGGCAGCATATTATTATGTATTATTATATTTTTATTATTATTATTACTATTGTATTATTATGTATTCATGTATTAACCAACACCCACACCCGCCACCTACCGGCCGTACACCAGACCCACGCACGATGCCCCCGCTGCTTGATAAAGCTTATAATATCGTTGCACACGGCCACTCGTCCATCGGAAATAATTCGGTCTATTCGGAATACTGTTTTTCGCGAAGACGTGGGTGCGTGTGCGCAATATTATTAAAATGTACAATATTGTATAATATTATAGGTACGTATCACGTTTTATGAAAACTACTGTCGAATCAATATTTTAGTAGATACATCATAATATTATTTAGCACATGAGTTTATAAACATTTTTGATTCAGGGCCCGAATATATTGGTTGAAAACAAATTTGACCTCGATCAAATTAGCCCCCCACCGAGAGGTGGCCCATTTGTCCACCACAAATTCAAAAAAAAAATCATATTATGTTCTAATTATTATGTTATATAGAATATTGAAATAATATCAATTAAAAGTTCAACACTGCTATATATATCGACCTTTAACATAATGTTGATAATAAAAAATATACGTAGAACATTCAGCATTATTGTTAGCTCACCGTCCACAATATGTATGTATTACTACATTTACATAGAAAATAATAGTTCAAGTACCTACTATGCACGCGTTTACTGGCTACCTACAAATAAACTCAAATAAAATAATGAATTTAACTATGGGCCGTTATAATAATATGGAAATATTGAAGTTTAATAACCACATTGTATACTATATATAAGTAGGTAGGTACGAGTCGTATAAGAAATAAAAATTTGCCGGTAGGCGTACGTATAAATAATAATATATAAATAAATTACATCCAAAATATGAAAAAATGTCATAAAATTTGAAAATAAAACACTATGTGTATAGAGTCTTGGGGACTAATATGCCTATACGATTACCAAAGCTATCAAATCATCGTATACTATAGGTACAGCGTACAAAGCGTTTTTGAATTTCGATACAAAACGTTAAAGTCGTCGACAACCACTAACAACTTCTTAGATTTATGTCACGATATTATTACATTATATAATAACTACAATATTTTCACGAGCTACAGCAATATCAGCAATTCGGCTAATATCGCAGTCTGCGGTTGAGATGCACGTTGATCAGTGATCAATGCTCGTGCTATAAACCCTTTTCAGTTTTCCGACCATATAATATAGTGCATTATACGCAAATACTTATTAAGTTGGACCTATTAATTTTATTTTAGCCAAATAAAATCCCAATATTATGAATAAACGTTAACCTTGTTTTTACAATTATTTGCGTATATTATATTATATTATAAAACATTTATACATCAACTACCTACCTACTATAATATATAACTAGGTACTGTTGTAATATAACCTAACAAGCACTGTTGTATCATTGTTATTACTTACATAATATAACTACTACCTATATGTATATAGTATATTAGTATCTATATGTACTTACCTACCTCTACCTAGTATCCACATTCCACATAAATAAATAAATGCATGTCGTAGTAAGTACATATATGATATTATATGGTAATATATTTTGCATCACTTATGAACTCCTTTGGTTACTACCTATATTATTTTCTTCCTCATGAACAATAACACAATATGTGTACGAATATCCTATTTAATTTTAATACTACGAAATATATCATATATGTCAATAAAAATCATGTACAAAATACATGAAAGTTTTAATGGATAATGTTGCGATATTCTATTTACTATTTTTATATATTCAGTACACAGCGCAGGCACACATTGGAGTGTTTTGAATCTCATGACTCTACTCCCATTTTAATCCATTAAATTGATTCGAAGTTCGAAACTTTAGGTATGACGCAAGTTATATTTACGAATGTAATAGATACAAATGGTTTAATTATTTTCGAGTTTTAAATGCAGTTTTAGCTTCTGTATTTTAGATTTTAGAGTTAACGGAATTAAGTTATGCGTTATAAAAGTTAAAAGTATAGTAAATACAATCCATTTAATAAATCGTTTAAAATAATATATACATTTCATGATATATTAGTAAATATTTGATATTCTGAAAATAATATTATACATACTTTTATATTTCTATTGTGAAACCGCTGACCCATTGGAGAACTGCCTTCGCTTTGCTTTCCCAAATAATGTACATACTAAACACTATTTATTGTCTCTCTTCTAAGAGTTATGAATTTGCTATAAAAAAAAAACCATTTGGATTACAAAGTTAACATGACCTATCCCAGTATCCCCCGATGAGTTTATAAATGAGTCCAAGTGACTACCATTCTGCAATTTATTGTATGATGGAAAATATCAATATATTCAGTGAAGGTCACGGGTAAGGGTGAATGAACCAAAGCGAGTAGGGGTATATCGCACAAATAAAATATTGTATTATCATTTATCAATTATATTATCATATAAATTGTAACAGTGTTTTTTTAGTTATAGGTTAAGCTATTGTTTTTCATTACATATAAATTATAATATAATATATCATAAATAATAATTGTTAACAATTTTTTTTTCAAAACCATTAATTTACTTATTATACTTATTAATTATTATATTGTATTGTTTGATACTATGGCACTGTAACTTGTAAGATTAATTATATAATACGTAGAGATATCGTAATTATACAATATTAACACGGTATAGAAGATATTATCTTCTATACCGTGATATTAATGTAATCATATTGTGATTATATAAAACATTATTTGAGTTTTTAAAAATGATTCACTATATAGTGCTGTAATTTAATTATTAAAACCATATAAATGATGTATGTCTATAATAAGTCTTAAATTATATTATTTAGCGATTATTATTTATTGCTCTTTTGTAGTAATCCTATACCTAATCATTAACTATTAAATAGGGGTACCCATTTACGTTTCTAGCCTCTTCTAAAACTTAACCATATGTCCCCACTCCTCAAAATATTATTAATGTTTATTTTATAAGTAGTTTAATCATTGTTAGTGAATCGGTACTTAAGCATTGGTGCAACTTGGGGGGAGGAGGCTTAGCCACGAAGATTGACGCCCTCCAAAACTATCCCTTATTGAATTAGATATAAGCTCCCTATATAGGTTATTTTAAATAAATAGTATTGTAAGGTGGGCTGTAGCCCACCAGAATTTTAACCCTATAGTTGCGTCTAAGTAGTAAGTACCTAAGTGACTTAACATTTAAATTATATCAATACAACATTTTCGATTGCCGACACTTTTTGAAACAGAAAATTTGCATTTGTAAACATTATTTAAACTTTCACCAGCTAATAGGTAGGGCAAGGGAGACCATTATTCTTTGACATAACTGAATCAAGGAAAGTTCGTATAGTTTTTTCGAAACTGTTCTGGGTTCATAAGTAAAATTAAAATGGACCCATATCAATCATGTACTGTACCTACTTGAGTAAGAGTATTTGAGTAAAGCCGTAAATGTATTCATATATTTTTGAAGTATCTACTCAAGTCTCAAGTAAGTACGTACATTTTGAAATACTTTTTAAAAAATACTCGGACAAAGTATTTTAAATATTTTTTAAAAGTATTTGTGCTTATTTAAAATCAAATTCTAATTTTCAAATACTTTTTCTTGTTAATTTATAGATTTTTATTTTTATTTTAATCACGTAAAATAAAAAAAATTATGAGAATATTAGGTAATATAATTAGGAATATTAGGTAACAGGTAATTTATTTTTTTACTTTGAATTAAACTCAATCGAAAATGTAAATACTTCCACAAAAAATACAGAGAAGTCTTTTAATTTAACATTATATGATGGTAAATACTACATATTATATTAAACAAAAAACATGAAAATCGGTTCTGGTACTCAAATATTTTTTTTACTGAATATTCAACTACGTATCTTAAATACCTACCTACCTACGTATTAAAATATGCATATGTATCTATTATGTACTTGAATTCTTTTAAAAAGTATGTATTATAGGACTGACCCGTAGACATCCTTTAAAAATTTCTCACACATTTTATAGACGAATAACTCAATACCTACTTTTTATTTTATTTAAACGTAATTGTATTGGTAAAAACCAGTTCTGATATTTTATTTTACACCCTTAAAAGTTAAAACTTTGAGAAATTATTAAAAATGAACTAGGTAGAATTATTTTAACGACTATTGGAAAAATCCTTATCTGTATGAGATAAATATTTTATGTGGTTTAATCAATTTTACTTTAATTCCGTAGATTTTTGTATATGGTGACAAATATGTTACATCAACAATTTGTAAACATCCCACTCACACCTATAAAGAAAAATTATATTATACTGTAGATTGTAGAGACTAAATACGAATTGGTGTTAGCCAAAGACATTTATCGTCGTTTTAAATAATTGTAATTGAGTGATTTTGTCAATACCAAACTGCCCTTCTTAGTGAAACGCAGTATCTACAAAAATGCAAATGTTGGGAAAATGGGTTCTTCTTACGTTTTAGATTTTTCGCTTTTTTATGATATTATTTAATATGGTTTTGATCATTGTTTGTAGTTATTTACCTCAGAAATCATTACAACTACAATCAAACAGGCAGTATTAACCAGGAATTAAAATATAATATTATGTTTATATATATATTTTTTTTATAAGTAGGTATATTTCAATTCATTATGGTATCCAAGGTTTATCTATAAACTTTGCGTGGTATCAACCATACACATATTTTCTAATATAAGAACAAATTAAGATTTACCTATATATATATCGTATATCTTAATTCGTGAATATAAGTGATAACGATCACGTAATGATATCAAATTCCGACTAATCATAGTTGGGAACAAACTTATTGAAATATATATACTTTATGTAATTATGTCTTGATGGAATTATAAAATGTAATTATGAAATTCAAATTATTGTCATTCAATTACAAACTTATTAACATGTTTATATGTAGATAATGCTTGTCTGCATACCGTTAGTCAGATAATATAAGGTTAGATAACTAAGATAAGTGAGATAAGGTTACTAGATTCATACGCAGTATAACGTCTAGCCGTATACGACTGCCAAATAAATGTACTAAATGTTTATGCAGTAACTACCCAACATAGACCATAGTTAGTGTATAATTAGTTAATGTTATAAGTTCAGGGACTGGAACCTTTTTGATTTTATCGGTTTGAGTTTAGGTTTCGGTTGTCAAAAACCGAAAATTTCGGTTTCAGTTTTCAAAAATATCGAATTTCGGTTTCGGTTTCGGTTAATACCGGTTTTAACCCTTATTATTTGACTTTTTTTTTTATCAATAAGTACCATATAAAAAAATGAACATAATATTAATAGGTCTTTTTAGTGACAGGTATTTGTAATTAAGTGTAACTATTTCAGAATTTAGGTAATATTATAAAAAAATGAATTATTATAAAATAATAAATTAAAATAAATAAATACATTTTAATATTTAAAATAAATAAAAAAATTATTATTAAAAAAACAAATAAGAATCAATTTTTAACACACTTGGGTTACCCATGTTCCAGTTTGATATAATAATTTATAACTTATATATAAAAATATAAATTTAAACAATATATACCGCGCTAATGAAGACGGAAGAACAGTTTAGTAGAATTGTCATACAGAGCATAGTATAGAGAAAAGAGTTAAGGATACCCGCATTAGGTTTAGGTATTTAATATTATCAATGCAGGCATATTAGTAAGGTAACAATAATTATAATTTATAATTTATATGACAACTTACTCTGAATTCTGAATCACTTATAAACGTCCAAATTGCTATTATTTTCAGAAATTCTACATCAGCTATTGGGAATTGCGATTCAATAATAATATTGATATCGATTACATGGAAATTAGAATTTTGGATTTTTGGTATTTCTTTTATGACAATTCTGTTGTACTTGTACACATAATAATATTCTTATTTCTTAGAATTGATAAACTTTTATAGGTCTACAATTCTATAATTATTTATTATTACGAATAATTAGTTATTACCAACTTGCACCATAGATAAAATATCTATTGGATTTTGGAACCGAAAAAAACCGAAAAAAAACCGTAAAAACCTCTACATCAAAATATAGGTTTCGGTTTCGGTTCCTAAAAAAATGTATTTAAGGGTTCTGTTCGGGTTCTGGTTCCCAATATTCAAAGGGTTACGGTTCCAGTCCCTGGTTAAGTTTTTGAAAAACCTATTTATCATAAAATTATTTTGGTTACATTTGAATCAACAGTTATGTCAATTCCGGAGGATACAAAAAAAAACGTTTTGTTAAATAAAAATAAATAATTAAGATTCAAAAATTATTGAATCTTAAATTTGATAAATTTTGTCAAAATTCGATCTTTAAATGCTTATAAAAAAAAATTGTGCCTAAGTATTTTTAATATTTTTCAACTGCTATTGTAACAATATACCAGGAGCCTTGTATTACATTTTTACACTTTATTACCCAACTGACCATGTCTATACACAGCTCAAAAAGAGTCAAATTATTTTCAAAATCGTCACATGAGAAATCGAGTGAATATCAAATGTTGTAAAAATGTGAATTTCAAACGCTCATAAAAATTTAATTTGACTTGCTTGTAGACAATTTTTTTAGAAAAACTTATGAGGAAGCTTATATTACATTTTCAAATCTTAGATTTAAAAAAAAAACTTTTACGAATTCTTAACTCAAAATATTTTACTAATTTTCGTGATTTTTACATATTTTGTCAATTTTTGAACTTTAAATGCTAATAAAAAAAAACTGTGACTAAAGATTTTTAATATTTTTCAAATTTCATTGTAGCAATATAGTAGGAGCCGCGTGTATTAAATTTTCAAATATTTTTACTCGACAAATAAAGTTTTATTGACATTCAAAGAAAAAAAAACTAATAAAATAAATTGGAAACTGAAAATGTCCCTAAACAGTTCAAAAAAAATCAAAATATTTTAAAAATTTTATTATGTATAGAAAATGGAAATATAAACAGCCAGTGAAAATTTCATGTATCTACAGTCATTTTTTTCAAAGTTTTATTTTGAGGATAGATTATTTTGGAGGATTTTGAGGAAAACCGATTTTGGTTTTTGGTGTAACCATAAAACAGACGACCGTTACATGCAATTTTTATTGAATGTTTATATTAGCATTTTCTATACATGATACAATTTTCAAAATATTTTGATTTGTTTTGAACTGTTTTGGAACATTTTCAATTTCCAATTTTATTAGTCTTTTTTTCTATGAATGTCAATAAAACATTATTTGCAAACATGTTGAGTAAAAAAATTTGAAAATTTAATACAAGGCTCCTACTTTATTGTTACAATGACATATTGACATTTGAAAAATATTAAAAATCCTTAGTCACAGTTTTTATTTATAAGCATTTAAAGCAATTAAAATTTTTCTTTTTAAATCTAAGATTTGAAAATGTAATACAAAATTCCTCATAAGTTATTATCTACCTTTATCAAAAAAAAATGTCTACAAGCAAATCAAATTAAATTTTTATGAGCGTTTGAAATTCATATTTTTACAATATTGGATATTCACTCGATTTCTCATGTGACGATTTTCTTATTTTATTGTAATTAAAAAACGAATGACTATAGATATTTGAAAATTTCACTGAATGTTTATAATAGAATTTTCTATATACGATAAAATTTTGAAAATATTTTGACTCTTTTTGGGCTGTTTACGGACATTGTCAGTTTTCAATTTTTTTAGTTTTTTTTTCTATAAATATCAATAAAATTTTATTTGTTGGGTAAAAAAGCGTAAAAATGTAATGCAAGGCTCCTGATATATTTTTACAATATCAGTTGAAAAGTATTAAAAATACATAGGCACAATTTTTTAGAAGCATTTACAGTTCAAATGTTGACAAAATTTATCAAATTTAAAATTTAATAATTATTTTGTAGTTAAAAATGTCTAAAAATGTTCAACTTTTATAGCTAAGGATTGAGAATTTAAAACAAGGTTCCACGTAAATTGGTAAATATATAAATTACTTTATTCACAATATTATCATCAAATATACTTAGTAATATCATTGGCTGCTAACCGTTTTCGCTCAGAATCGTTTTTCTTATACAATGATATTATATCATTGAATTCAAATTTAACTCCATCCATTACAGTGACCCACTTGTAACCTACTGTACAGTTGAGCGACATCCACTTACCCACATTTTTTGAGTTGATGTTTTTTATTTGTTTTTTGAAATACATTTGCCTGCTTCCAGTGGGCGCCAATATTCCCCTCTCTATTTTTTTTATTGAATAAACTAGTTAACTAATGAACTAATTATAGTTATCTAATAATGTATTGGGTTTAAATAACAGATTAAAGTATACAGCAATCTCTGAGTCCTAACCTATACTATATATTACTATAGTATAGTAACACCTATATAATTTTATTTGAAATTAATTTTTGTTTCTTAAAATTTATTTGGTACTATAATATATGGTTATGCTAGATACTATATAATAATATTTTAATATTTTTTTTGCTTCCTAAAATGAAGTTATAGGTACTTACGAGTTGCAGGTTTCCCAGGCTTTATCTCTCAGAAATGAATACATTTTTTTTTATAATACCCGAACATAATATTGTAGCCGCGTGGGTTATAGTTAGTTTGTATTATTTATGGGTGTTTTCCAAAATAATAAAATGTTATAATAATTTATTTAGGTAGGTATTTATTTTAGTTTTAAATAAAGTTATACAGGTATAACCTAAGTATACAATATATTATATTATGCTGACTGCTGTTGTTATTAGTAATTAGTTTTAAATATAAGAACATTATGTTTAAATATTACACATAGTTTATGTTTATGATAATAGACAATAGTATATAAAATAAACATATTATTGCTTAGCACATATGAAAAATTATCATTTTATGTTTTTCCAGTTAGATAAGGCTTAAGGTTATTTATTTAGATATTAAGCCAATATGGTCTAGTCCAGTGGTGTAATTTGGTCATGTTTGTGCAGAGGGATTAAAACATTTACCCCACCACTAAAAAAAAAAGTGTTGGTTTATATCATAAGCACCTCTCAGTACAAGCATTGTGATTTGTATAATTCAAGTACATGTATGAAATATAAATGTATCAATAATTTTAATAAAGTTATGTAGAGTCGTGAAAATATAATCTAAGTACCATTAGGCATAAAATACTCATAATCACCTCAAAAGGTTAGTCAGACATAAGTCTGACTGATAAATTCTGATTACATCATTTATCTTTTATCGGTGAAATAGGTTGCCGAAAAAAATGTCTTAAAATCGATTGTGAACTAAACTGTATTACTATGCATACTTCAATTTTCAATATATTTGTGCAATAATGTTTACTGATTAGTGTTTATTACGATAAGTAATATTATTTATATACCTATCTTACAGTTATGTACAGCTAGCATAGCGGGGAGTCAGGTTTTTATCAGGGTTTGAAGTACTAGGTCCAACCCAATAAAACCCACTGGGCTCAGTTATAAAACCCAGTAAAAAAACCCAGCAGAAAAAATCCCAACAAACAAAAAAATTAACAAACTTTAAACTGCATATTTATTTTTATTACTCTTTAGTAACAATAAAAAAAAAATATATGTAAGCAAAAACATCAAATATTATAATTTTACGTTCCTTATTTATAATTAATTATAAACACATAACAATAAAAAATAAAAATTAAGTAATAATAATAAAACAACTTACTTTGCTGGTGAATGGTAATAAACAAATTAACTGTATAATATTATATAGGTAGATAAATTCAGGGACGGCCTGGCCCACTGGGATACAGGGTAACCTGGTCGCCTGACCTATTGGGACTTTCCTGGTGGATGCATGAAATTATTTTTTTAAATAATTAGTATTTATTTATATGCATAAAATATATAATATATAAATGTATAATATGATATACATATACAATAATATGTATTTGTTGATTATTTCTTTATACTAAAAAAATATAGGTATTTGTAAACCATACTACAAGAGGAAAATCCTATAATTTGATACGCTATATTATAGTAGGTACCTATCTATAATTGTTTTGGAGTTTTGTATTGTCAAAGAACTATGTGGTGAACACTAGGTGATTAAATATTGAACCAAACGAGATTAATAGATACAATAAGCCATTACTAATAACTAATAAGTAATAACTATAATTGCTCATTTAAAATTGGTATATTTTGCGACGCATAAACGCAAATACGCAATATTATTATTGCGTACTATTATGCTTCGTCCGATCGGCGATCGTCCGAGAAAAGTAACTTCTTAACACACACGAGTGCTGGTCGCTCTCTAAATTTTATTTTTACTCAATTTTTATCTGAAAGACTTCAAATGTATATTTTAACTTCTACATTTAAAATTTTGAAAATCAGACACTGATCATACTTGCAAAATGTTGTCTTCTTTTGAATAAAAAAAAAACGAAATCCGACTATTTTACAGAGTGTGAACGTTTTTCTAGTATGTTTTTGTATTATAAATGCACCGGCTCTAACGCCCTTAAAGATATAAATTATGAATTGTTTATAAAAGCTTCAAGCATAGTATTACCAGATTACCTGCTTGTAATTTCATTTAATAAATTGTGAATTAAACTTTTTTTAAATTTTATTTAAGCGATTACAGATATAGATGGAATATAGATAGGCCTATCTAGGCATTTGAAATTAGAATCACACTTAACTTGATACTGATTTATGGAATGTTTTTTTTTGTGGTCCTCTAATATAATATAATATAAACTAAAAGGTCTAATAAATAAATAATTATATAAATATTGTGATCATAATATAAAACATATTATTATCAGCCCCCACTAAATCCCACATAGTTACACGTTACACCTATATGACGTGGACATAGATATGTGGCCTGGGTAAATGGGAATACATTTTCCCGGCCTGAATTTTTCTCCTACACCGACCTTGGGTAGGTACACCAAAACTTTTTATATTTTAATATTTCTTTATAAGTATCTTAAATATAATAGTTATAACTTATAGTCTATAGGTAATAAGTTAGGTAATAGATATAATTAAATGTAAATAAGCAATAGGTATATGTTTTAAGTTTTAATGTTTATGGAACTGCCTCAGTAAAAAAGTGCCAAAAAACGGCATTCAATTGCAAATTATTAAAACCGATTATTACCCATTTAAACCCAACTGGGTCGGGTTTTTTGAACCTTCGTTTTTACTTTTTATGTATTATTTCTATAAAATAAACTATAGTGCCTAATACCCACATCATAAATAAGTACCTACTTAAATATGGCTTACCAGTTTTAAAAAAAAAAGTTATGTGGGGGATGTGACAGTGACACCCAAATCCTCCCCACCATAATTACGCATTTACGCCACTGTAGAACTGGTTAAACATTTAAACTCCCACACCCAATTGACTATTAAAAGTTCAAGCCATAATAATATCACCTCTAAACGAGGTAGCAGGTACCTAAATAGAGTATAGACATACCTTCCGGAGCTTCCATGTATACGATGTACCCTCAAAACTTACTATGCAGCAGAGCGACTGGCCGACTTCCCCAGTTTTTAAAACGAAAGACGCAAGTTATGCTGAAATAAACTTTTTGTAAAAAAATTGATTTTCCAAAAATTGAATGACTACAATATTTTTGATTTCATTTAAGAATTATTTCAAGTGTTAATTTATTATTTTCGAAAAATAACGTGTGTAGATACTCAAAAGAATCACTCTGTATATTAAGTAACAACTAAATAAGGTACAATATAAAGGTATACAAATACAATGTATTGTTATTATCATGTTGGTCCGCGGTTACTACATACCCGTCCTTTATCGTCCGTTATCTACAAACGGTAGCGCATCGGTTATCAGCCACTTTCCGTATGAACGTGTTATTTATATCATGCGCACACGCACACACCAATTACCGAATCCCAGTAGTTGTAGGCAGTAGCGCACTGATAGCGTTTTGGGGCAACGAACAAGCAGGCAGCAAGCTCGCCGAGTCGCTACGATTTCATTCACCTGGCTGGCGGACGAGCGATATACTATTATAATTGTGGTGTCGCACTGTCAGTTATCGGCGGCGGGTCTGAACAGTCAAATTCCGAAGCTCGCGTCCGCGACTGTTCTGCCGACGACCGAACGACATCGCCGCCAAACGTTTTACGTCGGTCACGCTCGCCGAGTGCTGACGTCCGCTAGCACACCATGCAGTCTGCGCCGTCGGGCCCAACGTCGTCCGAGAGTCGATTGTGACGTACTTGTAAGTCTTTATTATTTCTGTTATTATTTACCTGTTTTTTTCTAAATATTTCACGGTTAACTACCCTATCAGCAGCTATGATCGTCACTTTTGTCACGACTTCTATGATCGGTTTGAGGATATGTTACGAACCTTCCAAAATCACTGTCTTTAAATGGGAGATATAATAATAATATAGTGTCACATAGTGTCTTCGGGACAGGTTTAGTGATGAGAATGTATTGTCGTTTTGTTGATTTAGTGCCGAACGGTGTATCATACATAACCGATCAATATGACAAAAATGATCGTCGTTCGTTTTGCCTGTCATACAACTGATGTTGAGAACTGAGTCTTCCCACAATTGGCCGGTGTTGGGCAAGTGTCATGGCTGCCTGCACGGTTTCATTTCTATTGTGGATAGTCGCATTACAATGGATTTCAGCTCAAGACTATTCTTCTCAGTGGGCAGCTCACATCGAAGGTGGATTAGAAATAGCCAAAAGAGTAACAGAAAAACATGGATTCGTTTTGCTTGGGGAGGTAAATAATTTTATTTTATTTAATCAATCAACATCCAACTCTCCCTAGAAAACATTTTACAGAATATGTACATTAAAACTACCTATAAAATTGTTTAGTGATCTAGAATTTAAAACTGAATTAAGAAACTGCTCTGTTGTAATATTAAATATATAAACATAAGAATTTGAAACTAGTTTAAAAAAATAGACCTGTTGTAAATTGTAATTTACCTATTACAACATTTAGGATTGAAAAAAAACTCAAAAGTACTTAGTATGAATATTATTAGGCTTGTAATAGTTCTTACTACTTCTTAGTTAGCATAAATAACTAGGTTAAACTATTAATGTAAGGAAAAAGAAAAAGTCAAATGAAATTTGGTGGTCAGTAAGTTGTTGTTAGTTGTACGAATGCAAGTATCTCAAATAAAGTAATAATATTATTTATTTTGTTTCTGTCTTATATAAGACATTTGTAGTCATTTGAGTATACCTTCTGCAATGGTTGGGTACATCCTTGGTACAACAATTTAATTAACCAGTATTAAAATAAAACTCATATTTTAGATTACATTATTATGAAATACATTTTAAAATATAATAATATAGTTCCATTGAATACATTGTGGATGAATTTGTGTATTTAATTTGTTTACCGTCTATTGCTTAAACATAATTTACTCTACTTGGTATGAATGTTCCTTACTTATTCTAACATGTATGAAATGTAGTTTTAAATTAATATTGTAATATAGGTGTTATCATTATTTAATTTATAGCTAGATCATAAAATAAACCCTATCCAAATCTATTGTCCACCTTTACTCTTTAGACTATGAGGGTATGATTTATATATTATCAATAGCCTTTAATCAATTTTTAGAACTTGACCAACTTAACTATTTACATGTAGTTGCTTACCTCTTATCAAATACAGGTGTTATTAAACACTTATACATTTTTCATGTAATGTAAATTGGGTGGCTAAAATGTACTGATAAAAAAAAATTGACTAATTTATGAACATACTATTCATTATTCAATACTAGACCAGGTGATTTACCAAGCTATTGCTCACCCACTTTTTTTCGTTTAGTAACAAATTTATTAAAATACTAATTTTTGGAATTTCTTTATTTTATTTGATATTATATTTTTTAATATAGGTACTTAAAACCATATTTTCAAATTCTCATGATTTTGTGTTAAGGGGTGTCCTGTAACGATACTGACTTGTTTTTCACATGGGTTTTTGGGGTTACTGTGAATTATTTAATAGATATTATTTTTTTGAAAAAGTAGTTTCACTGTTATTAAAATTTTTACATTAAGGTTAATAATTCTTAAAATGGTTTTAGATAAATAATATAGATATAATATTGTATTTATTATACTTGGGCCATTTTTACAAATTATAAAATCTTCATAGTCCCGCCATATCCTTAATTTACAAAGTTAAATAACTCAAAAAACATAAGTTATAATTTTTATATGGTACATCCACTAAACAATTAAAAGTAGAAAAATGTTTAATTATTATTTGAAAAATAGAAGTTTGTATCTCCACAGGATACTTCTTAACTAGTACAAGAAATCTCAAGAATTTGAAAATATGGTCTTCAATTACCTATATTTCAAAATCAGATTTTGAATACAGAATAACTGCATCTTTGGAGAAAAATGTGTTGAGCATGCTCTGTGCAAATAATCGCCCAATATAATACAGAATATTTTGTATTATTATTACATTACAAATTGTATTGAATTTTGAAGTTGTGAAACGTTGTCAAAATAATACCTATGAAATATATTTTTGATATTTTATAGAATATATACCAAAATTATAAGAATTTATAATATACATTTAAATATATTATATAATACCAATATATATTTAATATTAAACCACCTCTTAAAAAAAAAATATTTAACTAAACACAGGTTACAAAATCAATATCTACCAACTATTTATGGAATTCAATTATAAAATTATTTTAATAATTGCAATCAAAAATTCTAAGAACGATATTGAAAGTTCTATTACATATCTCCAATAAAACATTATGTATAGTGACAATAATAGTGATCTTAAAATTCCAACTGTTAAAGTAAATGCTAAACACACATAGGTAATTACTTATAATACCACGCAAATGCTCTTCTCCGCTCAACTCCATTAACTTCAATCGTCTCGTCTCAAAAAATATATTTATCTAATATATCATTAATGTAGAAATCTTTAAAACATTCCTTCTCTATCCAAGTAAAAAAATATAGATCATCTATTGTGTGGAGTGGATTAATGAGTCTCCTCTTTCTCCTCTCATGCTCTTTTTCAAGTGTAGTTATAAAATATTTTATCACTTGTTTTTATCGTACCTATAATATTTGTACAGATTGTATGATGAAAAAAACTATAAATAAATAAACAAATTATTTCAGATTTTTCCAGACTATTATCATCTAGAACACAATCATGTATCGAAGAGATCAGTTAACCCAGGGCTTGAACATCATAAAAAACTAACATCAGAAGAAAATGTAAGTACATAAATTTATTATTTAGATGCTATTTATATTTTTTACTAAAATATGATGTTAAACTTATATAATATCATTTATTTTTATTTTGATATCTATATATAATAGTTCTTAATTTTGTTTTTAATGGTTTCTTTGGCTCTATATTAGGTATATGAGGTAGCAATATTTTGTTTTTTCGTAGAAATTTTGATGTTACAGTTGGCTCTTCTTCATTTGTTGATCTATTTTCCATTTTGAATAAATTTATTGGAATTGTATTTGTAATATTTGTTGGAATGGTATTTGTAATATTTGTTGGAGTTGGATTGGTGTTCACATTATTGTTTTGATTATTAAAAATACTATTTTGCTGATATAAATAATTATAATAATTTAAGTATTGTTCATATACTTGATTGTAATATGATTGTTCTGCGCCAATATTGGTGGATTTCCACTGTTCAGTATCAATAGCAAACTAAAAAATATACGTATAAGTTCATTTATTTCACATCAAAATTTTAAAATATTATACACTTTTTTTTCATTTTTAAATTGTGTTTATATGTAATAAAAATAAATTAAACATAAATAACTAGACAGATATCTGTATGAGTTTTCAAAGCAAACTGTTTGTTTACAAATTTAGATTTTACTCATTTTTTAATTTTTTTTTTATTGGTAGTTCCTTGTGGAAAAAAAGTAAATTTATTGTCAAACAAGCCTTAGGCAAATCAATATAGCTGAATTAGTAGAATAAGTTTTTAAAATCTGTACTAAAAATAACATAATAATTTTAGGTCAATAAATTATTTTATATATTAAATATACTAATATACTATTATTTAACTATGTATTTACTATGTTATCCTTATTTGTATTTAATTTAATTAGACATATAAAATATATTTAAACGTATATATAATATTTAAGAAATAATTTATAATTGATAGATAATTATTAGATCTCTCATAAATATGTACATACTTATGCATTATTCTGTAAATTATATTTTAACACAAAAATAAGTATTTAAATGTATATACTACCAATAGTATTATATCAATAACAATGTTACTAATTTACTATACCTGGTCAAATGACAGTACTGCTACAACACAATTTAAAAACAAAAGTAGCATTGAATTCATGTTGAATGTTGAGTGTTACTATTTGTGGTCTAGCCCGTGAATGAAAAAAAATGTATGCGCTTTTATACGTATATATACATATTCATTGTATTATAACTTCTTTTAAAATAAACAACATATTTATCTCTTTTTCATTCTCTAAACAAACATTTATAGAAAAATGCCAAATCATTAAATTTGTCACGTAGAAAATAATCAATTGTTTATTATTATTTTTTCAGGTGAAGTGGGCAAAACAACAAACAATTTTAAGTCGATCAAAAAGAGACTACTTAACTTATGTTCGAGATAGCAGGACTTCAAAAAGATTTGCAATTAAAGGGGGATTAAATGATCCAAAATGGCCTAAAATGTGGTATTTGGTAAGTAGTTTATAGTATTTATTGTAGAATATTTTTTGAATTTATATTTTGAAATGTTTTATTTATTATTTATGATAACCCATAACATATTATTTAATAATTTGAATACTTTATAATCTATATAAATCATAGCATTGGGTATTAAAAGTATTATAATATACAAACATTGTACACATTGTTATTTATTTTTTACCTTGCCTAATGCAAAATTGTATGTAATGACCTTGTGGCAGTATACATGAATGGTTTTCATTTCCTGTATCTACTTTTTCAATGTTAATTATTAGTTATAACTTAAATTTATAATCTTATCAGTTTTGATACATTTATACCATTATAATATGAATAACCTTCTAAATTTTAATATCATTTAGAACCGTGGTAAAGATATGGACATGAATGTTCAAGGTGCTTGGGAAGAAGGGATTACAGGAAAAGGATCTGTTGTTACAATATTAGATGATGGCTTAGAAAAAGACCATCCAGATTTAATAAAAAATTATGTAAGTTTGTTTAAAAGACAGTTCCTGGTTAATTCAATATTATTAACTATAATTAAATATCCCGTTGTTAAATGTATGATTTGTAGGATCCCTCGGCTAGTTATGATATGAACAATAGAGATGAAGACCCAATGCCTAGATATGATCAAATGGATACAAACCGCCATGGTACTAGATGTGCAGGAGAAGTGGCAGCAACTGCCAACAATTCTCTGTGTTCGGTTGGTGTTGCATTTGGTGCGAGTATAGGTGGGGTTCGAATGTTAGATGGGGATGTGACAGATGCAGTTGAAGCTCGATCTCTAAGTCTGAATCCTCAGCATATTCATATCTATAGTGCATCATGGGGTCCAGACGATGATGGTAAAACTGTAGATGGACCAGGTGAATTGGCCACTCGAGCTTTTCTTGAGGGCATATCAAAAGGCCGAGGTGGTAAAGGATCAATATTTATATGGGCGTCTGGTAATGGTGGCCGTGAACATGATAATTGTAACTGTGATGGATATACAAATGCTATTTGGACATTAAGCATCAGTAGTGCAACACAAAATGGTCATGTCCCTTGGTATTCTGAAGCTTGTAGTTCCACTTTAGCAACAACGTATAGTAGTGGAAGTAATTATGAAAGCCAGGTAATAAAAAAATTCATTATAATGTTACTTAAAATTATTTATTGAATATTTTATAAAATTATAGATCATTACAACAGATCTACATCATGAATGTACTAGTAATCATACTGGTACATCTGCATCCGCCCCACTAGCAGCTGGGATAGTAGCTTTAACATTAGAAGCTAATAATAAACTAACTTGGAGAGATATGCAGCACATTGTAGTGTTAACAGCTAGGCCAACTCATTTATTAGCTTCTGATTGGATTATAAATGGTGTAGGACGAAAAGGTATTTTTACATAACAGAATTAAATCATTAATTGTTACTTGGTTATAAATATTTTTAACAATATTTTTTTTTTTTTTAAAAGACATTTTATGATAAGTGAATATTATATATTAATAGAAAAAAATGGATAAAAATTTGTAAATTCAAGCAGATTAGGAGTAACAAACAAATAAATAAAGGCTATAAATTGTTAAAATTGATTAATCTTAGTTTCATATTTTTATTTTATTATTTATTTATTTTAGTGAGTCATTCTTTTGGCTATGGTTTAATGGATGCTACTACGATGGTAAGATTAGCTCGTAAATGGAAAACTGTTCCAGCTCAACATATTTGCAATGTTACTGCTCAAGTTTTTGAAAAGTATGTCTGATTGAATACATTTTTATTTTTGCTAAATAAATTATTTACTTAAAATTGTTTAATGTTTAAATTATATTACAGACCAGTACCTGCACGTAGCACAGTCACAATACAACTTTTAGTAAAAGAATGCAATAGTGTAAATTTTTTAGAACATGTTCAAGCTAAAATATCATTAACAGCTAGTCGACGGGGTGATATCAAAATTGATTTAACTTCTCCAAGTGGTACAAAATCGACACTACTTGCTCCAAGAACTCATGATAATTCACATGCTGGATTTCATGTGTGGCCGTTTATGACTGTACATATGTGGGGAGAACGTCCATTCGGTACTTGGCAATTGACTATTCATAATGAAGGAAAATTATTAGGTAAAAATCAAATTTATTAATTAAATTCACTGTATTATTGTAACTTTTTTTTAAAAAACAAAATTTCCAGTAATGTGGATGAGGTTAACTAGATATTTATAATCATAATAATCATAAATAATAAAACATTTAAAGTATGTACATATTACTAAACAATGTTTTTAAATGTATCATTTATCAAAGTTGTATTATTAACTAACAATCTATTGCCACTTATAAATTGATGTGCTTTAGGTCGATCTTCTTTACACGAGTGGTGTTTGATATTGTACGGTACTAAATATTCCCCAAGGACATTATCTCCTACTATCTATCCAGTGGAACAGCCACCCAAACCAATTCCCCGAAGAAATTCCAAAAATACAAAAAAAAAATCAAAAAAAAGTAAATCGCAAAAACAGTCTACCACTCCAGTTAGTACCCTCATAAAACAAAGTGTTTCCAGTTATAAACCAAATGTTCATATCGTTCTTTTTCCTATTAAAAATTCATCCAAATTATCTCCTACACTAACAGACAACATCCAAACATATCCTAGCAGCCATAGACTCTACAGTTTACAAAATGTGGATGGCAGGCAGACAAAAAAAAATTTGTCGCCTGAAAGAAACATATCACCTACAACTACAGGCAAGAATGTCAGCATGGAAATCACCATTTTCTTTGCATGCCATGCTATAATTATACTTGAATAAAAAAAAATAGGTATCATTTATTATTTTGCTTATTTTGGTAAAATAAATTCCTTTATATTTTTAGCACATCATAGGGTATTAGTTGTATTTGTGTAGTCATATAATATTATTAATTTATTAATTTGGTTGTGTTGAATAATTTTAGTTTATAATAAAAAGTATATTTTTATTGCACATTTTTTCTTAAGTTGAAAAATACATTTGATAACATATTTATAATAAAAGATGATAAAATAAATAATTTGATTTAACATTTTGTTTGCAAGTTCCTCATTTTACTCTATATTTACCTACTTAATTTACTTTTATTATTATATTTGCATTTATAATAAAATAATCATTAATTGTTTATGTAAGTATGTCATTACTTATGCTACGATTTCTATTTTTTCATGTTATTATTTATAAAATATGTTTTCAAATTATTATTCACATTTAATAGTTGTAGAAGATAAAATTAAAGTTTTACAATTTTTAGTTGGCACTTATGTTGCAAAATGTATAGTTTATATTTGATATTTTGATAATTATAGTTGTTTGATTTTTATTTAACCAACACTTTTATAGACCTTGTTTAATAAATTCACTTATACATTTTTGGTTTTAGCTACCATGACTGATTGGGAAATGGTTTTTTATGGAACAATATTACCTCCAGAACAAACACATATACTTCCAACAATAAGTATAAGTCAAAACCTGACATCAGAAGATGAACCAGAACAAAATTTCAAATCTGGACAATGTCGTGTGACCACTGCTAAATGTTTAGGTTTGTTATTAATTTTATGTGCAATAATCCCTTATTTCTAACAGGGTAAATAAATTAAGGTTTAATTAAGTCTTCCCATAAAAGTGCCATATAAATTGCTTCAGGCTTTAATTTTTTTGAGACCCATAGATAATTATAAAAATAATAATCATTTGGTTTTATAAATCGAGAAACGGTACTTTAGGTATTCCACTGGCCAATGTAGACTAATTGGCCATTGTCGGAAATTTTGAATTCGTTATCGTACTCTGATCTGTTAAGTACCTATTTATTTTGATATATTCAGATCAATCACCAGTATAATTTTGTAGATCCAATTAGTAGAGCTACAAATATTGAATGCTTATGGCAATTTGCTAAAAATAAAGAACACTCGAGAACTCGTATGTCAATTCCTATATTGGTAAATTTCTGAACCTTCAAAAATACTAAAACATTAACTATATCTACTAAAAAAATATTACGTTGATAAATTAATTTCTCCTTTATAAATAAATTTGTATCTATCTTCAATTTTATACGTTTTATAAATGTATTCATCATTTTAAAAAATAGTAATTTATTTATTATAAACTATAATTAACAATATGTTAATATTGATATTTTTTTTCTTTTTTGAGTTGAAATATACAATCTATATTAGTATATATGATATAAGAGTATAAGACACATAAGATGAGTATACAAAATATTGAGTAAAGAAGCCATACAATGATGACACTTTTTTAATATTAATATAACACAATTATATGTCATTCTGTGTTATAAATATTACTAATATGCTAAAAACAAAAACTGTGAACATAAACTTGGCGTTAATTAATAAATAAACAATATAATATCTATACCTGCCATATCTATTGTAATAAAGTAATAACAAATATAAACTTTTAGTTAATACCAAATGGTTACGAAAACTGAATCCAAATTTCCACCGGCAGCCAGAGTACAATAACCAAAAAGTACCCAAGAAATAAATATCTTTTCTTAAAGAAAACATTTTATCAAATTTAGATTTAAATTTATTATAAATCTTATTTTTTAATGTAATGAAGTTCAATATAACCATAATTAAAAGTTTCTTATTATGTTCTCATACAAAAAGTGTATTGGAATGGTAAATTTAAAATTACTTTAATATTGTTGTAATTATAAATATAATACATAATATTATTTATCTATGGGTCTTGAATTTTACATTATGAAGCCTTTTCAGTTTAAATTAATTTTTTTCTGGTACTTGTTTGTTATGACCCCTGTGATAATGAGTTAGACTTCATGCTTCAGCATGATATTAACAGTTAAATAAATTAGACACTAAGTTTCTGTAGTAAATGGTTTATTATTATTATTATAAAAAAGGCCCTTCCGGTTTACATGCATTAATGTAATTGCATAATGGCTAAGTTTCACTCATAAACACAGTGGTTAATATATAATACGTACCAGTGGATCTGACTAATATTGTGGGATTATTGAATCAATACAACAAACAAGTATCTATTTTTGTTAAAACAAATATATTTGAGTTGTTCATAATACATTGTAATTAATATAGGTTGAAGGATACAGATTATTTTAGTTTCTTCAAAACATAGGTGTGCGCATGGGTCTAATAGAGTATGCTTTTGCTGCACCTGACTAATCCGGCTTTACTTTTAAATGGGTAGATTGTGTTAGACTAGTTAACCCTTGTAGAATTTTCATATTGACGTGAACAATTAAATGAAAACAATACCAAATTATTAATAATACCAATATGTTCCCAATATTTAGTACCGATAAATATTAATTTAATTTATAATCATACATGTTTGATAATTAAAAATAATATTTAATTTACATCTTTACAGTAGCTACAAAGTATCACTTGCTTCAAAAATATATATAAGACTACCCTATAATCTTTTGTATGACTACAGCCAAATATGAATTATTCATTAATAGTATTAGTTGGTGTGTTTTAAAATTATCTCTTATGTAAATTAATATATTATACCTATGGATCTTTCTATGAGATTTTGCCATATTGCTGACACAGATATTTTCTGCATCTAACCTAGAACACGGCACACACCTATGCTTTATAATATTTACTGTGTATTATAAACAATTTCCAACAACTATATTTCCCATGAAACCAAATTTTATTTTAGTTAGAAATATGTTGAGTAATTCAGTAATGTTAATTTAAAATAACTTGATTAAATAGAAAACTACGAATTGAGGAGTTTAAAAGTACATACTGCCAATGTTTATCTTTACATGATGTCTTTTACAGAAAATTAATTTTTTTTTATATATATATATTTAAACTATAAACACATCACATAAAGTTAATTGTTTTAACTGTACAATTTAAATATTATATGTATTATATACTAATTAAAAATTGTAAATAACAATGTTATTCCTTTTTATAATAGTAAGTTAATCATAATGATTTTTTTATTTTGGTACAGTAGTATAGTACACTAATCATTATAGATATTTCTCGAGCCTCAATCTAAGCATCAAAAATATTAAAATAATAATAGTAAAAATGCGAATAAAATATATTAATTGTTAACAAAATAAAAATCAATGCATAGCTGGAATTTTTAAGATGATTTTAGGAAATCATATTTTATTTTAATATTTTGACCTTATTATAAGTGCAGAAATTTGTAAATTTAGTTTGCATTCAAATGTACCATAAAACATTTTAGACCAATAAATATTATTATTATCTTTCACTCATACATCCATAATATTATAACATTTAGTTCAATAATAATTTAAAAAAATAATATTATTTTTAAATTTGTTTATAATTTGCATAAAGTTATTTTTATATGTCAAATAATGCTGAGCATATTAATATAAAACCGTAATACTCAATGCACTGTATGTGATATTGTATAAAGTTTCCACATTGTATATTATGGGCTATTATATAGTATGCGGTCTACCAGTGAAAATAAAAATAATAAGAAATAAAAAATTCTTTAAAAACTAATAGTTTCAACTTTGTTTGACATCTGTTTCATTTGCAATGTAAAATTCTCATTTCTTTGTCCCTCTTCTTACGTATGTAAAAATTCATCTTGCTTCAAAACTTATTCAAAATCGCCTGCAGAAATATAAACCAGGAGGGAGTAGGAGGGGAATTCAAAAATCTCCAATACTACAGTCGATTCTATTTATTTTTTTTCACAAGTGATAAGACAATTACATTAACCAAAATATTGCCGGCCGGCACCCCACCGCAAGTGCCTGTGCACTTATTACATTGGCAATTTTCATAGTTTGCCAAAAAATTTCTATTAATTCAATTGTAGGTGTTTGATTAATTTATTCTTATGATTAGATAAAAATATTTCGCCAATATATTGAGTGTGTGACTGCGTGAGTGTCAAAATAAAATGTATATTAAATTGTAATGTCTCACAATCAGTGACAGTGTTTGAGTCCATACTCTTATAAAATGTCTAAGCATATTGTTATCAAAAGTCATAAAAATAAAGTGTTAACCAACGAAAAAAGATTAACCGGTATCTATTAAAGATAATCATAGGCCCGTGTAAAAACCGGCCGGCTGCAGTTAGACCACATCTTACAGCAAATGACAATGGCCGGTAGAACGCGTTTGCCATTAGACCCAATACTATATGACATTCTATAATATAGTGAACACTGTATTTTCTTCAATAAATCATAAAAATGTTTTTTAATAGATATATTCATATTGGACATTAAATATTTTAATTGCATTTTAATCATACATACAATTTTTTTAAATAAGAACAATTAAGTGAGCAAAATAAATAATAATATATATTATGTACTTATACTACTACATTCTGTATTAAAGGGCGCTTTGTACTTAATAATTAAATTACAATTTAAACTATTAATTACTTAAAATGTTTTCTTTGATTTATCCTAATAAAAAAATATGTACTGCCAACAATCAACATAAACTATTTGTATTTAAAACTAAAAAATTATAATTCATGTATTCAAAATTTTTATCCTAATATTTTGAGATTTTAATTAGTTATATTTCTGATATATTCGGTTTGTTTACCTACCTTGTGTTTTAATTATTATTGATCTATCTGTGATACAATTACAAAAACCTTGAATACTAGTTTGTACTCCAAGTGCACAATTTTATGAAAAATAGAGGAACAGTTAAGCACCTTTAATTGTCTTCCAACCTTCTCCCAAATTATGTGTTTCTGGTTATTTTTCTCTATAATGTACAATAAAATCTCTAAATATTATTTTCTAACTATAACTTTTTAGCACATTGCTTCTAATTTAACATGGTCCTTATTACATTGCAGCTCGGTTTCATCTGTACTTGAATGTTAATTAACAAAATAATGATGGTGCTCTTTTTATTGAATATTTATTAGTTATATAATCTACTAGATAAACTGATTATATTATTTAATAATAATATTCATAAGTCATTATATTTATTTATTTATTTATTTATATGTTAATATGGGACAACCCCAATTACATAATTTAAGTTCCAATACATTTATAGCATTAAATAGAAATATAGAATACATTTAACATTAATGGAGATAATAAGATACAATTATGCTAACTGTACAAAAAACTAAGAATGATGGATTCTCATTGGAAATATTCTAAATATGGAATGATAAAAATTGTAGAAATCTGCTTGGTCCTTTAATTTAATTTTTTTTAGTTAATTTTTAAAATATTAGATTTATCAAATAATACTTACAATTATATTTTATGCAACGAAAAAACTATTTCACTGAACAAAATTGCAGTATAATGTTGTTTTATGAATAAAAAATGTTTTTATATATTATCCAAAACAATGTTGTCTTTAAACATATAAAAATATATTATTTTAAATATATTATAAATAATTTAATATTTATTCCCATTAAACTGTTGGTAAATTTATTTGAACACAAAATTCATAATAATGTTCTTATTGATCATAGATTATTGACTACTTTTTTACTAACCTATATTGATTAATTTAGTTAAAATATATATTAACTGTAGGTAGTGATCTTTTATAATTAGTTTAATATTATTTAATATTTAGTAACAAAGTAGGTTTTTAAAATAATCAAGCTAAATAATGTTTGTACAATTGTCATAATATAATAAAGTAGTAAATAATACAGCATACATTTTTATGACATGTGATAATATGACTATGAGTAAATTGTTCTACACAAATTAATTAAAAAGTAAATATACCTATGTTGTGTAATTTATACATACATTTAAAAATTGGTGTGATATATTTTTAAGTCTATATAATATAGTAATATCATTAAAAATTTGTTTAAATTTGAAAGTTACATTTTTTTTTTATCTTTGAAATATATTTACTTTCTGTAAAAGTATCATAAAATTGTAATGTAAATAAACATTTAATAAATTTAAATAGCTACAATTTTTAACTTATGATTTCATATTTTATATTGTCACTGATTATAAATACTAGTATATATATTCAATGATGTTGTTCATAAATCATGGTGTAGCCAATCGATCAATTGCTACTAAAACAAATATAGAAAAACAATTTAACTGTGTTTAGTTAATATTATATTTTCAATCCTACTACTATATAATGATTATACCACAATAGTGAAATAGCCTAATATATAACTAGTAATCAACTTCATTCAAATAATTATTATATTTCTGTAGAATATTAATTTAATCTACTATCTAAATATTTCCATTAAAAAACAATTATTCAGATTTAACAGACATGTTCTTAAAAAAAAATCATAAACCAATTTTTTTTAAACAGGTAATTATAGTTATTTATTGGGTTCTTTTATTTTAGAACAATAAATTTAATAATTTTAAGGTATAGTTTAGCCATTGATTAAATAGGCACTATATACATTGTAAATTTAATCAATGGCTTAATGTTTTTTTTTTGTTTTCTGATAACAGTTCTAGCGATTTATTATATTAGGTCTCAATGGTACTATTAATATTTAATTTTGTTATTACTATACTATAATAGATAATAGCAAAACATTTCATTTCTATATTTATTAATTATAATTTTTATTTTTCTATTTTAAAGTTTGATTTGTATAATTTGTATTCTTCCTATCTCTTAATTGGCAGCATAATTTATTGATTTCAGTATAATCACATTAGTTATAACTTATAATTAACCGTTCTATGTGAAATAATGAATTAAGTTTTAAAATTAAGTGATAGTAATTGGTTTTGGTGTGTTAATAAGTCATGTTTTAATTGTATTTGAATACATTTCTAAGTTATAAATAATTTTGAATAGCTACTTAATTTTTTGTCTAAATCAATTAAATAGATATTTTGCCAAATCAGTATTATAAAATATTAATTATTAGTCCTATGTAAATATTGTATTATCTATATTTTACTTTCATCAATACCAAAGTATGTTACGCTCAAAAAACTGTTTATCTTGTAAATAAAATTATTACTGTACTTTAATATCATTTTGTGTTTTAAAAAAAATAGTATTTTGATTTGTGTTGTATTTTCCAAATAAATTTAATCGACTTATCTTGATGTTTTTCCATTAAATACCTGAACAGTTATACAAATAAAAGAAAAGGTAAAATAAACTATATTTATTTAATAATGTATACGCCATATACAAATTATTTAAACTCACAATTTTTTTTAAATAAATAATTTTAACTTGAAAAAAATTACAATTATTGTAATTTTTAGAAACAAATGAATTTGTAGTTTTTATGTATCGACCAATTTATATGAAAATTACTTGTGTAATTAATAATTAAATTTAATATATAATACTGCTCGACCTTATAATATTAATTATGCAAATATGCAAATATGCAAATAAATACTAACAATAATTCATGAATAAGAACAAGTAACTATTTTAAATTTGAGCAAGGTTATTTTTCTCATTTGTTGAGATCTAACTTTTTTATTTTTTTATAAATTATCAATAATAACATATTTTTGATTGGAAATTCAAAAGGTTCAAAAATATGTTCATCTTTTATATCTCAGTTTGTAGTTTTATTTATCGTTTTTGCATATGAACATTTTGAAGAAACTGAGTATTTGAATCGAGGTTACCTTTGAGGTTTTTAAATGGGATCAATAAATTACCATTTTTTTTTTGCTTAAAATTATGACGATAAATTACATTTATTAAGCCCTTATATTCAACAACAATAATATATATTAGTTTTAATAATGCTAATGACATTATGTGTTATATATTAATATATTATAAATATATTTATATTTATGTAAGCTAGCTTTGAAATGATTATCAGCAATATTGGGGACGATACTAATTTTAAAGTGAAGAATTTTTCAATGACTTAACTTTACTAGTTCCTTTTAAGATAGGTAGTTACTAGTTAAACAACATTTTAGACAAAATGTTTAGTTGACTAAACTTATGTATAAATTATTTTGCATGTGAAACAATTAAATAAAGCAATACTTGTTTGTCTGTTTTTTTTTTGTAATTATTATTTAATTTTAAAAAAAATTGTTGTTTTATTATGTAATATGTGTGAAAATATTTCTTTTCGATATAAATTAGTGTTTCATCATACAAGATATTAGTGTTTAATTTAAAAATATATGGTATTAATATATTATTATATATTTATCTATTCTGATGATTAATATAAATGTTAAAACCTTGATAAATTTCAACTCTCAGAATCTAAAATCAAATGTGCTATTTTGCAATTAATACAATAATGAAACTTCGCATATTGGAATGCAAAATGGGCTGTACTATTCTAACATCAACCAAACGCTTGCGGTGAGTGTACCACACAGCTTTGCTTTTAATTTGTAGCACTAAATAAATTGAGCTTGTCATAATTATAGCTTTATTAAAATATATTATTAGCATATTAGAAAACAGCTAATTTTCATTTATTGCAGAATGTGCGTTTGGATACAACATTTACAATGGAGAATGTATTGTCGATTGTCCAGTCAAAACATATGAGGATAATGACGGTGTATGTTCTGATTGTCATTATTCATGTTATACATGTAATGGACCAAATGATTATCAGTGCACAAAATGTTGGGGAGATGCGGATCTGACCCATGCGTTGGGACAAACCTACTGTTATTCAAAGAATATTAAGCATTTGCTGGATGATAAGACATGGCATATAATAGCAACAGTACTACTAATCATCAATATATTTGTATTACTTATATTTTGTAAAGGAGGGTTTTGGACAAAATATAAGCCAGGATTAGAGCCAGGATATGGAGATTACAGACTAGCGAATCAAATAGAAGGTGATGACTGTTGAACACATTTTTATAAACATTGTTTTTAACTTTTTTTAATGTTCAAGTTTTTGATAGTGCTGTTAAAAAATTTAATTTTAAGAAGAGACGTCCTTATTAAGCAGTTAATAATTCATATATTTATTTTGTTAACTATTAAAATTTTAGTAAATTATATATTATATTTTATCTTAAACTTATAGATGTTATTATGTTTATTATTTTTATACAAATTAATTTATAAATTCAAAGAAAATCATTTATTGAATACTCCAAGCCATATATTATTTATCATCAAAATATAATAGGTTTGGTACAATTTTACTGATTGTATGTTACAATTCAATTTTAATACAAAATTATTTGTCTTTCATATTTTAAATTAGTACAATCAATTCATTTGATGTATGTAAAAGTACAAAACAAGAATTGTATATAAAGGTTGTTTGTTTAATAAAAAAAAAAAACCATAAATATTTACACACACTTATGTTGTTACTAAATCTATGAGAATATAGTTACATATTTATGTTTGTTTTCTTCTGTCTTGTATACGCCCACACTCATCCTTATTTCAGATTCAACAAAGAAAAATATTATATTATATTAATTATGGAATATTCCTGTTTGTCCTGTTTCCACTTTATGATGCAATACAGATGTTTTTAAAATGTATGAAATTTGAAGAATTGAGTAGAAAAATGTGATTATTTTATATATTATGATAGCTGAACCCGTGCACTTCGTTGTCCATTAAGTGTACTAACTATATGTAACTCAAACTTTGTTTAATTCGTTATTTAATATTCGGTGTATGGTTTCATAATTAATCTTAACTTTTCGTTGCCCGGAATAATATTCTGATTCGCAGTTGTACATTAACAGGTAGGCAATCTATCTGCAGTAGATCGCGGACCCCGTGCTGTATGTACGTTAGTGTATGATTTAACTTTAAAATATCAAAGTTATACCAAGTTTGTTGTATTCTACCTGTGGTGAATTGATATAATCAATTAATACAAAATTCTAACCTAACCTAACCGTACTAAAATCAGATGAATAAACTCAAACGCATACAATAAAATGCATTCAAATCGGTCTAACCATTTAGGAGGAGTTCAGTCACAACACACGTACAGTAGAATTATTGCGCTTAGCAACATATTCTGCAGCGATTCATTTTAATATTATATGAAATCAACAAACAGTCCCGATTAACCAATAGCAACCAATATAATATAATGCACTGTTGTATTTTTGACATACAGATTTGAGATTTCCTGCCTTTCCGGTGGATTTTCCTAAAATTTTATTTCGTAAAAACCTTCTCCTGGCAGTTACGAACATCTTAAAAAAAATTTGAGCCAAATCGGACCAGCCGTTCTCGATTGATGAATTGTTTACATTTTTGGCTCCATTTTTATATAATATATAAGATTAAATGGAAAAAATTGAAACGAAATTATGTAACACGTTATAACTTACAAGTAAAGTAACATCGTTACAGTAGGTGCCTATACCTACCTAACTTGTTACACTTACTTTCATTGAACACTGAAAATACGTACCTGGTACATTTTGTTTAGCATATTCAGTAATAAGAAATTTAAGCTGTTTTGAACAATTGATATTATGTGTTTTACCTATTGTATAAAAAAAAACCAAATTTAACCATTCCTAAATTAGTCAGTCTTCTTCCCAGATGTTTAATCTACACACAAACATTCATACCAAGCTGAATCCGTGTCCGTAAAAAATTGCAACTTAAAAAATTATGATTGTTCAACTGTTTTTGGGTGTAACTTGTTGCAATGTTCAATAATTTGATTTGGTGCTAACTTGTACCTGATCTTCCCAAATAACCAATTAAAACCAATAATAAATAAATACTAATTTCTACTGCAGACTGTAACCAATGGCAACTATTTAAAAAATAAATAAAAATTTCCAATTTCCATCGTGAACCTCAAGATCCCTGTTTGAGCACCTCTTTAAAATGCGAATTTCGAAAAATCCTTTTTTAGTGCGCCTATACGTAGTAATGAGTGCATTTACTGAAAATTTCATATCCATAGCTTCAGCAGTTCCAGCTAGGCGATGATGAATCACCCAGGACAAGCCTTTTTATATATACAGATTAGATAACCTAATAAACCTCTTAGTTTTAGAAAATATTTCGGAGCACTAGTTATTTTTTTTTTATGCAATTTATAAACACAATTTTGGGCCTTTTCATTGGGTATGATTTTTTCAATTTCAAATGCTGACTTCTGACAGATTTTGATATGGATTTATAGTTACATCTGAGATCTGATTTGAATTTAAACTTTATGCACCTAGTCCTAGTGATTTAATTCTAAGACATAATACGAATAATTTCTAAACTCTTTCCACGTGTTGGTATTCTATGATAACTCATCATATTGAGAGCCGAGACTCGAGAGGTGTCTGTACAACACTACAACATGAGTATGTATCTTTGATATTTTCATAAGTCATGTATTCTATAATTCTATAATATAGCCAATGTTATTAATTTCAAATAGGTATTTAAATACTTCAGTTAAAAAGTATCAAAATATTTATTTAAATACAAATACAAATATATTCAAAAAGTATTTCAAATACTTCTAAATACATTTTTATTTAGCTTGTTTTCAGGTTCTTAAAACTAATTATTTGTTTAATGTAATAATGTGTATTGAATATGGTCAGGAGTCAGGACCCACGACAAGATCAGTCTAGTGACTAGTGAGTAATGACTATAGTGACTAACGTATAGGTAACGATTAACGAGTGTGGGATACTCGGACGCAGGGTGTCGTCGTGCTACGGTACTATAAAATATAAATAGCCAAATATAATACCGTATTGGCGATTGAAATTGATAAGATGTAACAGGGACGCTGTGTACCTATCATTTATACGTTATTTTACGTGTCCCCCGTTACAAATCCACCCCCGCCGGCCTGAATTGATATCTTTCAATCGCCAATATTGGAAATTTTATTTTTTCCCGTACCTAATATGTTTAAATGATATTGTTTTTCAATAACAATATTTACAATCATCACATCGTCTCGTCGACGATAAGCAATTTCTTCATAGTCGAAAAACCAAACTAAACATTTTGTTCGAAAGGATTTTGTATTTAATATTTTTAAATAAAAAATATAATAAGAAGTATATGAAATACATTTGAAATACTTCTGTTCAAAATTACCTATTTCAAATGTATTTGAAATAAAGAAAAAGTATTTAAATACTAATATTTAAATATTTAACAAGTATGATTATAGCCTATAGGTACATATATTATAATATTGACGAACTTGAACATTCGTATTATTGTTGTTTAATGTTTATGGTTTCGTGATTCGTGTATAAATGATTAATATATACTTGAATCTTACAAAACGTGCGTTTTTAAAAGGTCATACCAGCTATTGGAGTAAACTTTGTTTTCAGTTTTAATACACATCGCATAGCTAATATATCGCGTTTACTAATAAATAGATGGAATTGTACGTGCCAAGCACGCGCCTAACAAAATTATAATTATTAGGTATTTATAATTTCAGGATGAACATAATAAATAAACATAATTGATGATTATTAAAATGGAGTTTTTCCTATTTATTATTTATACATTTAATATTTAATACCTCTACCTTAAATTAATGGTCCCCTAACTTTTCACTCGCCAGCAATAAAAAAATGCCTCAGCCGCCTCCTCAAATAAATATTAAAAAATATACATCAACCAAGTCTAGTACTAATAGTAGATTTGTTACGTTACGCGTTGTTGTCATTTTGGGGCCCTACAAAATAGGCACTTACTCCACATTATAGAGAATATAATAATATTTTGAAAATGTCTTGTGCCCTAAGCACAGTGCTTATGTGTGAAACGAGCCTTAATGTTTATTGTTTATTGTATTCATTGTTATTGTTATATAATATAACAGTATATCGATAACATGTATTTTATTTCTAAAAAAACAAATATTAGGTAAAGCTTCGTAATATAAATACAGTATGACATCTGATTGGATAGTGGTTTGCAGTGGATACAGCAGAAGTTGATTCTTGATATATTATATTATTATTAGCAACTTTTCAATTTCACGGTTGACGAGAAGTAGGTTCCTACCTACTTTTATTATTATATTTATTAGAAACACTTGTATTATTTTTAAATAATTTATAAATTGTTTTCAATTTATGAAGTCAAATAGTTTTTATTTTTGGCTCAATTTATTTATCTCGTCCTGGAAATAAAAATATTTTATTCTATTCAAGGCATTCAATAAAAATGAAATAACTTGTTTTAACATTTTATGTACCTATACCTTATAATTTATATGGACTATAAAAGTATAATATGTATTGTAAGTATAGGTACCCAATTATACCGCATTACCGCATACATGCCTCTGATTAATAATCCATCGAGTACCGGAACAGAAAATTACCTTAAACCACCCCATAGGCGGGAATCCATTAAAATTTCAGGGGGGGGGGCTAACATTATTAACATAAATTTGAGTGAGGGGCTTCGGTCCCACACAACTCAAAAACACAAACGCGGCGCCCCAAGAGCAACATGAGCACCACAGCTCATCAAAAATAATTTTTTGAATTTTTATTCATTTAAAATTGCATCTTATAAAAATGCGAATCACGATTTTTCGCTTACACCGCCACTAAAAACAAATACCTATCGCAACCGTCTCAATACGCAGAACCTGACCTCCGACTCTACTTGTCAATAATAAAACCAAATATTTCCCATCTTTCCAAACATTATCAGCCATTTACATAATCTCATAAGTTACAAATTACACTTTATTACAGTGATATAATGTTCACATTTCAAATAATTGTTCTCTTTTTAAAATATTTTATATTATAATATTATATTTTGTATCCATAGCCTCTGAAGAATCTAGGAAAAAAAGCCCCTTACCAAAAACTCTAAATATTGAATGATTATATTATTCTCTAATTATTTATTATTTATTTTAATTTTTAACATTTAACAAAATTGAAAACAAGGTTTCACTTAAGAATTTAATTCTGTAACCAAAAGTCTATTACAATTACTGAATTACCCACATACCGACTTGTAAGTTTTAACTTACAGTACAGGCCCAGTGTTGAGAATAGATAACTAATAATTTATCTAGATAAAGATAAAGATGACTGTAATAATTTTTATCTAGATATAAATAAAGATAAAAATTAGTACATTTTTATCTAGATAAATATGAGATAATTTCATGTTTAATTTTGAAAATATTCAGGATACCTACTTGAGTCTACAGGTAAAAAAAAAATACATCATTTAAAATTTTTTAAAGCAGAGGACAGAGGTCGTACAGATCGGTTAAGTGATAACTGAAATACCGGGAATTCTAAAAGGGTTTTATAAATATTAAATTGTTATAAATTACAATTATTATAATATTATTATGCTTGTGAGTCCAATATCCATGAATGTTGGTTTATTTTTGTCGGTTTAAAACAATAATTATTTTTCATACTTTGTACACAATTCTATGAAACGGGTATCAGACCATCATCATTCGGTGGTGACCGGCGGGTAGCAGGGATAGATGTTTTTCCTTTTGCTATTATTAGTTGTTCTTACAATCTTACCTACTAGCTACATGCCCATTACATATTTCTATTTTTTGGTTTTCTCATTGTTTACGATGTAAAACTCCAGATTAACAATGAATATTAATAAATATTAAAATCATGGTATTATAATGCATATTACTAAACATGTTTTCTATGAAATAGATGAAAAATAGAAAAATGTAAAAATAAAATAATAAAAATATTTTAAATTTTCAAATTTTTTTTTAGTTCATTTAAATAAATTATCTAGATAAGTACTCATAGATAACTAGAATTTTATCTAGATGAAGATAAAGATAACTGAGTAGAAATTTATCTAGATAAGGTAAAAGATAAATAATTTTTATCTAGATAATTTTATCTAGATATTTCCCAACACTGAGTACAGCAGAGCGTCGCCCACATTTTTTTTTATTTCATACCTATTTAAGTCTAGATTTATTTTGTATAAGTATACTAAACATTGTTTTTCATTATAGGTAATCATATAATATTAAATTTATGTAATTGTATATAATATTGTCTACACTTTTGAAAATCATATGAAATAAAAATACAAATACAAACCAATCGTAAAACAAAATATTCTATGATAATATGGGAGGCCAGCCGACCCCACGGTTTTCCCTCGAAATTGGGAAACTACATAAACATTTTAGATACTGAGTGGAACGATGAATGTATTGATTTTACAATGATGTGTGTTTTTTTTTTTTGTGTTCGTGTACCTACACGATATGTAGTCGAAATAATCCTTTGATTTTCAACTTCAATATCTTGTTCGATGGGAGAGTGAATATTGTTGGTGCATTGGAGAGGTTAAAATTTAAAATTCTCAGTAGTTTTCAAAAGCGCCGGGAAAAACAACATAAAAATTAAGGAAAAACGGGAATTTTTACGTAAAATCGATTTTGGTTTTTGGTGTAACTTTAAAACAAATGACCGTATATCCATGCAATTTTTACTGGTTGCTTATATTTCCATTTTCTATAGGTACATAATAAAATTTTCAAAATATTTTGATTTGTTTTGAACTGTTTAGGGACATTTTCAGTTTCCAATTTTATTAGTTTTTTTTTTTCTATGAATGTCAATTAAATTTTATTTGTTGGGTAAAAAATCTTGAAAAATTAATACAAGGCTCCTACTGTATTTTTACAATGACATTTGAAAAATATTAAAAATTCCTAGTCACAGTTTTATTTGATAAGCATTTAAAGTTCAAAAATTGACAAAATATGGAAAAATCACGAAAATTAGTAAATTATTTTGAGTTAAGAATTCGTAAAAATTTTTCTTTTTAAATCTAAGATTTAAAAATGTAAAAAAAATTGTGCCTATGTATATTTAATATTTTTCAATTGCTATTGTAACAATATATCATGATTCATGAGCCTTGTATTAAATTTTTACAATTTTTGGCCCTACAGATAAAACTTTATTGATATTCATAAAAAATAAAACAAAAAAAATTAAATATGAAATTGTCCGGAAACTGCTCAAAACAAGTTAAAATATTTTGAAAATTGTATGAAGTATGAGAATTGATAAAATAACCATCCATTCAATGAAATTGTCATGTATCTACAGTTATTCGTTTTTGAATTACAACAAAATAAGAAAATCGCTACACGAGAAATCGAATATCCAATATCCCAATGTTGTAAAAATTTGAATTTCAAACGCTCATAAAAATTTAATTTGACTTGCCGGTAGACATTTCTTTTTTTACAAAGATAGATAATCTTATAAGCAATCTTGTATTACATCTTAAAATTTAAGATTTAAAGAGAAAATTTTTTATGAATTCTTAACTCAAAATAATTTGCTAATTTTCGTGATTTTTCCATATTTTCTCAATTTTTGAACTTTAAATGCTTATAAAAAAACTGTCATAAAGGATTTTTAATATTTTTCAAATGTCAATGTAACAATATAGTAGGAGCTTTATATAAAATGTTTAAGTATTTTTACCCAACAAATAAAGTTTTATTAACATTTGTAGAAAAAAAAACTAATAAAATAGGAAACTGAAAATGTCCCTAAACAGTTCAAAACAAATCATAATATTTTGAAAATTTTATAGTGTATAGAAAATTTAAATATAAACAACCAGTGAAAATTGTATGTACCTATCTAAGGTCATTTGTTTTAAAGTTACACCAAAAAGCAAATTCAATTTTGCGTAAAAATTCCCGTTTTTCCTTAATTTTTATTTTGTTTTTCAGGGCGCTATGAAAATTACTGGGAATTTTGGCCTCCTTAATGCACCAAAAATATTCACTTTCCTATCGAACAAGATACTGAAGTTGAAAATCGAAGCATTATTTCGACTACTTATCGCATACATAGACACAAAAAAATAAAAATTAAAAATTAAAAATTAAAAATAAAAAAATAAAAAAAACACACATCATTGTAAAATCAATACATTCATCGCTCCGATCAGAATCTAAAATCTAAAAATTATATATTAAAAAACCTAGAATAACTATTTTAGTTATCTTGTTATGATTGTATAATATTATTCGTGGGTACTTGAAACTTCTAAAGTATAATATTATATATATATATATATATATATGATAGTATCACGGTTTGTTGTTGATGTATAACGCGTTATAAGTATAGGTACCCAATGGATATTGTGATATGATTAATTTGGAATTTATTATAGGTACCAATTTTTTTTTAATACCATAGATAGGTATATAACATGTCTTATACCTAGACTGACACACCGTCTCCGCTCAGAACGGTTTTTCTTATACAATTATATTTTATCATTGAATTCAAATTTAATACCATCCATTATACAGTGACCCACTTATAATCTACTGTACAGCAGAGCGACATCCACTTACCCACCTTCTTTTATTTGAAAAAATTATGTACAGTGGCGGATTCAGGGGAGGGGCACATGCCCCCTGTCAATTTTCTATCGACAATTTTTTTTATGCAACTACGAGTATAAAAGAAAATTTCAGTTTATAAGAATAATATCTACTACCAACTATTAATTATTATTTATTATAATCATTATTTCTTAAAAATGATAGTAAGTATATATGTATTATTAATTAAAATCAAAATTATACAATTTATATGTGCCCCTCTATATCAAAATATCAAAGATCTGCCCTTGATTATGTAATATGTACAATGATTAATAATAAAATAATATTGAATAATAATAATTTATAAAATGTACATAAGCTCAAGAATGTTTCTATACATATTACAAATATAATTCTATAAAGTATAAATGTATAAGTAAGTATATTATGATGTAGAGGTATATACAGCTATGAAGACTGAGTATTGAAGTAAAATAGGGCGTACGAAATCGTGTTAAACTTATCAACTTATAATGTAAGTACCTAAATTCGAAAAATAAGAGTATAAAAATATGTTAGATATATTATATTATATAAGATTTATAAAGTTGACATAGATGAAATTGATATCGAAGTGGAATACCGTTCATTATGTCTAGTTTACCCAGTGCTCGAATTGGGAAAAATTAAGTAGAGGAGCTCAATCTAACGATTTAAAAACTGCGTTCCAAGGGCGCAATTATTCAACACAGGCCATACAAAAAATAGTAGGGGTACGCAAAAAAAAAATAAAAATAGTAGGGGAGCTCCGTCCCCCTGCGCACCCCCCCAATTCGAGCACTGAGTTTACCAACAAATCTATAACAAAACTATTGAAACTGGAGTAACTGCCATGGACCTTTAAAATTAAATAAAGTACCTATTAAAGTTCATATGATATCACGATACATTGTTTCTTTGTATCCAAATTTATATACTTTGTATAAAATATTGTATACACTTCCAGTCAGCAGTGCAACCAGGGCCGGGTTGGTATATATCGGCCCATCGAGATTTTCACTTCTATATTTTCATACTCAGTGGCCCAAAATTACGTCTGTAATTATTACGAGCTTATAGGTGGACAATCATATTTTAACATGAATTTATTTTCACTCACACTCACAGGACCGGCCCAATTTTCTCGGTAGCTCGCCTGACCAATCCGGCCCTGAGTGCAACTGCAGAAAGTAGTTTTAGCCGTCTATACAACTTCTCAAAACATGCCTTCGCTCAACTATAACTGAAGACCGGCTATCAAATTTGGCCATATTGAGCATAGAAAGCAACATAGCTCAAAGCATTTATTTTGATAACGTAATAAGTACATTTGCACTAATGAAAAAGCGCAGAAAATTATTGTAATGTTTTCATAAGCGTGCGCACAGCGCACAGAGGGGGGGTGGGCCGTGGCCCACCCTGCGAGACGTCCCGAAATTTGTATACATGGTAATACATGATTTAAACATTACGATTTTTGATTTGTTTAAATCATAGAACATTAATTAGGCAGGTGAAAAATAACATTGATAATCAATGATAATAAATTAAATGTCTTTAAAAATAAAATTGATAACATATGACCATTACAGATTGCGAAATTGTATTTATTTAAAATTTAAAACCGTGTTACAATTAAAATATTTCTTATTTAATTTTTAAAAAATATGTATCTGTTTTTTATCATATGAATGATTTGTGCCTTAAATAGTGGGTGATTACGAGTAGGTAAATTAAAGTATGTAACATTTAAATTGTTTCTTTTGGCCTGGCACTCAATGTGTTAATTAAATATAGCTTTACTACTAAAGTTTGTAAGTAAATTTTACATTTTACTTAAAAATTTATTATGACTCATGTTATATAGTTATATTGAATGTTGGTATCAAAATGTGATGCAAATAACTATCGCGAACGCATATTAGGCGACTTTGTAATACCTAGTTGGTTGATGTTTCTACACAGTGGTCTCTCGTAAGTCGTAAGTAAGGCAGACCCACAGTTCTAAAATCATGGGTACACCACTGGTATAACATGAAAAATTTTACGTTCAGAATACTCCATTTTACCAAGTTGTTTTAAATATTCGAGTGATTTGATTTATAATCAAATTTGAGGATAAAAATATTCTAATGATCTTATCCTGAGTACCCTTTTTTCTATTTCAATCTTAAAACAAGTTTAAAATTTTTAAAATGATATATTTTGCAATAAAAAATCACAACTAGATATTTAGCTTCAAGATTGAAATTATAAAAAACCTACGGAGAGGAGGTCTAAAATATAATATTTTTACCTTTAAATTGAATAAAAAATCAACTCATTATAATATTTAGCTTCAAGATTGAAATTATAAAAAACCTACGGAGAGGAGGTCTAAAATATAATATTTTTACCTTTAAATTGAATAAAAAATCAACTCATTATAATATTTAAAATAACAGTAAAATGGATAATTCTGGACATAAAATTTGCTGTTATTCGTGAGTAAAACGAAGACGGAGATAATACTCATCAAGGTACTTACGACTTGAAACATACTTTTAAAAATTCATTTATATATTATAATAAGCAATTTAAAATCATATGCTTATATTCAATAACCTAGTTTAAAATTTAAATCTAAAGTTTCCCCCTCATCGGGGCTTGTATGGCTCTTTATTTATGTAGGTAACCTTTATTGTACGAAATGTTCATATTATAATGTATAATATAGGTACCTATTATTATATATTTATTATTTCCCTAAAATAGTGGTCAGTGACATATCACATATACTTAATATATCAATATCATACCTACCAATCAAACACGCGCATTTACAGACAGGTTACTTCTATATAGGGGCGCATATAGGACCAGTGGCGCCTAACACGTACTTCAGGTGTTTCAATTGAATTTTAAAATTGGGTGGTGGGTTAAATAGAATTGACTTCAGTCTTAAAAGTAATCTTAAAGTAGGTAACTAAATGCTAATGGATGCCTATACGTATATGGATATCAAATTACCAACAATGACCAACTCAAAGAAATGCACATTAGGTATTTTATGAATTTTATTATTATAATATTCAACTACCCGCAGTCTGCACTATACGTAGAGACGTAGAGACGTAGAGTAGTCCGAAAGAATAAAAACCGAAAAACAAGTGCCTGCGAATACGAATAGTTTATAATATTACCTATAATTACACGTACATAATGTCGTGTATAACAATATAACATGCGTGTAGTGGTCAAAATGAGACTAGGTATCGAACAATGACCGTAAAGAAAATCATAGTTTTAGAGTTATAAAATATTTAAATATGGGAAACTATATAGTCTATAATAGTTATTGGTATATCTATATCCGTTATTATAATGTATACAATATACCTACTTAATACATTATACATATACATAGGTACCTAATACCATTGATTATAGATATTTTGTACAATATATTATATAATATTATCATTGTGTATAATCAATGGTAATACATAAATGGTATATTATGGTGTACAACTGTATAAGTAAGATAGGTACCTTGTCGATCAATACGTAGGTATTATAATATGGCGTCTGATATAGGTATGATTCGCGTGTACAAAAATACCATGCAGTGCATGACGTGTACCTGGTCTACCTATAGGCAGGGTAATATACAATGTTGAACCCATTTTTATATTATAACAGTGCTTTTATATTTTCACATTTTTGTTAAATATTTTGAATTTTACATTCTGTAGTCATTGTACCTACCTAAACTCTTGTATTTAATAGTAGCTGCGTATCTAGATTTTTTTCAGGGGGGGGGGGGAGAATAAAAATTTTAATAGATATATTCAGTATACAAATATTATATTCATATTGTTATATAGGTACATATTGTATTGAGTACAAAATTTAGTCTCCAGAGGAGGATATAAACCCCATACCATTCCCACCTCATAGATACGCAACTGGTACTTAATACATAATACATATCATTACACTTATACATTTATACTTGATAAATTTAGGTATTTATTATAATAGTTATTCGTTATTAAAGTTTAGATAAGATGAGAAATAATTTATATATAATTATAAGCGCCACGCACCATATACCTATAAAGCAGTAAGCCGTGGCGGGTGGTGGTTTAATCTTTTTACGTGCTCGTCGTGCTCCTCTACCAAACTTTTAAAGCTTGAGTAGATATAAACTTATAATTAATAATTAACTGTAATCGGAATTTGACTAAAACTATATCCTATCATAGGAACTTATTTTTAAAAATATTTATAATTAAAATTAACAAGGTTAGGTATAACCTTGTGTAGGTACCTACATAAAAAAAAGTTACCCATTCAATTAGAAATAAATAAACCTTAATAATTTAGTTAACTATATATTATTATATGATGATAAATTGTAAAAGCCCCGTAGCCCGTACATGCATGTCGCATGATAAGGACAATAATTAATATATATGCACAACCGCACGGGTCGACCACTCGAGGCTCTGATCAGTCAGACGTCAGTTGCAATTTATTATTATCGCGTCTGTACTAGTGAAGTTGCGCCGGATGTTTGTAAGTTAATATTAAAGTGACGTTAATTAATATTTTTGTCATAAAGCGTTAATTGTTTTTTGCCTTTATAAGTTAAAAATATTAATACAAGTTTATTTGGATTTAGTTTTTAACTTGTAATTTGTTAAGCTCTGATTGCACATATAGGTAGATACCCATTATATATATTACCTATATGATTTTTCTTCTATATATATGATGCAATTGTAATACACATACATGAATGCATAATGAATATATTATCTATATATATATATATATATAATGCATACAATTCCTACCACAATTTGTACCAAAATTATACAAACAGATACAGACATGCTGCAATGTAAGGACTTTTTGTAAATCATATTATTTTATTATTAATCATGTCAAAATTAAATAATTCTTAACTATGTATAATAATAATTTTATACTATACTCTTATTCTTCGGATAAGTCGTTAAGGTAATTAATATATACTTATTATTTATCAAACTTCATTGTTTTCACGAATATAATAAAATATAGCACCTACCTACGCCAACCTATATCTAATATTAACTAATATTGTATTTTATGTATAGATATCATATCTACATCGAAATATTCGATATAATATTACGACATATGAATAATAAATCTTATACGTCATATACGTCATTATATTATACTTAAGTTTTTAGCTATAGGTAGGTACCTATTTGTATATACATAATGTTAGGTGACGATCGTTAGGCTCGAGCCGATTGCTTACCACATTTACTATCTTTTTCTGAATAGGGGTGGGAGGTATATATATGTGGATAGAAGTCTTATGGTAAAAAAAATATCGTATTGTATATTATAACTTATACGGTAGAGCTATATATAAGAATATGCAGTAATAACAAATTATCGTTTTGAAAACATTTTAATAGTGGGGGGTTGAACCCGGAACCTCCCCCACCACGAATGTACACTATAGCGTTATATATGCATATACGTATGTCCTCACGCGTTAGGTGTGTGTGCATAACTATATATATATATATGCTTACGTGTATATGTAATTATATCCACATCATTGGTTTATATATTATTGGAATGATGAAATATATGAAAAAAAACGTCGTTTCATAAATAAATGTATATTCAATTTAATATAGACGAATATATTATTTTATAACTGGTTGTGAGACTGGCCGGTTCGTTATGGAGGGAGTTACGTGTTTTTTGTACCTATTGGAATATCTGCACGGCATGGTGTATAATATACTTATATTATATAGGTATTGTTTATTATGTATATGTACCTATGACTGCGGCTAAAGCAGAATATCGCAAATCATTTTCATTATTATTATTATTATTATTATTATTATTATTTTATCAAGATTGGAATTTCAAACGATTTACGGGATCCTTGATTGAATAATCGTGTACCGATAGGTAGCAGGTAAATCCAAATAATATAACGTCCTACTCTTACATGTGATACCTATACAAGAATACAAAATATAATTTTATTATAACCATTAGTATTATATAGGTATCTAGTCAACGTAGCATGAGCAGCAAATTGTAATATTATTACTGTAGTCTGCGTAGAGTAAAAATCATTTACGCTTTCGAGTTTCGATAGGATTGTAATAATATGTAATATAATAATATAATATACGATAATATAATGTGTACCTACGTACGTGTATAATATTATACACATTGTGATGCTTATAAATGTCTATACTGCCTACACTACTGTCTATTTTTGTTTTTTATTATTATTAAGATAAATTTTTTTACTAAAGAGGTAGGTAACGTTTTTTAAAAAATTGTTGACAACCAGACAACATAATATAATATATTTTTAATGCCCTAATCAAAAGTCAAATTCTTTTCTGGAAACGTTGATGTATATAATTATATAAATATCGAATATAATAATATTACCTAAATAATTTGTTATAAGTTATGACTTAGTAGTTTACTAGATACTATAGTACCTAATAAATATAGGTAGGTATACGGTACGGCCGTACGGGTACCTACCTAATTAAAATAGCCGACGCAATGTATCGCAAGTTACACTATTAGTGTATCGTTAATCTAAATGTTGAAAACTTAAATATTCAATATTTTTAAACATTAAGCGTTTTGAGAAAAGTATTATTCAGCTGTTTCTGATTATATATATCTATAAATACAAATATATAGGTTATTGACTTGTCATTAAAATATAATTAAAAACCACTGATAAACAATAATTTTTTTATTAACGTAGTGCGTTATAAAATATACACCTCAACCAAGCTATAAACATAAAAATAATTTTTATAAAAATAAAAAACGTACTTGGATAATAAATGTTGTTATTTAAATGTTTCACTCTGTATAATATTCTGTTTAATATATTGTTATAGTGTTATATCGCTTAGAAAGGGTGGCTCGTTGATGGAAAGATACATTAAGATTACAAAATTATATTTATGTAAAAATATAATAGGTACGCTAATCCCTATACGGCTATATATGATGCATTCATGCATAATTATTTAAGAGACTGTCATTTGTTTTCTCTCTCTGGATCACACGCAACATAGACAAAATGCATTTACGCAAAATCATTTTTTCTATGTGTTTAAGTAATCTTAGAGTAAAGTTAACCACGACAAAAAAGATAGAGAATAATACTTTTAAGGGAACATATCGATTTGTCTAAATAATGTCTCAAAACAATTTAAACATCATTTAAATTTACAACATTTTTTTATTTATTTTGAAAATCGAATATAAAGTCAAATAATAATAAAATATAAAATCGATATGTCATTCCCTCAAAAATATTATTCTCTATTTTTTTTGTAATAGGTGACTTTATTCTAAGATTACTCAAACACATAGAAAAAATGATTTTGCGTAAATGCGTTTTGTCTATGTTGCGCGTGGGCCAGAGAGAGAAAACAAATAGTGCGCTGACATCATCTTAATACATTTTACGTATAGGTATATTTTAACTCCAATTACGTCGCCGGACGAGATAATATATCAATTGAAGGGGTCAATGGATGAAGGTGTTAACTGACACATTTTCAAAAATGTATTTTATCGCATGAATAAAGGAATTCCGAAGTATATAATGTTATAAACATTGTATCACAATTTGATAAGGTTTTATTAAGTGGTAACCAATAATAATTGTGGTTACCAACGTGTTATAAGAAGAATTGATCATTAGTTGTAATGGATAAAAGTGGTAGTGTATGTTAACTTGAACAATTTCAAAATGTCGGTTAACACCTTTATCCATCGACCCCTTCAATTATATTATAAGATAATGTTTATTTTATTCTGTATAAACTATAAACTATATTAAGTATAATAATATATAAATAATTATAAATATTAAAATATGTATTATATGTTATAAATACACGCGTGGACATGATATAGGTCCTTGACTCCCGAATTAATATGCGCAGAACTGTTCACCAAACATACTTCAATATTCTATACTACGCAGAGTACAGGTGATACACCAAATATGGTCACCCCCGATTTATTCTTTACTAATTAATTAACTTAAATATACTATTATAAAAACCATATTTTCAAATTGTTGATATTTTTTGTAGGTACTATAGGTAATCGGTATCTACTAAGGGAGTGAATCCACAGTTATACAAACTTCTGTTTATAAAATGACAACCCCCAACCTTTTATTAAAATGTTTATATTATAAAGTATAAGGCTATAATAAAAATTGTTTTAGAAAAATATGAAGTATACATAGATCTAATATTGAATCTAGTATTTATTATACTTGGACCATTTTTACAAATTATTTATGTTGATAGATTAATATTAATTACCAACATTTTTACATCAATATAGCCCACATATCTGCCAACAGTGGCAGAAAGGAGGCAGTTTCAGGAGGAAAGGTTAGGGGTTATATCCACCCATTGTCTTTCTTTTGCTGACCTACAGAAAACAACTTCTTAGTTATTACAGCTGTTTTAGAGTCATTACTTTTTATGAATTATTAATTTTATTCGTTGTGTAAAAAAACTTGAAAATGTAATACAACTATACAAGGCTCCTAATATATTTTTACAATGCCATTTGAAAAATATTGAGAATTTTGTTAAAATTGTTTTAAGTTCAAATCTTGACAAAATACGTAAAAATCACAAATATTTTCAACTTATTTTGAGTTAGAAATTTATAAAAATTTTGTGTTTAAATCTAAGATTTTAAAATGTAGTACAAGATTACTCTTAAGTTTGCTTACTTTTATAAAAAAAAATTTCTACCGGAGTCGAATTTAATTTTTTTAAATTGTTACAGCATCAACATCAAATGAAATGTTTATAAGTGTTTAAAGTTCATATTTTCAAAAGAATGGATATTTAGGTACTTGATTTCTCATGTAGCGATTTTCTTATTTGGTTGTAATACAAAGGCGAATAACTGTAAATACACTAAAATTTCACTGAATGTTTATATTTTCATTTTTTATACACCATACAATTTTGAAAATAGTTTGACTCGTGTTGGGCTGTTTAAAAAAAATTTTCAATTTACAATTTTCTAAGTTTTTCTTTTTAGAAATGTCAATAAACCTGTATTTGTTATTAATATAAATTATAAATTATTTTATTCACAATAATATCATCAATTAAAATACTTAGTACTTATTAGTTAGTAATATCATAGGCTGGGCTGAGTGCTGGCCGTCTTGGCTCAGAATAATTTTCTATATTATAATAATGGTATATATTATTTTATTTAAAATTTAACACAATCCATTACATCGAACCCACTTGTACAGCTGTAAACTACTGTATAAACAGAGCGACACCCACTTGCCCACCTTTGCCATAATATTGTATATTATGTTCTATTATTTGTGTTATTTTTTGTATATTGTCATATACATTTATCATATTACTGATATACAAGTATACAATAATAAGGGGGATTAACTAGTACATACCTCTTAATAGCCCGGGAATCATCTAATACTTAAAGTAAGTCTCGCGGGAATCAACTCAATAACAGTGAATCACATAAAGTTAAATAACTGAAACACAACTCGTTTCCGGTAAATAATTCAAAGTCGAAAAGCGAGGGTTCTGAAACACAAAATTTTGTGTCGTCACAGGATACTCATACATAGTGAAAAAAAAATCAAGAATTTAAAAATATGGTGTTTTAATAGGTATAAAACTATAAAAGTATTATTTGGGAATTCCAAGATTCAGATTTTGAATAACTGCATTATTTATGAAAAAGGCGTATCACTCATCTTGGTGAATTACTAGGTATGTATATATGTTTATGGCATCTATCTCTAATATTTTGTTTTTGGGATTTTTAAGCCCCTGCTTTATGTGGCGTATTATACCTTATACCTAAAGGTAGGTATACTGCCATCACCTATGGGTAGTATATAACGACGGTTATATATACAGCTATTATTCGATTATTTTGGGGGATTCATGGGGTACCTTACCGTATACGGAATAAAATAATAATACTCACCCCTGTACATTATTGCGTAAACGTGCAACGTGTAGCTCCCAGCTCAAACACCTGGTCACCACCACCGGCTGATCACCCCACCGCACGTTAAAGGCAAGAAATTTAAATAAAGAAAGAAACGATTCCATTTCATTTTCATACTATATACCAGTGGTTTTCAAACTTTTATTAAACATGGAACATCGTGCTCTTCGAAAAATTGTCACGGCACACTGACCTTTTTTTTTGTACTAAATAGTTGGACGAACAAAATTTTTTTGAATTTTAATTATATATACATTTAATTAGAAATGTGTGCTTGATGGGTTAATACATTTGTATCAATTATATATTTATAATTTTATTCTTGGACGAATAGTTAACATTTTAACATTTTTCAGAAGACCCCGACACCCAGTTTAAAAACCACTTCTATATTCATATACGGTCCTCACTCCTCAGTAAATCGTTTTCGGTTTTTATTGTTTTTGTTCTGGGCTCGATTTCCCCGTAACGTTTTGACGAGTTGAAGCCTAAAGGGAGCTCTAGAACGGTAACACGACCTACAATCTAGGCGCATACCGATTTTTATTGCACATGTGTCACATAAGTAGTATCACAGAACAAGTTTATCGGGCCTTGTGGATTGCTACAACAGGAATTAGGAAATGGATAGTTGTAACTTGAAGTTTGAAACCAAACCGAGCAGCAGGACATTTACCTTTTGTGCTGTTGACTTAACGATGCATATTGCATTTATGGGGTAGTATACTGTATATTATGCTATGGTCTATTATAAGAAAAGAAAGAATACTATTATCGTTTCGACCACTATAATACTTCTAAAACAAATAAATAAAAAATAATGTGTACGAGTACGAGTACCTTCATACCTACTTATATTTAGGCATTGGCGCTAATAGGGGGGAATTAATCCCCCCCATATGTCGGTTAAGTCCTCCCAGTTCAAAATCTAGTAATTAGTACTCATTTTTATATTCTGTGGTACTAAGCAATATGGCCTATGGGAAGGGGGGCTTGAGTCCCCCCCAAAAAATTTAGTCAATTTCCGCCTACGTATTTAGGATTCTTGTGATCGAGGGTTAAATGTTTTTGTTTTTAAACTTGCATAATCTCATCCTGCAGCCATAAAATCGTAAAATATCACAATAATAATAAGTCTAACTTGTTGATATCAAATAAATGAACCCTATACTACCTCTCTCACCAACATATCCTGATTTGGGAAACAGGGAAAACGCTGTGTACTGCAAGATAATAATATTATAAATTATAACCCTTAATTACAATTGAAAGGACGGACGTTGGCGGTCTTCAACGCATTAGTGAAATATTATGTTTAGTACCAGTAGTAATAAGTGGTTGTGGCACTGTGGTAGTAATCGACGGTAGGACCAGTGGCAGTGGTAGCGGAAGGTAATCACAAAAAACGGTGTTGCGCCAATGCAAGCAGCTGCTTGGCAGTAGTTGTAAGCTCTATGTTGCGCGACGTCGTCTATGGAGCAATCGGCGGCCGTCATAGACATCGTACGTCCGTGACGTCACTACTACTGCGGGAGGCCCAGGTGTGTATGCGTATCAGCACGGCGGTCCCGTGTGCACCTGGTATCTCGCACCATTACCACCAGCAGCTATCGAAGTAGTGTAATACAACTCGTATTATAATAGTAGTCTACTAGTCTCGTAATCTTTTCCCTATGCGTACATGTCCGCGACCGTCGCTGGTGCGATTATGATTCGTTTGTAGATGTAATAATAATAATAATTATAGTAATAGTAATAATAATAATAATAATAATAATAAAAAATTAAAAAATTTTTTTTCCGAAAAGAAATCATTTTCCTCTCTCTATCGACGACGACTACACGACGTGACGACGCCGACCGCGTACCGTGAACGCGCCCGCAAACAGTCGCCAGTCGCCACGACAGATCGGCCGCGATGTCCGCTTTGACCGCCGGGGTGCAATATAGTCTGTCGTCGAACCAGAACAATGGCCTCATGCCCAAGCAGAGGACGGGCAAGAACAAAACGCTGTTCTTCGTCAAGCTGACCGATTCCTGTCTGAAGGCCGTCGAGGATTACCTGCGGTGCTGTCAACAGGTAAGAAGACCTAAGTACCTACCGACCTTTTCGCGAGCTCCGCGAAGATCTTTTCACTTGGCGATCTTCGTTCTCGCTGCTTGTGGTGCCCCTACGTCCTCTCGGTCGTCGCCTACGCGATTTCTCTTGCGCTCTTTCCGCGCGACTCGTTTCCCTCCGGCCACGTCCGCACATCCAATCGACGTCGGTTCTCCGATTTTTTTGGAACAGCCGCCCAGAATACCAACTCGCACCACTTGCTCCGAGTAGGCACCTTCCTCCTAGGTCCCGATTTTTCGTCATCCATTACAAGGTCTTCAATTTTAATCGACCTGCTCGACTTTTAAATCGATTTCAGACATCAGCACACACCTTGCACTTTTTTCTTCATTGTTCACTGTCAAAGTTAATTTTTACAATCTTCAGAGTTTGGCTAGATAAGGTGTCCAACAATCTATTAATTTGAGCATTGGGCCAACGGCTGTCCATTATTTCTGAGCTTAGATGTATCTCATTGTTTCAAACAGCTGGTTTTCAATATTGTCCACATATTGATGTTGTAAACTCGTATCACTCAAATCTGCTGTCTGCTGTTGTAGAAGAATCCTTACTAGAATAACATTTATATTTACCATCCAATTTTTGTGGCATAATGTAGGTACATACAAATTGTCACTATTTTCAATTTTTTATCTATTGATATTGAAATTCTAGAAATAAATTTGGATTACCTAGGTATTTTATTTAATCTTGTTGATGCAACACATTTAATTAGGTCTGTATTTTCGTTAGAATTGATACTTATTTTTCAATAACTTTAAATTTTAATTGAAATAAAATTTATTATTTAATAAAAATTTATTAATACTTATATTATAGATACAAACAAATTACTACCTACCTACTAAGTTGCATAGTATAGGTACTAACATATTTTGAAAATCAGTAAAATTTTACTAGCTCATCCAACTAAAGTAGGTACTAGTACATTTTTAAACTTATACCATTTCTAGTGTTAATAATATTTGTTAATTAAAAACAAGTCACAGATAAGTACGCGTATTTCCTGGATATTTGTGTACAATATTGTAACACAGTACCTCTTAAATCATTTTACGGCTAAGTTCTTCTGGTTTATAATTTTAAGTGAATTTTAATTTGTATTATTTTAATATTAGTACCTAATTGAGTAGTTCAATACCTTAAGAGAAGCACTGAGAAAACCAAAGTGAAAACAGTTCCCTTGTCATTGTTAGTTCTTAACAGAAAAAAAATGTAGGCAGTTCAATACTTTTATGCCAAAAAAAACATTGTTGATTGAGTTTGCAAAATGTTTGCCAATAGAAAGATTTAAAACATAATTTGTCTAAGAATATAATTGTTGCTTTTTTGGTCTAAATAAGATTCTTTGTGCTATCTTCTGACCTTCTCAAATGATTATGTAACAAACATTTTACAATCATCACTAGGTGTATGAATTATTTTTAATGTTTGAATAAAAGTACTTGGTTTTAATTATAGCAATATATTGTTTCAATAGTCTAGTAGGTAGGTTATTTTCAATAATATTACCTATTTTTATGAAATTTAATTTATATAGTACCTACATAATAAAAAGCATTTGACAACAGTACTAACAACCCCCGTAATCAAATGTTGCAAATTCTTGAAAAAAGATATCCCTTGAGATATCTTTATGCACAAATGCTCAAATATATTATATACTTTTGGATTGTACCTCGATAAAACTAAATTTCCTTTAGAAGAGTATACTAAATCTTTCATAAATTATTATTTATTGTAGGTACCTAGAGGTAATTACAATAATTATTTGCTACATGAGTGTTTATTAACTAGGTAGTGTAGTCAAATAAAAATACACATATCATTACCTAGGTACCTATTTACTAATTAGGTGTTGAAAAAGTAGTTACATTTATCTATCTCGGTAGTGTAATGAAATTTTCATGATCATTTATTTTAAATTAGGTATACAAAATATTTAGAACTATACTTTCTTGAATTTTAAATATGTACCTAGAATCTATCTGTAAACATAAGCTTAAAAAGTTAAGAATTTTTTTATTTGTGAAAATTCAATCAAATCCACTTCAAAAATATTAAAATTGACTGTTACCTAAATAAAAAATTAATAAAAAAAAATGCAATGTATGTACTTGTTTTCCATCTGCTATCATCCCATTCACAAAAAAATCAAATTAAAATGGTATGATGACTAATTGATTTTTCAATTCTAATGATTGATAGCTCTCAAAAAAAACATAATAATATATCATCTCATATAATCTATATCAATTATACTAACAGTAAAAAAATAAAATTCTTATGAATTGTTTATGGTTGGTAAAAATGATTTTAGAATCAAATGTTATTATTCTCTTATTGTATAAATTGTGTGAATAAAAAATATATTTGTTTCTATGTATAATATAAAATAAGGGAAATGATAGTTTTAGGTTGAGATGGTGAGGACGGGTGGGTACTTGATATATTTTTTTGAAATTGAGATATTATATTACATTCAATATTTGCAAACTATGGTTTAGTTAATCTTGAACCTCACTGCTTACGCAACTGATTTTATGTAGGTATAAGTTATTGTATTTTAACTATTTTTTAAATAAATTGTTTAGTAGGTATTATACAGTGAGGAGAACCACTTAAAGTAATCATGTTGGTACAAAGTGTTTTAATTCTATTAATAGATGTACACT
>NC_042495.1:114934271-114936027 GCF_005508785.2 Acyrthosiphon pisum
TAACTAAATTATTTATTTAATTAGGTACCTATTGTTTATAGTTTATCCTCGAGTTTATCATAGAAGAATTCTGATTACTGGCTCCCATACAATATGTCTCCTTGGCTGTCTCCTGTACTTGCCTACCTATAATATGATATCCCATATGATATACATTTATAAAATATTATTTTTCTTTCTTATTAAATTGATTAATGATTTTACAGTTTGAAATGTATCAGCTTATCTAAAATTTATATATAATAGTACCTAGGTTTAAATAAATTTTTAACCATCTTTATTTATTATCTCAAATTTCTTATATTGACCATCTGTAATCTGTTACATAAATTAACAATAAGCTAATTAGATGGTAGTAATAAAAATAAAATTACACAAGCTAACTGAGTGAAGGGGCCTCCCAGTCCCCCACTGGTACGTCATATCGAAGAAACTATCTTTTAAAAGTATTTTAGTGCCACCTAAAATAATGTGTACGTTTCAAATTTTCAGTTGAATTATTTAAATTTTATTTTCAAATTATTTTTGCGGTGTTATTAAATGTAAATGTATTTATCATATAAAATCTAAAATTATATTATTTTTAGTCATTAAATATTTTCTATAGCCCTCACGAAGTCCCAATATAAACCCAGAAAAATATTGTATCATGTTAATTTGGAAGAAAAATATTAATTATTAATTTGGGGCGGTTAATTTTTTCATTAATATTTTTAATTTAGCTTTCAGGTTTTACATCATTAACTATTAAGAGTTTTTGGGATTAGTAATAGATTTATAATAGTTTTTTTTATGGCTATTATGGATTCAGGTTTGGGTTCAAAGGCTTGGTAGATACCAGTGTGGTAGTAGCACAATTAATAGTGGTGATATTACTTTACAGAAACCTCCTGAAACACTTAAGTGCTTATATCGTCTGCCTATCCCTCGGCCTATCCTATTTGGGTAATTCTATTTTTTTTTCATTAAAAATGTAATAAATAGGTATTTTAAATTATCCTATGAAGGTGGTTAATTTTAAACAGTAACGAACAACCTACTCTGGGAAGTATACTCTTCAATTAATTATTGCATATTATTATTTAATAATATACCTACATATTTTATATTTGTAATAACTATTAAAACAGAAGATTATTATTTATTAGCATTCTCAAGATGATTGAAGTGTATCATCTTCTTAAGTTCTTGCTATACCCTATTCTTGCTATTCTACTCAACTAAAACCTAAAATACCAGTAATAATGTGATTGTTTAATGTTTAGATATTAATATTTTCCAAAAATTAATTATTATGTTTGTCATGTATTATATTAAAATTAAAACAAATCTTTACTAAAAATGTTTTTAAACAATGTTGGGTAGACTACTTCCACTTAGATAGAAGTCTAACGATTTTCATCTAAAATGCATTTACATTTTCAAAACAACTACACCTTTATAATATACCCAAATAATATAGGTATTAGTTTCTGAGAAAAGGTACCCTAAGAGATAAGAACTATTTTTTTCTTTTTCTTGTAACATTTTCAGGACACTTATTTAGAAGAGAAACAACTTATTTTTGATTGTTCTTAATATATTTATTATTTTAAAATATTAAAATTGGATAAAATAATTTAAAAACACCACAAAAACTATTAATAGAAATGCTGGATTATAAAATGTCATCATAATATATTATTTTATAATAATACAGGGCCTAAAATAAATGAAACTTCGTACTACACTATTTTATAATTTCACATAATTTGAT
>NC_042495.1:114936997-114944713 GCF_005508785.2 Acyrthosiphon pisum
CATTTTCATTTTGTACTGCACTATTCCGATTTCGTACTACACTAATAGTGGTCGTACTGCACACTATTTTAGGCCGTGTAATAATATTGAAATTAAGTACGTTTTCTAAGTAGGTTATAGTTTATAGGCATTAGGTACCCATTATGGTCATATTATATTATTAATCTTTATTATATTCTACTAATATTGGATCGAGTTATGATATTTAATATTTATGCATAAAACATATTTGACTTTTTGTAGAAAGATTGGTACGTAATTTAAACACACACATATACTTCAGTGTCCTTGAATATTATTTATAAATGAACAATTCCGTTATAAAAATTAATTTTTTTCGTCTATTAAATTAACCTAACCATTTTCATTCGGTTTCCTAAACTCGTTTTTATCTCTTCAATTACGATTTGGCAACAATGTTTAAAATATATCAATTTAAAGCAGCGTGGAATAGCGGGTTAAGACTTAAAAGCTTTTTTATTTTTCGTATAAAATTGTTTTTGTAAATACAATTTATTTTTTTACATTAAATAAATGTATAATATATATATGGGTACCATTTGCATCACTTACGATGCATTTACAATACTATTTATTTATTATATTTTTCTATTTATATGCAAAATGAAAACACTGAAAACATTGAATCCATCGAAAATAGCAAAACAGTAGTTTATTATTCTATGATTATTATGTGTAATAGATTAGCTGTATATTACCTCCATCAGATGTGTCATAACTCATAAAACATATTATTAACTATATCATTGTTATTGTTTAATAATTTATTACTGTTGTCGCAAATAGTAGTTAACTATTCAAATAAAACGGAGCTGAATGATTTTAGTTTATTTGTTATTTTGCTTAATAATTGAATCATTAGTGTATTACATAGTCGATATTTATTATTATAAAAAATCTAACTATCTGTATAGATTGCTTTCTGAAAACCGAAAAATTATTGTTAAGTGCATAGAACTCAGTGGCATTGGTGAATTACGTTTGTACTTATTTTTTCCTGTACAATGTCAGCTGGCTTATCGACAATGTTGACGAAATAAAATGAAGGTCAAAGTCTAAAACAACTAATTAATTTGGTTTTTGTAAACGTATGAAATCTACGAAATTAAGATGAAGTGAAAATATCATTGAAATCCTTTGAAAACTGTTTTTTGTTTCTATGAATCCTGGATGTAATTTAATAATAGCTTAATTTACATAACGTACTGTTTCAAAAGTTCCTCAAAAAAGAACTAAAAAAAACGAATTACTTATAATTTTTTCCTGGTTTTGGTTTCTTATCATTGTGATAATACTGATAAAACAAGGTTTATAAAACATTTTACCCATGTTATATAATTAAGTATGCATAATTCCCTATTAATTATGAAATTTTTAGATAAGTACCTACTCGAGTGACTAAAAATCGTTTTATTTTGAATATAATTCAATATTATAGTTTTAAAACATTTCCTATTTATTTTTCACCCGCCGAATAACTCCATATTAACAGTTCTCGCCATTATTGTTCGATAAATATTTATTTAATTTCAAGGTATCCGAATAAAATAATAATATCTGGACTAAAACTTTATGATAAGAACTTATTTTGTGTTCTTCGTACTGTATAATAATTGTTTAACAAAAACTGGTTTTAACTGGCTGTAAAGCAGAGTTATTGTATATGTATGTAACATAATTATCCTTTCGTCTTTAGCACTCGTACTTTCACCTGCTTTTTCACGTGAAACATTAGTAATACGCAACAAATAAAAATGTATACGTACTCTAAAAATAATAATAATAATAATAATACGCGTTCAAATATTATTTTCACGAATCTACGACGTGTCTAACCGTGTCGAGTTTTTCTAACAAAGTTTGACGAAGTGTATCGTTGATTTTTTTCCTAAAAGGCCAACCTATAATTAATATGACTTAAACATTATAATACCTTTTCAAGGTTTTTGACTGACGTTTGCTACTTTGCGAAGAAAAAATATAATATAATATATAAAATTACTGTTTTAATTTAATATTGAGTTGGGTTTCGTATATTTGTAATTAGATTATAGTAGGTATAGTAGGTATATTTGTTCATTGTTTCCGTTCTCAATTCTACGATCGCTTTTACGTAAATTTCTCAAAAATCTATCACTGCCTCCGCAATAGCTATTGATTATTAATGCTCTATTATTATTATTATTATTATTATTAGTTACTCTAAAATGGCATAACTCGAATAAATACAATTAATACACAAGGCAAGGCTTAAATATTTGTCTACGTTGAGGACAAGGTCAGGACCAATTGTATGACAAAAAGTGAAAGTTTCGCTACTACCTGCTGCCATACTATTTTTTTATATATTTATATATATATGTATAGGTATTATATACTATTGCTGCTGTTACAGACTAAGAGTTTGGTATTTGGGTCATACACGTCAATAGGCCAGCTCTCTCACAGAGCTACCTGTGTGAAGCCTGAGAATGACCTACCAATAACAATTTGACATCCATTATTATTATTAATACATTTATTAACATGTCAAACATTTAACAATATTTTATTCACAACAAATTACGTGTCCCCCTTGTCTAATGCAGAGATAATGTTATTTTATAACACGATGAAAACGAACAGATACCGTACGGTTGGTATTTGATATTTAACCCAAAAAATAAAAATAACTTTAAAAAGTAATATAACATAATATTATAATGGATAGGTAAACGCAATGAATAAGTATTAAATATTTATATTTATATATCTAAACTAAACATAATATATTATTAACTGCGGGCATCGAGAAAATAATACTAAAACATTCCTCGGTTTGTTATGTTATAAATAAACAAAAATATAATTATAGTTTCGCGCGTCATCTACACTATATATTAAATAAGGTAACGTGTTCGAAATTCACGTTTAACACGAGATATTAAAGTTAAAGATACAAGTAAATAAGAACATAATACATTTTTACTATATAAAGTAGTTAACTAGTGAGAATTTATTTATAAAAAAAAATTTATTATCGGTGATTTTAATATTTTTTAATCTTTCTAACAATTTACAATACTTAAATTGTACAATATGTGCAATGTACATATACCTGTATTTAAAGATTTATTTATTGTTATTATTTTAATTATCAATATATATTATATCAATATTGCTCAATTATTATAGTTATTAGATTTATCATTCCCTAGTTGTTTACTATTGTTATAAACTTTTAACTTATAACAATAAACAAGATAAGATATACAAATCTACTATCTACATTAAAACCATGTTGATTTAATAAAAAATAGTTATCAATTATACTAATTGTTTTGTATGGGATAAAATTTAAGTATATCATACCTCTGAACATAAAAAAAAATATAAACTTCTTTAAATTCTTATTTCTTAGTTATTTTAATTTATTAGCCAACTTGAACCCACTCTTGTGTCTAATCCTTCATTATTTGTATAACCAATATAAAATTCCGATATGATAATTTAATTAAATATGGCTATAATTAAATCTTAAATGTAATTTATATTTATACATGCATGTTTATTTTTTAGGGTAACTCAGAAAACCTTCCAAAACCTAGAATACAATTTAAAGGCAATGAAGGCGTAAGTATAAATTGTTTTACTAAGTAATTATTAAATTAATTTATATTTTATATAAATAATATAATTTATTTTATATTTTATATAAATAATATAATTAATTTTATATTTATATTTATTATTTCAGCAATTATGCGTCCCGAGCATATCAAAAAATTATACATTTGACTTTAGTTTATCCAATACAACAGACGCTGCTGCTCCTCGAAGTAGCTTTGAATGTATTCGTCAAAATACTTCTAGGTATTTTATAAAAAATCAAATACATACCTATTAAAATATTATGATAGTGACCAAAATATTGACCGTGATATTTATTTTGTAGATCATTAGAATATGTTGGTACCTTGAATAGACATATACGAGTACTTGCGAACGATGATGTATATGAAGCTACTAGACATAGAATGGTTGCTGTCGAAGAATTACATAAAAAATCATGGTATAGTTGCTATTAATTTTAAAATATATTTTTAACTTTTTCACTCTTAATTGTATATTAATGATTATTTTTTGGATGTGAAATATTTGTTTTAATAAGATGATAAATGAAATAACCAAAATGTAATACAAAAACATTAATTAAAAATTAGAATTTCAACATTAGTATATATAAATAAAAATTTGATTTGGTTCTAGATTAAAGACAAATAATTAACAATAAAAGATATTTAAATTGCATGTTTCGTAAATTTAATTGAAAAGTATAGTAGAAATTATAACTATAATTAGACATTTTGTTTCTTTGTTTACAGTACACGAGAAATTGAACTCGACAGCAAATCAGCTCTTAGTCGCAAGATCCGTAAAAATCCTGCCCAAATAAGAGCTAACCGTCATAATAATAATTCTTATAATAATGTTAATATTACAAATAACGTTCCAAAACCTATAATTTCCAAACCTATACCCCCACATATCCCTTTACCAACCAATCATGCATCAGATATTAGCAAAAAACCATTACGAGATAGAATTATTCATCTTTTAGCATTAAGGCCATACAAGAAACCAGAATTAATTAGTATATTAAATAGAGGTTTGTTAAAATTGTTAGTGTGTTTAACTTGTTTGTTTAAATTACTAATTTTTCATTTTTTTAGATGGTTTGAAAGATAAAGATAGGACACAAATAATGTCAGTTCTTAGTCATGTAGCACAAGCAAAAGATAATGCATACTATCTATTAAGGCATATTTGGAATGAAGTTCAAGAAGACTGGCCATTTTATAGTAGTCAGGATCATATTGTATTAAAACGGTAAGAACCATTGTATATTATTGTATTTATTTTATTCCTGAATAATAATACAAACAATTATTAATGTACAATAATTTCACTATTATTATTAATTTAACAAATACAAATATTTAATAGTTATTTATTTTACAAATTTTACAAAAAATAGCACTAATTGAAAGTAATCTAAATATGATTGAATAATGTAAAAAATGTACGTCCCATATTTTATATAATAAATTGTACCAAACTCTGGTTTTTACTTATTTAAAAGTATTACATTGTAGTATAGTACTATAAATATTCAATATTGGTGAGGGAGCAATTTAAAAAAAAATTAAAAAGAAATGTTTAAAATATAATTCATAGCTGTATAAAAACTGGATTTATATGTAGTTACATATTATTGTTAATGAGTCTATGCAGTCTTATTAGAGTAAAATATGTGGACGATTTGTTCAATTCTGAGTTTGTAGGAAAAAAGATTTTTGCATATTTGGGAATATTTAAACTTTATTGTATAATTTATTTATTATGCCATAATTATTTTTCTTCTCTAATTACAATAAAATCTCAATCCAATACTGAATATTACGTAATTTATTTTTGGCTCTTGAAATATTTTGTTCTAAATATTCTATGCACAATCACATCAATCAAACTTAATATTATTTTTATTTTTAAAAATATAAAGTAACTATTTATTGAAAGTAAAATGAGAAATAATTATTTTCATTTAATCTCAATACTGTACAATTATCAATATTAATAGTTGTACATGAATAATATTTTTTATTAAAAATTATTTTAATATCTAGACGAAAGCCTCAAAATTTAACACCTCCTGGATTAAGTGATACTGGAAGCTCTGGCAGCAGTGAACAATCCCCAAGTAGCACTGTTCCAAGCAGCCCCCCTAGTAATGTACATGGTAACAAAAGACCTGGGTACTACAATAGTGCAGATGGTTTCCAGACTAAAAAATTGCGTGTTTCACATTTCAAACGACCGTCGCCTGAGAAAAAATTGTCATCAGATAGTCCTCCACCAATTGTATCTAGTACTCAGTCAACCATACGATCACCTACTCATGCACCCTCTCATACTAATCCAATACCAAAATATATTCAGTAAGTATATTATCAAATTTCTTTAAAGATCACTAAAATATTATTTTGATTATAAAAACATATTAGACTTTCAAAATATTTATTTCTATTTTCAGAGATTTTGTGCGAATAACAAACAAAGAGCAAAAGAAACAATATAAATCTGAATTCATGAAATGTCATAAGGAATACAAACACCTGGCTGAAATTATGGATCCTGTTCGAAATAAATTTGCTAAGCTAAAAGATCGGATGTTGCTTTATCCTAAAGGCTCAAATGAGTATAAGGTATAAATTATCTTTTTCCTCTAAAATGTATTTGTTTAATAATTTAAATATATTTTTTAGATTTTAGAAAGCCAAATATTACAAGAATATACTGAAAGAAAACATGATGATAAATATCAAGCAGCTAAAACACGTTTTGACTACCTGCACAACAAATTATCCCACATCAAAGACTTAGTCCATTTGTATGACAAACAAAATCCCGTTTTAGTTAGGACTACTCCCGATTCTTCTTGCTGAAGTTATTTATAATATTATATTTTTTTTTCTATTTTAAATACAAGTTTAACATAACTAAATGACAATTTTTATAAAACCCAAAATTAGTTCCATAGACAAAAGAGATAGAAAAATCAGTGAATAATCACTTAATGGTTCGCTCAATGTTTAAAAATGCATTTATAATTTTTTACTGTCTTAACATTAGTTACCGGCTCCATTATTTGATGCGTTGATATGAGCCTAATGATATCTTTTAATGATTTTTTTTTGTGGGGGGGCTTGGTATTCAAATTTAAGATCTATTAAAATACCGTTAAAAAGATGATTGTGTTAAAACTTAGCCAGAAATATTTATTTTATTTTTGTTTGTATTAAAGTTTAACACTAAAGATCAAAATTGTTTATCACACAAGTGCTTGTTTTCTTATTTTGGATGAGCTTGAAGTATGGCAGCTGTATACATATGTAACTAATTGGTTTCCTACTGGATGTTCGGAAACATTCATTATATTGTTAACTTAAATTTAGGCATATGTCTACGTATGACATTTATCCATTTATATGCCATGCGATTGGTCTCAATTATGTTGGTGTATACATATTATGCAAAAATTACCTTTTTTTTTCAATTACATTTATTGTATAAATGTATGATGGTAATTATCAATTTGATATTGAAATGAATACGTATTACGTAGCAAGTTTAAATGTTTTTTTATTATTATAATTATTTTTATTATTGTGATTTTTATGTTATAAATATTGTTTTTTTATTTTTATGATTGAAAACATAATTCAAGTCTCACAAACAGTGAGAACTTAGTATACATCTTAATGTTTTGAAACTATTAAATTTAGGTTTTACACATGGTATACAATTTTGAATTTGATTTACTTTTTGTTAGGATTTATAGTCATTAATATTTACTTATCAAACAAAAAAAACATTAATTTATTTATTTTATTATCTGCCCAAAATTTTAAAGAAAATTAATATAGTTTTTTTTTAAAATTAACAAACACCAAAAAGCAATTTTAGAAACAAATAAATACTATTTACAGCAAGAAACTGTATATATAATACAGTGTGATCACGATTTATGGTAACACTAAATATCTCATGTGCATGACCTTGTATTGAACTGGAGTTTTCGGGAAGTGATAGGGAGCACTTAAATACATATTTTCAGACCAGTTTCAAATTTTTAGCTCACTCGGTACGCGCATG
>NC_042495.1:114945165-114966844 GCF_005508785.2 Acyrthosiphon pisum
TCCCTATCAATTTCCCGAAGACTCCAGTTCAATACAAGGTCATGCACTTGAGATATTTAGTGTTACCATAAATCGTGATCACACTGTATATATATTTATGCAATAAAAAGCTAAAAAAAAACTGATATTATGAAAGCAAAACAAAATTGTTTCAAATAATTATTGAGTTTTAGATATTGAGTGCACAATGAACAATTACAGGCAACAGTGATGTGTTTAAAAAAAGAAAAACATTTATAATAATAATAAATATTAGTAAATACATATAAGTATTTTAGTTTAGGGTTTTACCTTAAAATTATTATTTTAAAGAAACATTAAATCAATCGTTTAATAATCATTCATTACAAGTATGAAGTATTGACATTTAAACTTGCTATGTCTAAAATAATAATTTCTAGTACAATTTGGGAAGCTCATTCATCAAATTAAATGCACAATAATAAAATATCAACCAAGACTTGTATTTGTTAGGGTTTTACATTATTATTATTTTTTAACACTGTGATATCTAGAATGTTTTGCCCTAAATAAAAATTATTTAAAGACTGAAATTTGGACCATATAACCGTATATTTTTTTTATCATCAATAAACATTTATAAGTGGAAAAGAATACATTTCAACTTTTTTGCTCGGTAACAAAACATATGTATATCATAATATGTGTGCTGTGTGGTGTACATGGGTAGGCATTCAAATTAGATTAATTAATAATTATAAATTATTGTTGTGATAAGGTTATATGTTACATTTAAAATATATCATTAATGTAAAATGTGTTGTAATGTACAAGACAATTGACATCTGCAATTTATGTACTCCAGGGCTTTAATAAATCTATTATTATGCTTTTGTATGATAAAAAAAAAAAAAGATTAGTAGATCCAAGACCTCAAACCCTCTTAAATGGTATTTTGATTTGAAATTTACATTGGATATTACTCATTAGTAATACTTTTTAATAGCTTTGTTATTGATCAATGAATTAAAGAAATTTGAACTTTTCTGATACATGAAACACAATTACAGCTTGCACATTTTTTAATAGAATTGTGTAACTGAAGTTATACAATGCATGTTTTTCTTTTTGTCTTTCTCATAACTTACTTTGGATGTGAATATCAATTTTGAGGGAGGTTTCTGGTAGCAAATTTGATCTAGTCGATTCTTGAAAAAATAGAAATTCCCTGTTTTTAAATCTTAATAGAGGAAAACAAACAAAAAATGGAAATATTTAAACAACTACATTTTTAACAAAATAAATATTATAATGCAGGAAAAATAACCATAGTTTGAATTATTTATGAAATATTTGTATTAGAATTTTCTAGACAAAATTTAATAATTGTCTAAATATATTTACTCTATTTAAATTAAAACATCTTATATGTTCATTTTTTCCTTGATTTGTGTTGATGAGTACTTTTGTTTTTCGGTCAAAAAGTAAAATGTAATACAAGGTTCCTCATTAGTGTTCGTTATAACAGTTTAAAAATATGGAAGTACATTTTTCTTTTATTATAAGATAGTGTGAAGTTCAAATGTGGAAATCACTAAGATTTACTAATTATTCTGATTATTCTGTAGTAAAAAATGCATACAATTTTCAATTTATGTAACTTATGCCTTTATGCATAGTCAATTTGTGTGTCACACAAATTAACAATGCATGCGGACATTAGATTTACAACTAAAATTGTCTTAAACTAACCTATTAGAACAAGATTTATGCGTTATATTAAAAAATAAGAAGTCTACTATCATAAATCAAAAAAAATTATGGTAATCATTAATATGAAAGGCTTAAGATTTTCTGAGATGTGTTTTTTGGACACTTAGTGGTACTTAAATCCACCATTTTTATGCCGGATAATCCCAGCATAATATGCAGTGTTCCTTAAACGTTAAAATTTAAAACACAATATACATCAAGACTGCATATTAATGATTTATTGTATAATATTGTGTAAAATTACACATGACTGAATATCATCAAATTACATCAAATCAGACATTTTATAATTTATAATTAACAAAGGTATAAACTAATTAGAAAACATAAAATTACTATATTATGGACCACATACAATTTTAAAATTAACAAAAATTTAATTTGAAATAAAAAAAATACTATTTTTGTACGCGATAAATCAATAAACATAAAATAAATAATAATAGCAAGTAATTGTACAGTTTATATTAAAATAAAAATAATTAGGAGCTAGAAGTTATTGATAATATTGAGTATGTTATTAAATTTTAAAAATATCACTAACTTCAATTAAATAAAATAGATATTATGTAAAAAAAAAATTATAAAATAATACATTTGGTTGTTTTTATGAATTTGTACCTAACACATAAAAATAATCTTTATATTATATATAAACTAAAATTATTAAAATGTTCTTATTAGTCTGAATTACATTTTTTTGTATAATATTCTATGTTTCTAGTAGTTCTATACTTTAAACAAATATTCAAGGCAGCCCGTCCATCTTCAGTTTTATAGTCTGTAAAATTGTCAGATACAAATAGCGTAATAATATTTGCCATAAGATTGATTTTTGAAATTTTCTTCATCAGTTTATTCTTTCTCCTAAACATTTCAAAACAATTATTATTAGTAATTACTATATTTAATTCAACAAACATAGATTTGTTTAGCTCGTGTAACATCACAAAACATCTTGTAAATTATTGGGCTTTGGAAATTAAAACTATAAGGACCATAGTAGATACATAATTTGGTGTAACTGTATGTACACTGACAAGTTGTAATACTACCAAGAAGTATTTTCATACAAAATTAAATATAACACAAAATATTTAGTTTTTTAACAACATGCATAATTAAAGAACTATATAAATGATGTAACTATGTATTATGTAGTTGCAATACATAATACATTCCTGAGTGATATGAATGCATCAATTTACTACTCAGCATGTATAAAAAAAAAATAAATAAAAATTACAAATAAAACCGGTCAAGTGTGAGCCGGACTCGAGCACGAAGGGTTCAGTGCCATCATCAGCTATAAACATGTTGGCAACACTGCTTGTATTATATATTTTAGGATTTGTTAGTATTTGTTGTTATAGCAGCAACAGATATATATATACATCTGTGAAAAATTCAACTTTCTAACTTTCATGGTTCATGAGATACAGCCTGGTGACAGGCGGACGGACGGACAGCGAAGCCTTAGTAATAGGGTCCCGTTTTACCATACGGAACCCTAAAAAAACCATTTTGATTTTAACTACCAGTACTAATATTAATCTTAAACCTATTAAACTCACTTATTGGTATCAGTTTCATTCAATAGAGTGATGTTTGATACATCAACACTATTCAAAACATTTGCATATACCTTGAATGAATTTATGTATGAAGTAAAGCTATCATAAGGATTAACAGAAAGATTTTTAATTTCTTTATTAGTTTCGATTAAGGTCCGTAAATGATCTTTAAGAAGTCTGAAAACAAATAATATATATTAATAATGATTCAAGTAATGAAATAATAAAATAATGAAACTAATAAGTATTACTTTAAAAAATAATGGTCTTTGTCACTGTAATTTAAATTGGTTTTTAGACGAGTTGCATACATATTCATAGAATAAATACCATAAGTACATGCATATTCTAAAAGGTGAAGTTCCAGCATGATAAAAGATTGAAGATCATTAGATGCATACTGATATTCTGATTGAATATCTTTAGACGCATATGCCGTTTGAGAGTTAATGTCTGAAAAACATAATTTACAGTGATAAGTATTTTATATTAATATATAATTAAACATTACTCAATAACATAAACTGAAAAAAGGCAGCTAAGTATGTATCGTTCCTAAACAAATGAACCATATTAATGGTAAATACAAAATAGGGTACTTACCAATATCATATTTAGCACGCAAGAAAAAATATCTAGATTTCAGTAAATTAAGTAGATCAACTGCTATATCAATGTCTTCTGTTACTTTTTCCAGTTCGGAACTCATAACTGTTTTGAGGTTTTAAATCTGCAAAACAAAATAATTTACTACCAAAACTATCGCGATGTTGAAAGATAGTAAAAAAGAAGTAAAAATATGACACGATCACACAAACTAATAATTGATCATAATTTATTGAAAATATAAGCATAATTATGTAGTTGCATAGTTGTTGATTGTTCAATGCGTTCAACAATCAACAGTGTGTAATATTGTCGGTTTTTTTCAAAGATAAAGTATGTGATAAGAATTTTTGAATTTTGGCACAATGTACCAACCACGATTAAAGATATAAGCATAAATAAGGTATAATAATATAATATCTTAAATCGTGGTACCAACATATGAAATTGAAAAAAAAAAATTATAAAATGAAATAAATAAGTAAGTAAAATTAATAAATTTTTTTATAATATAAAATATAATGCAATAGAATTTATTATTATATATTAAATATATGTATAAGGTATGGGGACAAAAATTTGGATTAGAATGCAAATAGAATGAACAAGACCGTGGTCTAAAGCTGTATATATTCTGTGGCTAAAGGCGGGTTCACAACTACCCATGTCGTGTCGTGTGAATTGTGAATTCAAATTTCAATTCGTTCTTCGGGGATATTCCGAATCAGGACGATACCAACTTGGTATCTAATCAAAATATAATAAACCATATATATAAACCACGGTTTAAGATATACAAGATATACAAGATATCTTAAGCCGTGACATAAACATTAATCGTGGTTATCAGCACGATTTAAGGTATATAATATAGCTATATTTACGGCACATATATATTATCTTAAATTGTGGTTATCAGTGTGTGGTATGTTAGTTACTTTGTAAATTTGTAATAATTATTGTTCCATACGGATATAGGTACCTATTGGTTTGTCAAGCCTGCCATATAGACCATAGAATATTCATACCATTGAGTAATTCATACAAAGCTAGAATATATCGATACACCGGTACCTATTCTATTCTATGGTACCTATTTACTAAATATCATTAATTATAGTTTTATACACCAGTGACAATGTGAAGTGTGATTTAGGCTGATAAAGATCTCGGACCTCCAGAGTACAGCCTACGAGCCCATAAATTACATTACTTCATACTTCACTAGACGGCAGACAGTATTATTTGCTACAGCCCACAACCTAGTTTCTAATTTCTATTCCGGCGCCCGACTGCAGGTGTAGCGGTGCTCCTCGGTGCAACCGCTGACGGTGTTCTTACAAGTTACAATCATTACAATCATTGAATAATTCTTCATTTGGCCGTTCAGCATTAGCTGCTTAATATTTTTAATTGAATCTAAGATGAGCCGTGGAGGGAAATCGAAAAATGCATACCTGCCTGGAGATTTGGTGGCATTGGGCTCAAAAACTAGTCGCGTTGAACCAAATCCACAAGAGAAACGTGGTAGTAATATTTTATTACATAGAAAGTTAATGGAATCAAATTTATCTGGTAAGTTTTTTTGATTGTCGGTGTTTGACGCTGATGCTAATCAGTCACCAGATGAAACATGGTTATCGATATGAATATTTGTTAAAATCAAAGTACCTCAATATTATTGGTTTCTATACGTGTAGAACACCATAAATGATAGTAACTATTGTGTTTGTCTATAGAAAACAAAAATTATTTTGATGAAGTATATTAATTTAGTTATATTACTGAACAAATATACTATATTTTACGACATTTAATATTAATATGTTTTCACTATTTTAAATTTAGATAGAAAACGAACTGGACCACCTATAGCTGCTATACCTAGTAAAAAGCCTAAACATGCAGGCTCTAGTCATAGTTCATTTGCTTGGGAACAGATGTGTATTGAAGTTGATTCCATTGACTTAATCGAATCACTAAGTTATTCTATTCAAAATCAAGAGAATTTAAAAGCTGTAAGTATATAAATAAAATCATTTTTTTAACAATACATAACATGTGAAATATTTGATTATTTTTATTTTTACCTAAAAATATGATTCATTCATAACATATATTATATTTGATTGAATAGTTTGTTTGTTTACTGTCAAGATAATATAATATAAATCTTAAGTATTTATCTTATATTTTGATTGTTACTTGCGCAAGTAAAATGTACAATAAAAGTTATAAACCCCCTCATTATGTTTTTGTTAAATGATCATGGTTAACACCTTTTTAATTAAATAATTCATCAAATTATTATACTTAGGTACTTAATTATAAATAATTTCATTTTAGGTCGGATTACTTTTTGGAGCTTTTAAAATCATGCATACGCAGCGCTTAAAACCAGATTTATTTTGGAGTTTATTAATTGCTGCTCGTCAATTTCCCACATTATTTCATAATGAAGAAATTATAAATGCTTTGTGCTCTATCCTCACTTGTCATTCAGTTGCTTCAACTAAACAACGTCAATATAACATAGTAGCTGCAATTACTTCTGTTAATTTATTAGTAGTATCACACGATAAATTATCTAATTGGCCAGAAGCATTTGTTAAGGTACTTACTTAAAATATAATTAAACCGTTTTTGTAAGTAATATCATTATTTATTAATTTTAAGGTTTTTGTAGAAGACTCAATGGGTGAACGTTTGTGGGTAGATAATGAAGAATGTCGATTTTTTGTTGAAAACATAAGAGTTAGCTTCAATACACGTCCTTCACCTTTTATTCCTTTGGATTTTTTGGATACAATGAGTACAACAGAAACAGCGTTATTTACACCGGAAACTTATGAAGTTTCTGTAGTGCCAAGATATGGAGCTAATCAATCAGTAATCGAAAATATAATTTTAGACATTGCCAAAGAATATTTAATCAGAAGGCAATCAACTGAGGGAATATCCAGGAGTTTGTTAAAATTATTATCTATTGCTACTGGAATTTTGGAGGTAAGTTGTTACAACTATTACCATTTTATGAATATTATTTAAAATTTTAATTTTAGATTCGAGTTATGGTTGCTGGTAAATTGGAAGTTTGGTTACAAAATGCTAAACTCGTACGGCCAGCCCAAGAATTACTTTTAGCAGTTTGTGTTAACTGTACTTCACGCACTCAAAGAGACTTTGATGTTATTTCAACTATTGTCAAAATGAGATTAAAAACAAAAGCCATGGGTAACTTTTACGTATCTTGTATCAAGTTAGTAAATCAAATTTTTTTTATTTTTACTATAATTTAAGTCAACAACTTTACAATAATCTCACTTAATATTAATTTTTTTAGAGAATTGATTTCAGTAAATTCAAGTAATTTGCCAGTTATATTAAAAAATGTAGTTTATAATGAAATGTCTACTTCACGAAATACAAGTAATATGGCAATTTTTCAAGTTATTTTCAAAGCTGAACCAGATCAAAGTGCATTACTTTTAGCTGACATTTTTCAGGTTTGAATTTTTAAAGTACTTAAGAATTATTCTTATATAGTATATACTAATAATCTGAAATCATAATTAGGAATTATTGATATTACGAGATGATTATTTGAGACCATTACGTGGACTTCTAAGAGAAATATCGCGCCAAGTTCGGTCTGATTTCAACTTTTTGACTTTTTGTCAAGGTCTTATAGGTGCCAAAGAGCCATTAAATCAAACACCTGAGGTTAAAGATAGAGTTTTTGCTGGAATTATAGATCTTTTAACATTGTGTATATTTCTAACTGTATACCCATATATGCGTTCAGAACGAAAAGACGTTGTACAGGTAAAAAAAAAAAAATATTTTATAAAAGAAATAACTAATTGTTTTTTTTTATTAGTTTGAAAAAATGCAACAAGTTATATCCAAAATTCAAAAAGATGGAGTTGTGTGGCTCCAAGATAGTGTTTTAAGAACTTATCGACCGGCCCCTACTGATTTTGTTCATGCATTACACAAAGTATATATTTTATTTGTTATTTAATATTTATACAATTTTATACTTACTATTTCATGTTCATTGCATTGTTTTTGACTTTTGTTATAAGAATAATGTTGTAACTTTTATTTAATGGTTTTAGATATTATTAATGGAGGCACCTGAACAATATTATAAATTAGAAAGTTGGCCTCCTGAGCAAGATAGAACAACAATATTTAGAATTGCTACTGAAGTACCATTGCTACAAGGTACAGTTATAACAATACTTATGATTGGATTGTCAAAAGAACACCCTTTGAACTCACCAGACGCCCTGGAGTTGGTAGATCAATTAGTAAAACGTGCTGCTTCGCTACAAGTCTATCAGAATTTTAATACAATTCGAGGTAAAAGTCTATAGATATATGTTCTAAAAAGAATTTGATTATATTAACTAACCGTACTATTTTTAGCCGACAAATGTGAATTGTTTGAAATATTACTGAATTCATGTGCATATCATCATCCTGATAAAATTGAGTTACCATTAGGATATACACCTCCACAATTAGCCATATCAAATTTGTATTGGAAAACATGGTTAATAATGTTAATATATTGTGCTCACATACCATTAGTTTTTGGAACTCTAGCCTGCCGAAAATATCCAATGTTAAGAATATTTATTGAGATGTGTATAACAAATAATTTTTCTTTTCCCACATTCCTGGAAGATCTTCAGTTGCAATCGGTTGAAAAACAAAAAATACTTGAGTTTGAATCATATTTGGCTGCAGCTTCTACTAAAGTCACAATAACTGAACAGACGAGTTTACTGTTAAGTCAACTTATGGGTATGGACCCTATTGGTCCACCTAGGCGTCCACCATCGTCTATATTAGAACAACTAAGAGTAATGAATACAAACCTACGTATTGGCCACTTGTTGTGCCGATCAAGAGACCCTGATTTTCTTTTGGACATAATTCAACGCCAAGGAACTTCACAGTCAATGCCTTGGCTGGCTGATTTAGTAAATTCATCTGAAGGATCATTGAAGTAAATATAATTTATGATTGCTAAGAATTGTAATTTTGTTATTAAATTGTTACTTTTTAGTCATTTACCTGTTCAATGTTTATGTGAGTTTTTATTGAGTCCAAGTTGTCGACAACAAGGTAAATTTAATCAATTACTGAATCATTTGAGAAAGCTGTTAATGCATCCAGAAACTGATCCAATAATAAGTTGTGAAGTTTTGGAGTATTTTTTAAGACGCCTAAGTTCTCCAACAAGTAGACAACATGCTATTTTAGTAAGTTAAAATACAGATTGAAAAGTAACATATTATACATGTTCTTATTTCTTCCTTAATTGTACTTATTAAATCCCTTAAAATTAATATTGAATTTTGATTTTTATAGGGCTTAAAATTATTATTAAATGAAACTGATGATAAAATTATTGATGTTGATAAAGTAATTGAATCAAAAACTGATGTTTCGTGGTTATTAACAAGTCTACCACAACTTCCAAATTTTCCTGCTTTTAAGTCCCAAGCAAGTGTTATAAATTATAGTTAAATTTTTAGCTCAATAAAGTCAGTTTTTTAATTATTTATTTGCTCAAATGTCAGATTGTTATAGCTCTGAGACAAGCTTGTCAAGTAGAAAATGATCCACATTTAATAACAGCATACTTAACGTTTCTGGCTGAACGAACTTCTGATGTGGACAAGGTGGATAGCTTAACTAATGAGCAGCTTGCTGACATGGTGCTTGATATGGCACAGTTAATTGTTGAACGAAGTACAGTTATGGCTGCAGTTCTACCTATATCAACAGATACAGTTACTGTGTTCAATATTGCTCTAAATTCTTTAGTCAACATATTTTACACGTTTTTAAGCAGGGTATGTTTTTTTACCAAACTACAATTTTTCATTTATAAATGTGTTGATTGTTTTGATTGTTGATTGTAGGCTAGAGAACCTTGTCGTCAAAATCATCCTTGGTCAGAGAATCAAGATCAAATTCTCGTAACATGGCCAGGTGGACAAGAATGCACTTTACACATTCTGGTTGTACATGCTATGATTATACTGTTGACTTATGGCCCTCAGTGTATTCATGATCCACTGAAATTTGATAATTTATTGGAAGCTTGGTTTCCAACAGATAGAAAACAAATGCCTAAAGTAAACCATAAATAATATTTAAAATTGCTTAAATATTGTTTACTATATTTATACTATTTTTTTTTTACAGGCTTATTTGGTTGATACATCAGAAGAAGCATTACTTATACCTGATTGGCTTAAGCTGCGTATGATTAGGTCTAGGGTTCCTAGACTTGTAGAAGAAGCATTGACCGATCTTGAACCACCTCAGTTAATATTATTTATTCAATCGTTTGGGATACCAGTTGCATCAATGAGGTCAGTAAATATCATAATATAGAATTTGGTAACTCTTTAGAATTCTTTTGATTTGAAATTAAAAAAATTGTATTTAGCAAACTATTGGACATATTGGACAATGCTGTGTGTCATGATCAAGAAGCCATTAAAGCTGCTGTTATGGATAAAGCTTATATGGTTCAACTTGTTCAAGTACAGCAGAGACGTGGAGCACAGGGTGGTCAAATATTCTCATCTGTATTAACATTAAATGAAGAATCAACTATAATGGAAGTAGAAGAAAAAGTACAATTATCTGATAGACAACATTTATCAATAAAAGGTATTTAATTTATAATTAATATTTGATATACTATTTAAACTAATAATTATATTGTTTTAGACAAACCAATTAGTTTATTAGAAAAGCATAAGAATATAAATGTTGATTTAATCATTAAAAATCTTTTTACTTCCAAGATGGAGGGTGAAGAATTTTTATTTTTGTTACAAGTATGTTTAACAGTTTTATAATTTTATTTTGCATATGTTTTAATTTTTATATTTTCAGTCACTATCACAAGATGCAAAATCACTAGCTCAAAAGTTTATGATTGCAATGCTCAAAAATATGTATAAAAATAAAGGATTTGTGCGTTCTGTCATTGCCAATGAAAATATAACTTGCCATTTACTTAAAGTGTTGATGATGAAATGTGGCTACAACAAAATATTAATGTCTATTGTTAAATTGATGCTGGCTCAATTGAATTTGAAGAAAAAACAAAATAATTTGCGTATGATTATAATGAATTATAAAAATAAATATGGTTCGTTATTAAATTTTTTTATGAAACAATTTTGCAGTTTAGCTCAAAAGCAAGCTTTCATAATGTTTTTTACAAATTGTTTTGTTTTGAAAAAAATCCCAAAAATTCCTCTTGAGCTAAACTGCATTTAGTTCTTTATTTCTTAGTATTTGATTATCTAATATAAATTTTGATTTAGTGGAAAAAAATAAAAAGACTCCTCATAAAAATAAAAAAACAAATGAACCAGAATTGATGGAAGTTGATAATTTAATTAAAGAACAAAAACGTTCACTCTTTGTAGATCTACCAAAAGAAATTGAATTAAAAATATCTGATTTAACAATTCATCAACAGGTAACATATCATCAAGAGGATGTGATACCCATATGTGTTGTTTAGGTCTTATAAGCGTTTAACATGACAAATTATATATTTAATACGCAGAAGACGTTAACCTCTGTTAATTTAAAAATTAGAGTGAATTGACCTCTTATAAAATCTAAACTTAAGATTATTATCTAGGCAACCTCATGGACTATTTATTATATTTCAATTTTAAATAGAGTTATGAGTATTTTAAAATGTACAAATAATTAACAATTTTAAAATACTCATAACTTGCTTTAAAATTAAAATATAATAAAATCCCATGAGGTTGCCTAGATAATAATCTTACCTTTAGATTTTATACGTGTTCTGCTGAGCGTACAATTTACTATGTAACACACTTCTAAGATGGAGACAACACATGTTGGTATCACGTCCTCTCAAAATTTAAGTATAGCATTTAAATTATTACATAATGTTGTTTTTTCAGGTTAATATGTTGTTTTCAAAGACAACTAGTGAGAAATGGAATTCTGTAAGAAAGTGTAGACCATACTTATTAACTTTACTTAATCACCACATGAATTGGTCATCGTTGGAATGTGTTTTAGATATTTTATTACAGCTACACAATGTTGAAAAGTTAGTTTCTAATATATCAATTTTTTGTTTTTTAGTAATAACGTTAATAATTATAGAAATATAGAGAATACATTTTTTTCTTATATAAATTATATAGATATAAATATTTTCATTAAAACTTATAAATGCCACTTATTGTATAATTGTTAAATTTGTATTCATTAATTATTTTTTATTATTTTTTTTAGATTTGAACCTTCGTCAGTTCTTGATTTAATATCAGCTATTACGACAAATCCCAAATTATGGCAAGGTAGAGAAATGAATGCTTCTAAAAGTAGATCAAATGAAGGATTAATGTTATTGAACCATGATCAGGTAAAACTATTTTTCTTTTAAACTATTAAAACTGAAATTAATTAATTTTGATAATAAAACTAACTTCAGTATTAAGTGGATAGCTTTTCTCCACTCTTTGTTATGAATAAATTAATCACATATACTGATATACTTATTATTGTACATAATGCCTATAAATCAATATCTATATTTTTAAATAATACAAAATGATGATTTTGATAATTTTAAAGCTAAAAGTTTTTATATTATTGAATGAAGAAGATACCTTGTACTAAACATTAGATATTTATTGAATTAATCATTTAATTTTGATTTTTGACTTTTGGTTATAGCTGGATCTTAGATTAATTAAATTTGACAAAAAAAATTATTTTGAATTTATACTTTCATACTAACCAAATAATTAATGACGTTCTTGTAATTCTTTGTTTATCATAATTTATACTAAAAATATAGTATTTATTTTTATTTTAAGCTTACTGCATTGTTATTGTACATGATTGAAGAATGTAAAGTAAAACATGAAGATCCAAATATAAATTGGACAGAATTATCTGCATTCATGTTAACTAAGTTATCAGTGATATTGAAAAACTGTTTGGCTAAAAATGACTGTGTCCAAATCTTCCACAATATTTATTTGAAATATATTAATAAGTAACTATGAAGTAAGCTGTTGTATATAATCTCCATTGCTAATTCGTCAACCTATTGTTATTTTTTCAGTTCAAATATCGCAGTGTTTAAACAGCTTTTAAGTCTTGTGTATACAAATGATCCAAATATCATAAGTAAATTACAATATTATGATATGGATGGCTTCTTGGATCCAATAATTATAAAAGGTATACATTAGCTTTGGCTTATGATTGATTTAATAATGTTAAAATCTAATTGTTTTTAAATCTGACAGAAAGTGAAGGATGTGCTTTGGACTCAATTTCACACACTGTTGTGTCATCAATTGTGTCCACTAAAATTAAAAGGGACAAAGAATTAAATAAAAAAATATATGACTATGAAATATTAGCTAAGCGGTTATGTACAACTCATCCGCTTTTATTCTTAAGGTAATAAATTATAATTGGTTTTACTCGTGCAAGTATTTTTATTAATTTTTTTTTTTTAGGGTATTTGAACTATTATCAGCCCCATTACGTAGATGTTGTTACCTCGAGTTTAGAGCAATGAAATCGGGTCATCTATTATTACTCAATAATATTCTTGATTTATTAGAAAGTTTAGAGCCAACAGTATATTTGCCATTTTACACAGACGCTCTTCACAAACTTTTGGGAATTTTCCTGACCATTATCAGTGTAATTGTTTTAGTTAATTTTATATTGCATAATTTTGCTATACAAGATTTAAACTATTTCAACATTTTCCATTTTTAGAATAATTTAAACGTGAGTGCTGCAAGAAAAGAATTCAATACACTTTTAACAAAATTTGGTAACCGAGTACATAGCTATATCGCTGCAAATTCACAAGATGCTATGGTGTTTATTAAATCAAATATTATGTGGTTTGGGTAAATATTATTTCATCAAAATATTATAGTACTTAACATATGTGATTTAAATAACTTTGTGAATTGTTTTCTTTTCAGCAATGTCATTGAGAGGTACAAAACAATTGGAAATCTGAATTTACTAATTAGTCAAAATGACCAAGTGATAGTTTTACAGCCACCAAACGAAACATCAAATGATTTGCCTTACGATCATTTCTTTAGTTGTTTTAAAGACTCTGGTAATCTAAATTGCAAATTTGATACAAGTCTGTGTCGTCTATTAACATTATTAATTATTTGTATTAATTATTTTAAGATTCTGCAACCAATTTATTATCTGACATGGAACGTTCTGCCTTTCGTAGTAACCGAGCATTGGAGCCATTTTTAAATAAAGTCACATCATTGATTAGGAATCCTAGTTCACATTTACGTTTACCATCTCTTGGACTATTATTGCATTATTTACAGTTTAATAATAGTAACTTGTCTACAAACTCTGTGCTAGTGCCAGCAATACTGAGTGCACTGTTGTCCGATGATGATGAAGTTTCTAGCACAATAAGAAACCATATTGATTCATTATCAATGTCGAGAGGTAAATTATTTATAATTATAATTTATTTCACATTTATTTTCATATCAGTTTGTGTTTACATGCTATATTCTAATTATAATTTAAACAAACTCATTTAGTTTTATAAATTTTCAATTTTCATTAAAATTATCAATCATACATTTTATATGATTCGCCAGTCAGTCATGCTCACCACCATATTTTCATTTAATAATAAATTTGTTAAAATTCTTGATACTTTTTAGTTTTTATTGTACGTTGCAGTGGATAATTTTTTTCGTGTACTTAATTCAAAATTTGAACGCACAGTTTTTCAGTTATTAAAATGTTTTTACTTAGGACAGACCTAATCATACGATCATAGAACCTTCAAAATTGTTTTACAAAAATATAAAGTAAATGTTATAATGGATCTAGTATTCTATTATATTTGGATCATTTTTTAAAATTATAATTTAATGTACATTTCTAAAATTCTTAAGTCACTATAGCCCCCATATCTTTTGAACCCTCTATCATGGACCTATTATCCTAAGTACTCAAAATCAATTAACTCAAAAACTACTCGATTGAATTTTGATTTTGATACATCAAAATTATTCACTAAATAATTTACAGTAGACCACTGTTTTTCGGTTCTCGTTCTAAATACATGGAGTGTCTCCACAGGACATTCCTTAAGTGGTAAAAAAATCACAAAAATTTGAAAATATGGTCATTAAGTATATTTAATAATTCTAAAAACAGATTTTGAAGAAATAAATGGGAGGGTGGTGCTTGTCGGATGCTTGCTGAATTACCCTCTTATCTCTATATATTTTGTTATAAAAAATACTTTATATTTATCATTAAATTATTTTTAGAAATGGCATTGTCTTTGTTACTGGAAACATTCAAAGTTGGCATTTACAAAAGTCTGAACACAACCCCTATGATTACAAAAACGATTTCTACAATGAATCTTCAGTCTGGATGTTAAATATGTGTATTATTATTTTTTAATTTGATGCGTTTTTAAGTTTTAATTGTATTGTCAAGGAATATGTTTTATATTATATACAATAATACACCAACACTTAGCTATTGTAAAAAGTATTGATTTTATAATTAATGTTTCAAACTGACAAAAGTTAAAGACAATAACATTAAGAGAAGAGATCAGTAGGACTTTTTTTTTCTAAAGGAATTTAAGTATTAAATATTTTCAAGTTGTTAATTTTAGTATGTGTATACATTGAAACTTAGCAATGTAAATTCTTATTTTTTTTTTCATTGTACAATTATGTATAACATTAATTTACTGTGAAAATGTAGTTTTTTTCTGTTTTTTTATATATTGATAATAATATTATGTACAATTCTATTTTAGTGTTATAGTATTAATCTACTTTCTTTAATGAATAATATGGAAAGCATTTCATCATATCCTTCTTTTATGGCATAGAATATCCAGATCCCTTCACACAGCCTCTTTTTCTATGGTCACAATTTATAGGTATTTTGATATTAAAGTGCTTTTTATGTACTTACTATAACTTATAAGTGCAATAAAATGGTATATGTTTCGTAATAATTGATAAAAAATGCCTGTTTTGTTGAGTAATAATTAGAAAAATTTACATTTAATCTTGATCCAGCAATCGATTAGTTAACGCTGAACTTTTATATATTGATTAGTTTCAAAATAGTCATGCACCACAAAAATATTAGAAGTTTTTATAGATATGATTATGTTATAGTTATAGTTTTACATTATGAAGAATAAAATAACTAGGGTGAACCATAAACCAGCTAAATTATTTAATATAAAGTCAGTACTCAGTTGTAATCAGACAGTGATGACTCTAATGTGTATAAATTTCTAATTTGTAACAAAATCTGTTGTGAGAAAAAAAATATAATTATCTGTAATATCTAGAAATTATGCTAGTTTTTCTTGTTTTATAGGTCATTTACTACAGACAATTGATTGCAGTTAATGAATATTTTTTCTATATTAATTATAATATATCAATTCCAATCACTTATAATTATGTCTAAATCATAATTATCTAGTTAAGATTTTGATTTACATTGAAATTTTAAATTTAAAAAAAAACATGCAAATAAATGTGGGTTTTCAATTTTGTATTGTAAGTACAATATAGGTATCTAGTTTGATAATACATCAGGAGTTTAGGACATAAAACAATGATATAAAGTTTTTTTATCAATATTTATTATGTCTACTTACTACACTACAAAAATGTACTAATAATAAATCTAGACCGTATTTAGAGTACAATATAGACTATAAATGGTTGATATGCCATGATATAATATAATATGATTATATAATATAATATAATATGCCATACTATATTATAGTATTCAACTAATGAAATAAAAATAAAGGTACAAACAACATTACAATAAAACAACACATTTAACATGAGAGGAAAACAATAATTTTTCTGAAAGGAATAAATAAAAAGCTAAATAATAATAATAAATATAAATTATAATTACTAATCTAGATATTCTATTTTATATTTTCTTAATATTATTGATAAATGCTCTACAATTGGAAATGTATATTATTATATTATAGTACACACACTTTTACTGTTTACAATAAGTGTATAAGATTAATGACATCGTAACTCAGTTTTAATTTAATAATTATTTTTTTAATGTTTTAGGTTTAAGCAGTAACAATTAAATTGTCAGTAAGTTATACAAATATTGTAACTAAAAAAAATATAAAATAAAAATATTGTTTGCATTGAACAGAAATCATAATATATTTCAAGATATTAATACATTAATTTTGATTGTCAAAGTAAAATAATAAAAATTAACATAATTGACTTAAGTTAAGGGTTATAGGATAAGGTAACTTTATGTTACATAATTTATAATGAATAATACAGTATGTGTCTTTCAACTTGATAAATATAACATTAAAAAGAAAGTTTTGTCTTTTAGGCTCAATATAAATTATTAATAATGGTTAAAATTTCATAGATTCAAGATTTAATCAAACAGTCAATTTTGAAATAAACTCAAGGTTTAAAAATGTATTATTATTAATATAAAGAATTCAAGAGGTGAAAAAGTAACTTTATTAATATTTGAGTATTTGAGTTTTAATTATTATGCAACCAGTTTAATAGTGCAATGTTAATCACAAGACAGTACATGGCCCCATGGAGTTATATATATGTCATATTATTATATAAAAGTATGAATATTGGTTAAGTTGATGATAATTGGTTTTTTTTATTAGTCAATATCTCATTGTTTAATCAACAATTATTGTCTTAGGCATGAAGTAGATTGAGTATTTATTAGAAAAAACAATTTATATTACGCTTGAAATCAGACAACTAATTTATATAACCTACTAGGACAAAAGTTGATTGATTTAAGTGTGGAATTGTATTATGTATATACTACAATTAGCAGTTTATATAACTTCTTAGTTAGACTTTTAACCAATAGGAATTCATATTTTAACTGTGACATATTTGACATATAAATAATACTTAAATATCAATAAATGTTCACAAACATTACAAACATCACAAACAAAGTAATTTAACTCTTAATCTGAATCTATGGAAAGAAAATTTCCCTTAAAATTATAGGTAGATTAAATACATGTTCAATTATAATTATTATTTATGTGTGAATCATGATTTTTTTCTTTAACTTAAATAATAAAATAAATAATATTTAATATATGTTGCACCAATATTATAATATACTTAAACACTAGGTAGTAGGTTCACAGTATTTATGGTAATGAAACAGATGCTTATTAATTGTTTATTTCTAAAATATTTTTGAATGGCACTTAAATTATGATTATTATTTATTAATATATTTTTTGTAGATAATTATAATTTGTATATTGTGTTTAATATAGTAGGTAACTTTATGAAGACTTCTTGAGTCCAACTAATTTAAAGAAATTATTGTTAACCATTTTTTTTCCAATTTATTATTATTTGCATTATTTGGAGGTAAGATCTTGAAATCTTACACATATGGTTGTCATGAAACGTCTAAACACACCTTTAGCTCGATTCTGCCATTCATTAATTTTCTTTATATTTGATTCAACTACAAAAAAATAAACCAAATTAATAAATATCTTTCAATTGTATAAAAAAATCAACTTTTTGTTCTTACATAAATGAGATCCTCCATTGCATTTGGTCTGAAAATAAAATAAAATTTGATTAAGTTTAGTAAATAACAAAGAAAACTAGCAAATAGAAAATTTTAACTTTAAATATTTATATTTTAGATGTGTATGAATTATAAATAACAAATTTTAAATTTAGACACAAGCTTCTTGCCCTTTTTCTCAAAAATCCATGAAAACTTTGAACCATATCACAATCCAACAAGTTATAAATCCCATATCCCTCCTCTCTAGAAAAAAACAACATTGCAAATATGTTTTTTTCCCAGTTTATATCAATCCTTGGAGTTTGGCATGCAAGCTTATTTTCTAAACTTTAAAAATAATTTTCAATTTTACTGTTATTCCTGATTAAATCTTATTTGACAAATTGTCATATATAAATTTATTATGGATCAGCTCTTTTTAATCAATGCTAAAGTACCAAAAGGTGGTAAAATAAAAATAATTTACAAATCACTATCAAAACTTATTTGGATTTATGATCTACAGCTAAAAAAATTTGTTTTCAGTAAAATACAAACATTTCAAAATAGGTACCTTACTTTTCAAAATTACTAATGCTCCACCTATTAATTATAATTTTACTTTTTATTAATGAGAATAACCTCCATATCACAACAATATTGACAAATAACTTTTTACAGTATAGGAGTTTTCTGTGCCGGTAGATATGATATTACATAGTTTGTTAAACTTTTACAAATAAATGTATCACTTTTAGTGGCTTTATTGATTTTAGAAAAAAAGACGCCGAAAAAGGTCATTTACACTAAATTTATAAATCAAAATTAAAATAATGTAACTAAATAGCTAATACTTTTCTAATCAAACCTATTGAAATCAAATATTCTTATTATGTATTGTATTTGTCATGGATGGTTTAATTTTTATTTAAATATAATGTTCATAGCAAACATTATATGACAAAGCTATATGATTATTCATACCCAGTGACAGCACATATGAAACTGAGCACGAAACCATATCCAGTTAAAGCCAATTATGTATTTTTAATATTCTACTATTTTCTATTATTTAAAAGAATATTATCAAATTAGATGGACACGAGAGAGACTTGTATAGAACAACAATGCTCAAAAATAATCCAAAAAAATTTATTGCTCCACAATACCTCAAAAAATTAAATAAAAACATTCTAGACCTTTCATAGCATATAGAAACTATAATGTTAACACTTAACTGCAGCTAGATAAGGCTTATGACATGTAAATAGAAAAGTATTTTTAAGGCTTCAAAATATCTAATAAAGCTTTTTTCACGTTTCATCCTCGTTATTTAAGTCCATACCCCTTAATAGAATTATTATTGGAAATAGGTAATACGGTATGTCAATAAGGTGGTTACTGGTTTAGTACTAAGGTGCATCACTAAACCAGTTACTTCTGTCAGTCTTACGACCTTTTTTTTTCGGAACGAGTAGTCATTGAAGTCATTACAGTATCTCGGATAATAATTTTGAATAAATGGCAACCATACGAAGTAGGATGCATATAACTCGGGGAAACTTGATACATGTACCTAACTATTTCTGAATGAAACATCGATCGACGATCATATATAATCATCATAATATTAGTAGTATTCCAGCCAGGGACTCGATTAAAGGTACTCGAGCGTTATTATTGTAGTACTTAACAGCGGGTAATTACGAAAGTTCTAGGTACCATGGTTCGTTGCGCTGCTTCGACTTTGGCGGTCTCGATTATGTCATCTACGAACACATTGGCGGCCGCCACCAACTGTGGATCATCAATGGACTCGTGCATTACAGCCATGGCGACGTCTGCGGATGTAACCCGACCGTTTGAAGTAAAATAACGACGGTACAATTTTTTTATAGTTTAAACAAAGGTGAAACGGAATAAAACTATAATATTATTATGATGTTTCGGTTTTGATTGTAAAATATTTTATGTAAAGATAACTATGCGAATTGAAATATTATTCAATCGATACAATCTACTAATTTCATCATGGTCATAACTCATAAATATTAAAATGTTATGTTATCAATTTGTAAGTTATATTTTATTGTTATTAATAATTATTTGACTATTATTATCATCATTATTGTTTGTTATTATAACAGACTGGCTATGAACATATTGGAACAATATCTGTAGTTCCACAAAACATTTGTTCTAAAAAAGTATAGAACAAATGACCATTGGAACAAATGTTTCATGGACAAAGTGGTTACTGGAAAATTTGAAATGGTTTTTGTCAAAATAAATAACATCTAATATATATTATACCTACAACTTACAAGACTTTAGTAGAACAAATATATATATTTATAGTTATGCGTTTTGGCTTGAATAATTAAAATAATTAAATCAATATTGTTGTGAGTTGTGACCCCTCAGTGGCGTATAAATATTATAATATATAGATACAGTCGACTCTCGATAATTATTCAAACCTTTGATAATTCGAAACTTTCGGTTGTTCAAAGTAATTTCTCGTTCCCTTAAAAATCTCGTGGTGATTCGAATAAAAGCAATGCATTTAAGTACACTAGTTAATTCATAGTAACATTTTAGGGAATACTAGCTATCAACATAATGAATATAATCTATGACAATTCGAAGTTGGTATATTCATCAAAATGTATTTTTTACAATCTTATCGTTAATAATAGTTTACCATCAATCGTGTACAAATTTAGGTTATTATTTCCGATAAATATTGTTGCATATTCAGCATTTACATTATATACTAAACGTTTATATTAACAATAATAATCATAAGTATCATATTACGATCGGTGGGGATTGTCCATCGGTCATTAGCAAGTAGACAATTTTATATGTACGTCAGTTCGATTTATACTTTTCATAATAAAAGACTATAATATACGTTTATGTTATTATTCATATTAACAATACACAACAAATTGGCGACGAAGATAAACATTTTTAAACTCATCTCATATTAAATTAAAATATTTACAAAATGGGTGAGGATAACAAAAATATTACTCAATTCCATAATATAATAGGTTCACCAGGAACAT
>NC_042495.1:114968287-114969592 GCF_005508785.2 Acyrthosiphon pisum
TTTCAAGATGACATAATAGTTGCGGGAAAAACGGTAGAAGAACACAACAATAGATTAAAAAAATTACTTAACGTTTTATCCGAAGTTGGTTTAAGGGTTAAACAAAACAAATGTAGTTTTCTCAAAAATTCAATTGAATATTTAGGTCATAAAATCGATGAGCATGGCTTGCACACCTTAACTAAACACATAAATGCAATACAATCGGCCCTGGTTCCAGAAAATAAAACTATGTTAAAATCATTTTTAGGTTTAGTAACATATTACATTAAATTTGTTCCAAGAGCAGCAGACATTCTTAAACCGTTATACTCATTACTAAGACAAGAAAAAAAATGGCTATGGTCACCAGAATGTGATCAAGCATATAATAACATAAAAAAAATGCTTATCTCAAGTCCTGTGTTAGCACATTATGACCAAAAACTTCCCATAAAACTCACGGTCGATTCTTCGTCATACGCACTAGGTGCAATCATATCGCACACTTATCCTGACCACTCAGAAAGACCAATTGCATATGCATCACGAGTATTGTCAAACAGTGAATGCAAATTTCCACAAATCGAAAAAGAAAGTCTAGCCATAATTTTTGGTGTTCAAAAATTTTACGATTATTTATACGGTAGAAAATTTACATTAGTTACTGATCACAAACCCGTTAATCCACATATTTGGAGAAAAAAAAAGGAATACCAATTTATGCGGCAAATCGCTTACAACGTTGGGCATACGTTCTTTCTTCATTCGATTTTGAAATTAAGTATATTAAATCAGAAGGAAATACTGCTGACTTTTTATCACGCATTAAAACAAACCAATGCAACAATAATATTAATGAATATGATGACGCTCACATCAATTTTATTCACGAACAGTCACCATTTCCGCTAGATTGGCACAAAATTAAAATTGAAACGAAAAGAGATCCAATTACCTCTAGAGTATTACACGCTACAAAAACAGGTTCATGGAGTAATGACTTTTCAATAAATTCCGAATTAAACTCGTATAATACACGCAAAATAGAAATTACTGCTGAACAAGATTGTTTATTTTGGGGCTATAGAGTAATCATACCAACCAAATTCCGTAAGTCAATTCTAACTGAACTGCATTCTTGTCATATTGGCATGTCGAGTATGAAAAGCATTGCGCGTTCGTATTTCTGGTGGCCTAGTATAGATAAAGAAATTGAGGATATGGCCCGAAACTGCAATGAATGCATAAATGCGAGACCTAATCCTCCTAAGTCAGTACTAACTCCGTGGAAATGGCCACAAAGACAATGGACGAGAGTGCATT
>NC_042495.1:114969692-114972810 GCF_005508785.2 Acyrthosiphon pisum
TAAAGCAGCCTTCAGGGCGATTAGGGCGTGCAGCTGCATACTCTGCACGTCCCGTGGCTCCGCCTATGCCCATAAATAATGTTAAAAGCTTCCCTGGATAAAAAATACATTTAATTAAAATTGATCTTCCATGCCATTTTTCATTCATCCATGCAAAAATTCAGATGCACGTTAAAACACAAAGTAAAGTATCAAAATCTGCGCCTGAACAGTTATTTTCAGAAGCTGTATCTAACGGCCAACGGGTCTTTCAGAAAGTATTCTTGAAGAACTTCCAAAACAAAAATCAATAAAAAAAACCATCCAAAATCAAAAAAGGTATGTTATTCACTTTTAATCAAATTAAAAATAAGGAAAAACATAAATTTTTAGTTTTTACGCAAACCCAATTTTTGCAAAATCCATTTTGTTTTTTTGTAGTAACACCAAAGCGAATAACCGTAAATACTTTAAATTTTCACAAAATGTTTATATTACCATTTTCCACATGAGATAAGATTTGTAAAACTTATAAAATATTGGTATTTATTCATTGTCAGGGAGGGGGGATAACCTGCCTTCATTTATAATTTATATTTTAATGTGGTTTTCTTACAACTGGACATATACAAACATTATTATAGGATTTTTAAATGAATATTCACATATTATACTTGCTTAATAGTTAATACACTTTTATTATTTTCTATATTATTTAAATCTTATAGCGTAGATTGTAGAAGGTACCTACTATAATATGTAGATTGCAGATGGGTGACCTACAGCCGTAAAAGATTTTTTATAGGGAAACTATGCGCATACAAATTATTTATTAATATATGATATTATATGATATGCATACCTATTTTGTTTTAAGCAAGCGTCTAGCATGAAATCTAATATTATATAGATACTAAAAAATATTAGATTTCATGTAGGTATTTGTAATTAGTGAAATATTAAAAATATAATTTGATATGAAATATGAATATATTCTCTTGGCATGGAAATAATATTGCATATAATGTGTAAACTGAATATGTGCACTTCGTTTACCGTTAAATGTACCAACTCTATATAACTCAAACTTTGTTCAATTCGTTATTTAATATTCGGTGTATGGTGTTTAAAATTAATCTTAACTTTTCCGTTGCCCGGAATAAAAATTCTGATTCGCAGAAGTATATTATCAGGTAGGCAATCTATCTTTGGTAGATCGCGGACCCCTAGTTTGTACGTAAGTGCGTATGATTTAAATCTAAAGAACCAAAGTTACATCAAGTTTGTCGTATTCTACCTATGGTGGATTAATATAATCAATTAATACAAAATCCTAACCTAACCTGTTGCGTCACTGTTGTATTTTTGACATCCAGATTTCCTACTTTTCCGGTGGATTTTCCTAAAATTTTGTTTCATAATAACCTTCTCCGTGATATACTCGTTCGTTTAAAAAAAATCAAAAAAATCTGATAAGTAATTCCAGAGATGACCCTGTACAAAGATTTTCATTTCACATTTATATAGTTAAAAGATATATATAATATATTGACAAAAAATAATAATACAAATCAACAAAGGTGCCCGTAACCAATAGTAAGCAATATACAATACACTATTATTATTTTAATCCGCAACTTAATTTGTTTTTGGTCATGTCACCAGGTGTACACTTAAGAAGACTTAACTCCAAAACCACTTATCGCACAGCGTACAAACTTCACAAAAACCATCTACATATCAATCTTAATATGCCCTGAAATTTTTATTGAAATCGGTTTGGTGGATCTTGAGTTAGGTATAAAATGTATTCAAAATGTACACTTATTTTTATATATATATAGCTAATTTTTTAATATATAAAGCTGTAGAGTTTGTTTGTTTGAATGCGCTAATTTCAGGAACTACTATTTCGAATTGAAAAATTATTTTTTTGTTGGATAGTCCATTCATCGAGGAAGACTTAGGCTAGGCTATATATCACGCTACGACCAATTAATAGAAGTGCTCAAACAGGGATTTTGAGATTTACGATAGAAATATTTGTTTATAAATGGTTGTTATTGGTTATAGGAGAAATAATTAGATAATAGAAATAGTATTTATTTATTATTGGTTGCTATTGGTTAATCGGGCAGATTAGGTACAAGTACCTACCTATGCATCAAATCGAATTTTCGCACATTGCCTACCAGGGTGGCTGAGTTGCACTTACTGCAGTGAGTTACACCAAAAAGGAGTTGAACAATCACAATTTTTTTAAGAGATGTCATTTTTCATGGGTCATGAAGTGCGCAGGATCAGCTATGTTATATATATAAATGAATGTTTGTGTGCAGATCTCTGGGAAGAAGATGAGATAATTTAAAAAGGGTTAAAAGTTAGTTTTTTTTATTCATCGGATTTTAGTACGGTTAGGTTAGGTTAAGATTATGTATTAATTGATTATATTAATCCACCGTATTATATCAAAATAAACTTGGTATAACTTTGATACATTAGAGTTAAACCATACACTTACGTACAAACAGCACTGGGTCCGCGATCTAACCCCAGGCTGGCGCGGATCCAGAGGGGGGTGCTAGGGTGCTATAGCACCCCCCTTAGTATGCTGCTTCCTGGAAAACAAATACGCTACACAACATGTAATATTGTATTTTTCAGTAAGCTGAGGACATTTTTAAAAACATTTGGTACTAAAAAAAAATTCATAGGTAGTTTTTCCCTAACGCTGAAAGGCTAAAAAACGCTCCCCTAAACAATATATTGAGGAACAAATTCACTTTTGCTAAGTTTTTTTCTTGAAACATACGTATTTCAATAAGTTAAGAACGAAGGTGAAAAAAATAATTGGCGGGAATCATTATTTTGGAAGTATTATATCCTTGAATCCTTCCACAGTTTGCGATTTTCCGTTTATATGCATGTGCACAACACTGTACTTTAGGTACTGCCGCGCGCAGGGCTTTAAACAAATTTTGATTTTTTTACGTATCTATGTAGTTAAGCATGCGAAAATGATGGTGGAGTCAGCATTTTGCTGTCAGACTTAGTTATACCTAATAATTTAAATTTATAGTATTTTCATATACACCCGGCGGCGGCGTGGTTACTTGTTCGCTGTGGTCACTCGGACAAT
>NC_042495.1:114973498-115003653 GCF_005508785.2 Acyrthosiphon pisum
AAAAAAAATTCAAAATTCTTATAGCCCCAGCGACAGTAAAGTACGATGTTGTGCGTATGCATGTAAATATGTAAAATCCCCAACTTTGGAAGAATATAACATCCAAAATAATGGTTTCCACAATTTATTTTTGCACCATCGTTCTTAACTCGTCGAAATACGTATGTTTAAAAAAAAAAAAAACGCAGGGCGTAGCAAAAGTGAATTTATAGGTACCATATTAAATAGTGTTGTTTTTAAAGTTGAAATATTAGGCACATTCATTCTGAGGACTAAAAAAAGTCTTGCCATCAGTATATATGGAGTATACATAATAATACCTGAATATGAGACCTTAACTTTAGCACCCCCCATAAAAAAACCCTAGATCCGCAACTGACCCCAGGTAGATTGCCTACCTGATAATATACTGTTGCAAATCAGAATTTTTATTCCAGGAATATTAACAGAAGCAACAGAAAAGTTAAGATAAATTTTAAACACCATATAATTTTAATTTTTTGTTTCCGTGTACTGCGTACACGATAAGTATTTGAAATAATGCTTCGATTTTCATCTTCAATAACTATTGTTCCAAGGGTAAGAGAACCTAGTTGGTGCATTCGGGAATCGGAAGGTCGAAATTCCCAAAAGTTTTCAAAGGCGCACAACATAAAAATTAAGGGAAAAGAGGTATATTTAGGCAAAATCAATTTTGGATTTTGGTGTAACTCTTAAACAAATGGCCGTAGATGCATTACATTTTCACTGAATGTTTGTATTAGCATTTTCTATACACCATAACATTTTGAAAACATTTTGACTCTTTTTGAACTGTTTACGGACAATGGACATTGTCAATTTTTTTGGTTTTTTTTTTGTATAATTTTCAATAAAATTTTATTTGTTAGGTAAAAATGCGTGAAGATTTAATATAAGGATCCTGATATATTGTTACAATAACAGTTAAAAAATATTAAAAATACATAAACACAATTTTTTTTATAAGCATTTCAAGTTCGAATTTTATAGGTACCATATGTCCATATTACTATATTATGTTTTCAATTTTTTTTCATAGAATGTGGACTGACCACAAACATTTTGAAAGACATCGTTGTGAATCTCGAGGTGTGTCTGATGCGGATACAACGGTCGGTAGCTTCTGTTTTCCTCCGAGACCAACGCGTAATATATTGTTGCGGATGTCCGTTCTCGAATATCGTAATCCATATGTTCGGCGGTCCCGAGCGCGTTATATAAATTCGAACCGTACGGTACACCATACAGTAGGAATAATAATGGCGACTGACGAGTGAAAAAAAAATAGAATTTCGTTAGCTTACATATTAATATATTAAACGCGAAAGAAAAATAAGGGTAGGTAAATAATAATATCTTGTCAACGATACATGCAAATATTAAATAAAATTAAACTTAGCTAACATTTTTAAATGCTTTTAATTCCTGATAACAAATTAATATTATAATAAATATAATTATCAATTTTTAATTTATCCAAACCTATATTTAATACATCGATATACTTAATAAATAAAGAACCTGATTTGAGTTTTTTTTTATTGAAGCTTCTCAACAAAATTGTACTGTTTAAACTTTAAAGTCATACTTATGCTTAACAATATTAATTAATTAATGTATCAAAATATTATAGGTACCAGCTGGCAGCTACTAATAAGTAATAAACGCCATTTTTTCTGTAAAGTGTAAATAATTCAGTTAATAAAATGTAAATTGCTGTAACTTTTAATATTATTAAAAGTATTAATTTATAAATAGTATTAAAAATCTATTGAATTATTTATACTTAACAGATTTGCAATAGCTGATTACTTAATTTTGTTTTAAAATAAAATAAAAATTACAATATTGTTTTTTTTTTAATATTTGATTTTAGTGCAATATAATTACTAATTAATTAGGACAATTAGATATACAATCGATTTAGTACTTAAATAAAAATTAGAATAAATATTTCAATTAAGGTAACACAATGAATTGTGTACAACCCATATTATAATATAAGCATTTATTTTAAATTTCATTTCCTATTCTGAATTTATTATTAACCATATCATTTTATATTGTATTACATAAAATTAATGAATAGTTTATAGTGCACATAACAGTTAATTAAACAACAGAAACCAAGTATATAATATAGACATATAGTATTATTCATAAAAAAATTACATTATATTTATAAAAAAAATTGTATAATAGATTATCTAAGTTTTAAATAAATTATATGTCATTTCCATTTCAAAATCTCGTCGTGATTTTTGGAGCATCATTCGTTTATCAAAAGACTTTTTAATCTGAAACAGTGATCATGGTTTAGTCAATAATCAATAGATATTATATTCTATTATATCCACAATAATACATAAACTTATAAACGATAATAACAATAATATTGTTATATGTATTGATCTGTGATCACTGATCAATGATCATATATTTATACAGCCAGTATGTACGCAGACATGCAGTATAGCTTATAGCTATAATACAAATATGAAGATATTTCGTTCAAGATTTATATCGTTTTTATTTCATTAATTATGACGTATAATATTTCGAAATCTATAAATTATAATCATCATAATAATATGTACCATATGTGTATAATATTATATGGTATACATGCATCGTGCAATTTCAAACTTATTTATTTTGAAATTTAATTGTATTTATATTTAAAATGTATTTCGGTATCAGGTTTAACTACACTTTTGGTTTTATCTTAAGGGCATGAAGCCAATACGTTTTTAACTCAAAGACTTGTGAAATAATAAAATTACTAATCAAAAAAATTCGAGTATTTTGAAATGTACTTGTCTGGCATCAACAATTTGAAAAATCAAAATCCAATTTAACCCAGATCATCTGGATTGAATTACATTATTTTATCATGTATAGAATAATTTTTTATTGTTGATATGGTTTTATTTTTCCCGTATGACCTCACGAAAGAACTAGAAATTTACTGAATTTTCCACCTGAATAAATAGCTAGTTTTGAAACCCTTCATAGCTTGACAATTATGTGATTATAGTATTAGGTATAAAACTATTATACAGTATACAAAAAACAGTTAAAATATTTAACCAGTTATGTTCTACGTATTACATACAACAACACATAATATTAAAATTTAAAAGTAAATGGAAAAGTCAAGTCAATAATTTATTAATTAATTATGTTTATAAAAGATATTTTAACTGTGAATCTTATTTATTATGATTTAGGTATTGCGTAAATAATTTGTTACCAGAACATAGAGTTACATAAAGCCTAGTTAAGTACCTATTATTTTTCTTATGTTATAAAATACTTACTTCTTTATTCATAAAACAATATAATATTGACACCATTAAGCCCTGGAACGAGTGTAATATATGTGCGGAATATGACCAGAAAGCAAATAATTCAGGACTTTTCGAATGTGGTTCAGGTATTATAACTAATATAAAGTTTGTAATCCCAAGTAAAGGAACAAGAGCTATGGCTGCTTTGGATACTTTTCTAGTACACAAAACAAAATTAACATTAATATACAGAAAATAAATAAAGCATTACGACAAAATTTCGTTTTAAATGTCTTTATTCTGTCTTAGAAATTATTCTTAAGATAATTGTCATATTTTAATATTATAAAGGTAAGCAGTAAAGTCTTTATTCTATTTATATGGCTAACTGCTGTTAACTTAAATCATTAAAATTATTAGCCATAATGTAATTGTATAATATAAATTATAAGGTAAGTAATCATGTAAACTTTAATGCGTTTGGGGTAGTACCTATACTTTAAAATTATAATATATAATATTATTTTAAAAAAACCTTGTTTCTTGAAGAACTGCTTACATTTTCAAGAATAAAATTAAGTTATTTAATAATGACTTTTATTTAATGAGTACAAATTACAAATCCTTTTTATTATTCATAATTATTATTTCATACAAAACTTAATTACCTATATATATATATACTAAATATTTTGGCAAAACAGTACTATATAATGGTTCTAAATTTTCAATTGATTGTTAAGTGAACAGGTTGCTCATTTCCTGAATATTATGTGTTTAAATGATTCTTTTAATGAATTATATAGAGATATATAAAAACCTGTGCAAAATGTTGTAGACATTTAAAAATTGATAATTTGTCTAATCATATTAAAGTTAATATTAGTACCTTATGATATCCAACTCATTTGACGGTGATAACTTTGATTTAATTTTCTTCAACAGCTCTCTCAATACGATGATTAATATTATTAAATTTACCTAGTATAAAAAAGTGTAAAGTAAAATTAATTTTAATTAAGTTAATAATAAATGTTGACTAATGAGCCACTAACGACTCATTAAATTTAAACTTACTACGAGAATTATCATGCGGGGTCCTTCAAGGATCCAAAAAAAAGGCAACAAACTGTAGCCCCACCAACAGACACTAGATGATTTTTTGTAGTAAACCATTGTTACCAATAACCATACAGAAGTCATCAAAGCTGGTAAGCCCCAACCAAATAGATACATTCGAAAATTTATTGAATTTATTCTTAAGACTCTAGATTTTATTATTCTATACAGATATACTCCTTCGTTGTACATCCACATAAAACTGGCAGTTTTAGACCATTCCAATATGACTTGACTACCTTCACAAATTATTGGCTAAAAGAAACCATCACACCATTGATATAATTTTAATTAAATAATAAGTATCAATTATCAGTATATTTTTAAAACTTACCGTGTACATAATTCCAAAAAACCAATTATCATCATCATCTTTCACTAAACGGATCTGGTTATTACAGTCCACAAGACAAGTTACATTCGATAGATCTTTTTTAGTTTTGAATAAATCCAGTTTATCAATGTTTAAAATTAATTTTATGAACATTTGTAGTGATAAAGCAACAAATAAATTCATGTGTATCTTGAACCTCTGTTCCAATATACCCCTGTAGTGAGATAAAAATCGATTTTTTTTGTATATATAATTAAAGATAATATAAAACTAAACAACTATTAAAATATTCAGAAATAAATAGTTGCATTAATAAAAAAGAGTTAATTTAATACTTATTTATAAGAAATAATAATGACCTATACTCATAGTTAAGAATATTAAATTCAAGACTACATAAACGTAATTTATCGGTTATAAATAATTTATAATATTTTTTTTTTTTTTTTTTGACTTATTCCGGGCCTTGAAGGTGATATTTATAATATTAACAGCTAATATTATTTAAAGTATACTTTACAATCTTCAAAATATAATATAAATAATAAATGTTTAGTCCTTAGGTGTATCGTATTATAACTATAAATCGCGAAGAGCTGAAAGTTTACAACATTGAAAGTAAAGTGTCAAGTGAAAAACCTATTATTAGTTTTACAATGTTTGTTTTTTTAATGCGTTTTTTCGGTTAACACATTTTAGAACAGTTGAAAAGTTGATAAAGTTCCAGCACCGCCTCAATAGATTAGTAATTTAATACCAAGGGTCATAATATTATTATTATGTAGTATATAATACTGAACAGTGTTAATTATACTTCTTTAATTTTTCCAAAACTGGTCAATTTTAAAGTTTAAGATAAAAAAATCACCTAAAACATAAATTGAAAACGATGCTCATTATTATAGAAAGCCAGCAACATCATCTAGACCATTTATGAGTAAATCTTAGCCCTATTTAAAGATAATTAAATTATTGTTAAGTGACTTTTATGCTTTTAAAATTCCGCTAACCAAAGTTAATTTAAAATCTGAGTAGATGTATATGTGACAGGTATATATGACATACATATTTTGTACACCAACATATTATTTTCCAGTAACTCGACCGTGTTTTAACGAATTGAAAACATGAAACTTGTTGCTGCGTAAATAGTGTCAAATTTGTACATCATTACAGTGCAACAACTAAGGATTATATAGGTTGGTACTTTTTTTATAATGGTACACCATTTTATTATGTGGGAAGCACTCTTAGATTTCTATAAATCGAGGTTCCTAATCCTTGGTTAATAGTTACAGACACAAAATCAGAGCACAGCTCTGGGGGGGGGGGGGGGGCAAAATTTCGGACGGTCGGTCCTGCAGGAAAGTCTTTTTATTTTGTGCTCCTTTAGAAGACATATAGGTAGTAAATATATTTAATAAAAAACAAAAATAAAGCGGTAGGAGACGTCAGCAGTAGGTAGTCATATCGCAGATAAATATTAGTAATAATTTATATTAAATAAATATTAATCTGAAATCTGATAACATGTCGTTTATTATAAAATAAAATAAGAAAAAAATTATTATTTTTCTTTTGGCGGCCTCCAGTGTTTATATAAATGTATAAATTGGCCTGCCAACTACAAAAGGTTGGACTCCCCGCAGTAAGAGTATACTTGTATATATTATGGTAGTACACTGGTACCTACACCTTAGCGTGCCGATCGAAGCTCCAAAACAAATATTAGAGTGCATATAACGGCTACATATAATATTTTCTAACAACATTATAAAAGTATAAACTTTAATCAGACTGGCCGCTTTATTATTAATGATACCTATGAATATTATTATAAATATGCGTATGTATTATATTCAATTTACACTACAACGAATATGTTATTCTATAAGAAAATTATATAGCATACTTACTTGTGCCTGATGAAAATGCATAATGATATGATCAACGAAATGATTGATACAAGGCACCCAACAACTTCAATCACTCCAGTATTAAGAGCTATGTCAAGTTTTCGCTTTAAAAACAAATAAACTTTAAATAACTTGATAACAAGTAACAACCCTATTATTAAGTATTAACTACAAGTTATATGATTTTTACTTTTGTATCGTAGTCTGATCCAAGTTTTTCTAGCATTTCCGTTAGTTCTGGAGTATAACAGCTACTATAATCTGTTGGTCCAAAAAAATTTGTTACATTTTCCCAACTTCCATTTTCTGTACAGTATTTATAGGCCATCTCTAAAATCGTATGAAATGGTTTTTAGTATAATCACATAATTTAAATTAAACATTATTTATTGCTAGGTATAGAAAACGAAAAGCATTGTTAAATCAATGATTATAGCATTTATAGACATTTTGCTTATTTAAACATTTTAAGAAAAAATGTTCTAGATTTTGAATAATAATGTGGCAATTGCTTATTATATATTATATTATATTACTATTATATATTATTATAAATCAGTTATTCATTATATTCTAAAATTAAAAATAATATGATAGTAAGTAAGTACTCATTTTATCAAATCCTTGTACTTTTGGACACGGTTGGGATACATTGGTGTTGGCTTTTGCAATTGGCCAACACGTTTTCTCATCATAAAACCAATTACAGAATTTATCTGAAATAACATAAAATAAACTAAATAATCAATACTAATTAAATCTTATATTGAATAAAAAAACCTTCCCAATTTAATCTATACATATAAAATCCAAATACCACTGTAACTCAAAAACTACGCAACGTACGAACTTGAAATTTGGAATAGAGGTTCTTCTCATATTTTCACCGTGTAATAAGAAAGGATTTTCCAAAATTTTCATTTTAAAGAGGTGCTCAAACAGGGACATTGAAATTCACGATGGAAATTGGAAATTTTATTTTTATTTATTAATAATTGCCATTGGTTACAGTCTACAGTAGAAATTAGTATTTATTTATTATTGATTGCCATTGGTTATTCGGGTAGATCCGGTACAAGCTTCAAATCGAATTATTGAATATTGCCTTCCAGGGTGGCTAAGTTGCACTTACTGCAGCAAGTTACACTCAAAAGGAGTTGAACAATCATAATTTTTTTAAGAGTTACGATTTGTTACGGGAAACGAAGTGCATGGTTTCAGCTAGTTAGATAATATAATTAATAATTTTTATATAGACAATGTTGCAACTTAAAAAATGATGATAAAAAATATAAATTATCTATTATTATATGATCGAATAAATAAACAAAATTGTGAGAGAACTAATTATTAATTATAGTTTATAAAATATATACTAATGTAAACATTTATTTATTACAAATTAAGCAGTTACAAACAGTAAGAAAATGTTTTATTGTTTACTTGAAAATACATTTTTTTAAAGTTGTATTGTTTAATTATTTTTATTATATCTTGAAGTAGTTTGAATTTTACAATACTTACCATTGGAAGTAATTAAAGTATAAGATGAGTTAGAATCACACGAAGTCAGAATATTGGTTGTCATCCTATTCATTTTTGAATAATTTCTTTATTTTAATCTGTAACGAAAAAATGAATATATATATATGTATAGTTTAACTTTGTTACTATTACGTTTTATTATTGAATTTTCTGTTTCATTTAACGGATAAAACAATTTGTTAATTATTTATTTTATAATAATTTAACGTAATTCAAACATAACACTTTTAAAATAATTGTATTAATCAATATACCTATCCAAATTGTAAGAAATAAAATTTAAAAAAAAAAAAAATTAAAAAATTCTCTTCCAAAAAAAAAAGATTTTGTGAAAATCTATTCATAACTTATACAAAAATATCTTAAGAAAGCAAACGTTAAATTAAATCGATGTAAAATTATTATTAAGGGCGTTAAGTTGTTTTGAAAAATGTCAAACACCAGCACGGCGTCTTGTATAGGCATTTTAATAGCATGTATTGCGTTTTGAATAATATTAAACTGTAAATATTTTCAAAAATAGTTAACATAAATAGTTATTAATGCTTAATGTCTATTGTACTATTAGTTTTTAGGGAATGACTGTTTAAGACGTATTGTATCAACGAAATTACGTTTAAACGATACCAATATTATTTCCAAAAATTACTGTTTGAATATGAAAATTAATTGTACAACATATATTTTTTCATATTGTGTAACCTCAAACACTACATAATATATTATAAAGTTTTATGTATGCCTACACATTTATTAAAAATTTCCTAACGCGTGGTTATGGTAAATTCAACTAATCCAGATCTCTAGACCGATATTAAAAAATCTTTTTTTAATGAAATATCAGTGAGTACCCTACAAGTAGTTATTTATTTCGACAAAAAAATCTTAAAATTGGTTTCTATAATATTGCTCCACATTAGCTTACTACCTAGCAATGTAGCAATGACTAAAGACAACGACTGTTGAAACAGCAGAAGTGTGGAGTGTCAACTGACCACGAAGTTTAAATAATGTAACTACACTTATTTTAGATTTACAAAATACATTTTTACAAAATCACTGTAATAACAGATTATAACACAATAACAGGAAAGATTAAAACCTCAAAATATATTAATATGTGTAATTCACTGTAATAGTGTAATTGTTGGTGCCAACTATGGTGAAAATAAAAAAAACTTTTATCATCTAGTTACATACAATTGGATTTATAATAATATTTGATTCCCATGATTAATATACGATTTCTTTATAATACATGACAAATAACATAGTTTAATATAACCATATAGGTTACTATCTTGTACTGTAACATTATTAAATCTTCAACAAGTTTGAAGAATTTATACACTTATATATATCCAGTATACTATATTGAATTGTATGTATATTATATATTTATTGTTACATTATACATGCAGTTCGAATCGAATAAATGGTAAATTTATAGCAAACCCATGACCGTAGTCTGTAAACTTGTTTATTGTAATTTGGTAACTTTTTTTTAATCAAAATTCACGAATCCGGCGTACTCGAGGATAAGCAAGGAGCACCTGACTTTCTTTTCTCCTATTGAACTTTTTTCGAGTGCTCTTGTAGCGGATTTATATACCTTTGTTGATTTTATACGATCTTCGTCTACTCGTGATGTTTTTTGTGTTTGATGATGAGTTAGCAAATCTTTAAGAAACGTGTACACCATATTTCGCAGACCTTTTGTCTGGATTAAGTAGGTAGTTAAAGGATCAACTATTGGTTTTAATGACCAACATTTCAACTTCAATAATATAAATATTATATATCTAGTAAGAATCGAACTGTCAAAAGCTTAAATTTTATATTTTGTAATTAAAAAAAAAAAAATAATCAATAGGTACACTAATGTGAAATCGAAGAACTATAAAAATTGTGTAATTAAAAATTATTGTTTAGCAACAATTCCATACAATATATTTAAGTATATATATTTAAGTTTATATTAGGTACTTAACATAGTATCATAGTAAAGGAATTTAGTAATTATATAATGTGTTCCTATACAGATTGGTAATAGGTATATGTATTCATTAAACAATTACAGAATAATCAAAATTTAAATCATAATTTGTTTAAATCATTTGCAGGCTAATGACCTCCGCCTTTATTCTAAAAAGAAAAAAAATATTTTAAATATTTAATTTTTCAAACTGATAAGTATTTATAAAAAAGTATCTAAAAAAAAAGGTTCTTTAACTATAAATATTTAGTTATCTATAAATGTATATTTAATACCTTTATGTTAATATAATAAATACTATCAGCTTAATTATTATAATATTTTTTGAAAACTAATTAAAAATGAACAGAGCAGTTTAATTGTGATATGTTTCAATTAAATATATATTTTGTTAAATTAATAAAATAAATTTGATTTATAAATATATACCTAATAAAAGCGATTGATTAATTTTTTTTAAAAATTACATGCATATTTATCACATCATTAACTTACAAACAATAATGTGAATCCTTATACTATTCACTTAAAGTAGGTATTTATCTGGTGCTGAAACAGTCCAAAAAAAAACTTATATATTAATGTATTATTTATGGAATTAAAACCCCGATTTGTAGATATGAGTACAACGTAGACATTTTACCAAAAAATTAAAAACATATAATGCGAGTACTCGTCTCAAATATGTAATACATTTAATTTAATCAAACAACTTTAATATGTGAAACAAAATGTAGAAGTGAAATTATAAATAGGTGCTAAACGAAATAATCATTCATCAGAATTTATAAGTTCTAAAATATATACAATAAGTTAAAATGTGCTTACCTGTGACTACGGAGTACGCGAATGACTATGCCACAATAACAGTTGAATGTCCCGCGTGATTGTGAGTAAAATGCGCATATTCATCTTTCAGTTGTTTCATTGGTTGTAAACTTTTCACATAACTATGTATATACGTACCTGTTTAATTTGAATTCTATTTCGGCTATCAATAAGGGTAGAAATTAACCATATTGCAATTCTTCACAAACATTGTTTGTATTGTACCAATATGACTACCTATTAATAGTAGATATATAATTAATACGCGTAGATTAAATTCATTAACAGTTCTTATTATAAGAAATTTAATTTTTATGACATAACGACCACGATAAATACGATTGATAAAAATTATTATTGGAAAATCTTTTTTTGTTGTTTTTATTGATTTTTTATTTAAAGATCTCATACAATACTATATTGTTTAAATAAATTGTTAGGTAACTATTTTACCATACATTTTTAACCATACAAGCAATTAACACAGTAGGTACACACATATATGAACAATTGGTTTTTCGCTATGTAAAAAGTAAAAACGGACTATAGAATACATCATATTTGTTGACTTATCGTATAGAAAAAAATATAACTTCATTACAAATTACAATACATGTTATTTTATATAAAAATGTGTTTTCAAATTTTAATAGAACTTATTAATTATTGAGTGTAAAAATATGTTTAACTTTTAACATGTATATATTTTATAATATACAACATAGAAATTTGTAATTCCTATGATTTACATGATAATAATTCAATAACAAAAACTCTTAAGAGTTAAGTTTTTATTATTAAAAAAGGTGGACATAATACACCTGAACCCAAAAGTTGGTTACTCTTCTCTCGTCGCTCACCCCAGCTCTGGATAGTCATAGAGTGTATTATTCTTTATTATAAATATTAAATGCATTAAATTTGTACCGAACATATTCTAGAGAAACTATTAAGAAAATTAAAAAATGATATCTATTTTAATTTATATGTTATAATAATACTATTATTATTTTTAACTATATACCACAATTAACAGGTGTGTTACATATATAACTATATGTAACATTAATCATATTGAAGACATAAAAAAAAAGTTTCGAGAATATGTTTTACCAGACGATTTAGTTCTTAAATTTTCGAATATTTTTTGATAAATGAGTGTCAAATGTATCTATAGTTAGTAATGTAGTATATACTTACGAAAAAACGTGTGATATAATACCTAAATGTGATGACAATTATTTTAAACATACATTTTTATGATTTTTTTTTTCATAGGTAGGTACTTATGAAAATATAAATTATAAGCCCCTGCAGAGACCACATAATTTTTAGCGAAATAAATGTATTAAGGACTCGGAGACACGATATACCTAAGCTTAAAAAAACGTATATCCATGCGATAGGTATAATATCAAAAAAGATTAACGAGCATTTGAACTTGTAAATACGGCAGTAAAGGGTACTGTTGATACAAATCACGATGATTTAAAGATGTTATAAATTTGTTTTTTACATAATATATCATCTCGATGCGGATTTCAATTCGAGATAATACAATTTTTAGCTGATTATTCACTGTGGTCAATGTGAGAATACAAATCAAAATGAAAATCGTATTTAATACGAAAACATTTTATGAATCCACCGCAGCTTAAATATTTTTTGTTATTATTTTTTGCAGTTATTGCCGCTTTATTTCTGTATCTGTTATTTTTTTCCCCTCATATCTCACATATTATTAATTTTAATTTTTAAGTAAAACATCGATCCGTTGGTCAAACCATTTGTATTCATAGATCCTTGCTGAAATGCACTTTCTTAATTTAAAAATATTTGTAATGGGTGGAAGGTATGTTAAGAATTAAGAAGGAATCAAATGTTATATAGAATATTATGATACCATCTAGTATCAACTTACTGCAAGTTTACCAATGAGCAATCGCCAGCCGCCCATTGTTTAGTATTATTAGAGTAAAAATTAATGTATACCTCATCATTAGATTAAGTCTTCTAGTGCTGGTAAATGATAGCGAAAAACAATAATTTTAATGGTCAATAGAGTAAATTCTTATATAGATTTGATATTTATATACCGAATTAAATTACAATGATAGAGATATTGATGCTTTTCGTGAAGTATTATATAACAATAAATAATAATATAGTGTACGATGTTGGTTATAAATTATAATTAGGGTTGGAATTTAATACCCCGAATAATCACAAAAATGCAAAAATGACTTAAAAATCTTAAAATATATACCTACTTTTAAAATGTGTTTACAAATGTATTTCTTATAGTTAGAAAAATGATATAGTGAAAACGTGTTGTACAAACTCTAAGTATGTGCAGACATTTTAAATGGGTTGGATGTATCGAAGAAAAAGGTCCCTGTAAGGGCTGCTTCTCGCATTAACATATTATCGAGAGTGGTGGCTGATCTACCAGCGGGGGGATTTATCCTTCAACGCCCGACGCCCCCCTTAGTACAAACCTGTGTACAAAAATGCTATCTTTTCATAAGACACTTTAAAATACTACTAAGATACTGAAATGGAAGTATTGTTATAGCCTCTTTAATAATTTTTAGATATGAAAACGGTGGTAGATATCTAACACGTTCGACACTATCAGACCACTTTATAGTTTATACCTTTAAAAAATAGTGAGTTTTAATTACAATAACATATTTTTTACTACAACTTACGTTCACTTCAAGAATAAATTATGAAAAATGTTCTAAAAACTTGGAAACTGCAAAATAACAAAATCGGGTAAGTGGATGTCTGCTGTACAGCAGGTAAAAAGTGGGTCACTGTAATTTATGGTGTTAGATTTGGATTAAACTATATAAAATCATTGTATAGGTACGAAAAACGATTCTGAGCGACCGCGACGGTAGTTTATCAGCCTATAATATTACTAAATATCTTTGACAACATTATTGTGTTTTAAGTAATTTATTTTACTATTCAGCATTAGTAGGTAAATTCATTTTTGCAAAAAAAAATTACATTTGAAAATATCGTTGTGTATATGCAAAATAATAATATACTCTAAAAGTTTCACATACCCGAATAGTATTTTTATTTTATTGTTATTTTTATATTCATGGTACAGCATCAACTACTAGGTTATTAGCTTGCAACAAAAATCATTGTTTTTAGATTTAATATGTAATTTCTTCCAAATTTTAATTTAAAATGTCTGTAAAAAAAACTGTGCATATATTTTTTAGATTTTTTGGTTACAGTATGAACTATTTATGAGAATCTTCGTTTTAAATTTTCAATTCTTAACTATAAAAATCAGGTAAGTGGATGTCGCTCTGCTGCACAGTAGATTACTTGTGGGTCATTGTATAATGGTTGTATTAGACTTGAATTCAATGATATAATATCATTGTATAAGAAATACGATTCTGAGCGGAGACGGTTTGTCAGTCCAGATATTTTATATTTTGTTATTATTTATTTTATCATGTAAGTTGAATTAATATTAAAATATTATAATTTTTTGTTCGTTTCTATGGTGATAAACAAAGCGTTAGAAATTAAAATCCCATTTTTAGCGTTTTTTCGTAATTTTCCGGTGGTTTTTCCCGTGGCCTTAAATAACTATTGAGAAAATCGAAAAATGACCTCTCTAAAGTACCATCGTGATCCAATTTGCTAAAAGATAAGGTACTATATGTTGAAATCAAAACACCCCTTCTGGAAGAAATTTTGTATACAGAATATAAAAAGAAGAAAAAAAAACACCATTGTATAAACAATAGCTTCCTCGCTCCGCTCAGAATCTAAAATTGGACATTTTATAATTTTTTTAATTACAAAAATTGATAATTTTCGAGAATTTGATAAATTTTGTCAAAGTTTGAACTTCAAATACTTATAAAAAAAATCGTGATTGTGCAAAAATGGATCTTTCATTATTTATCAATTGCCATTATAACAACTTATATGGAACCTCGTATTACATTTTCAAGCTTTTTGACTCAACAAATAATACTTAATTGATATTTATAGAATAAAAACTAAAACAATTTAAAATTTAAAATGTCTATAAATAATGTAAATCCAGTCGAAATATTTTGAAAATTTCATCATGTATAGAAAACTATAAAATAAACATTTAATGAAAATTATCAAGTACCTACATACGGTTATTAGTTTTTGAATAACCACAAAATAAGAAAATCGTTGTATGAGAGTTCGTTAATTTACAAGTGAATATCCAATGTCTAGCTTCAAAAGCTCGTAAAAAAATAATTTGACTTTTCGGTGAACTTTTTTTTTTTTTTGTAGGTAAACTTAAGGGAAGTCATATTACATTAAAATTTCAAGGCTTCTGTGAAAATTTTTTATGAATTTCTAACTCGAAATAATTTGCAAATTTTTGTGATTTTGATGAATTTTGTCAACATTTTAACTTCAGACACTCATAAAAAAGAATTGTGGATTTACGCTCAACTATTTTTTTAATTTTCACTAACATAAACTTGTTATGATGAAAGTTATATCTTCTATTACATTATCAATTTTTTCAAAAACTTCTTTTGCGTAAAAATCTTAGTTTTTCTTTAATTTTTGGTTTGTTTTTCCTGACGCTTTTGAAAACTATTGGGAATTTGATTTTACAATATTTTTTTTTTATTTTTTTTTCGTGTCTGTCATCATCTTTTAGGACAGTACAAATGATTGGATTTTCTTCAACAGTATCTTTTCTGATAGGAAAGTGAATCTAGTTGGTACTTTGGGGGGTCAAAAGTAACATTTTTCCAATAGTTTTCAAAAGCACCGTGAAAAACAAAAGAAAAATTAAGAAAAAACGGGAATTTTTACGCAAAATCTGTTTTCGAGAAAATCGATTTTGGTTTTTGGTGTAACATTAAAACGAATGACTATAGATACATGACATTTTCACTGGTTGTTTATATTTCCATTTTCTATACGTGATAAAATTTTCAAAATATTTTGATTTGTTTTGAGCTGTTTACGGACAATTCCAGTTTACAATTTAATTAGTTTTTTTTCTATGAATGTCAATAAAACTTTATTTGTTGAGTAAAAATACTTGAAAATTTAATACAAGGCTCCTACAATATTATTACAATAACATTTGAAAAATATTAAAAATCCTTAGTCACATTTTTTTTTTATTAGCATTTAAAGTTTAAAAATTGACAAAATATGGAAAAATCACGAAAATTACCTAATTATTTTGAGTTTATAATTCGTAAAACTTTTTCTTTTTAGAACTAAGATTTTAAAATGTAATACAAGATTTCTTATAGGATAATCTACCTTTATCAAAAATAAAATGTCTATAAGAAACTCAAATGCTTAAAAATTGATTAAAAAATCATAGATCATCAAAACGAACCAACAAAACGAAGTAATGCGTAAGTATTTGAAGTATTCGAGACTCGAGTATTTCACTACAGAGTTGGGACAAATCTATCAAAAGTTTTGCACAATCTATTGATATGGAATTCATTGCTTCTTATAATAAAAACCTTGATCTGTTGGTAAAAATGAGATAATTGAACTAACAAATGCTTTAAAGAAAAGTTTCCTCTTACGTTTGGATAATTTGTCAGTAAAACTTATAAAAAATATAACGCTGTTTATATCAAGTCCTTTCGTTTATAATATACATAATATAAGTTCAAAAGAAGGAATATTTCCCCCGCAGTTTTAAATAACTATTATAAAACCACTTTTTTTAAATAAAGACACAGCAATTTTAAGTAGGTAATATTATAGACCAATATCGACGATTTGCAATTTCACTAAGATACTAGAACAAATTGTTAAATCAATATTAATAATGATCTTATTAGAAAATAATAAACTTCTTTCATAAAATCAATATGGGATTAGACCGGTACTAAAAACAATAGATATTTTGTACAGTGTATCTAAATATATTAACGATGCACTTAACAATAGTAATAAAATAACAACTGTAGTTTGTTTAGATTTTTCTAAAGCTTTTGATATCGTGACCAGGGATCGGAAATAGGTACCTACCTGTGGTCCGAATCCGGACTGTGCAGACTGCAGGGGAAATAAATAGTCCACCGAAAATATTTTACTTTAATGCTGATTTCTTTTTTTATTATTTGTCTCTGGTAATCCCGGAAAAACTTAATAAAAAAAAAATTTTCCTGACAGGAATTTTTTTCTTTAATCATACGGATCTCATTAGAAACTAATTCTGTTTTCTTTAGATAATACACGAAATTCAGTAGATACATATCAAAGCGTATTCTGAATTACATCAATTTATACAATAAATATACTTTTTCGTAATGGAATAATACCCAGTTCCCAGGCTTGAAAAGTTAGTAACTTGAAAAGATTATTAATTATATGATTTTGTAACCAAGGGCATGCATTAATGCACTATGATAATAATTATAAGACAAAATATTATTAGATATTATTTAATTTTTATCAGTGTTGGGTAAATTACTATTAAAAAGTAATGAAATTACGTTACTCGTTACTTCAAATATTTTTATTTAAATTACATTTTCGGGGCCGGAGTGGCGCAGTGGTCACACAGTTGACTTACGACTCACACAGTCATCGGTTCGATTCATAGCAAAGTGCAAAAAATGTGTGTGATTCTACGCAGTCACCATTTTCCCGTGCTGTCGTCCGATTGCGTCATCCGGTTTCCAACTAGGTCCCACTCCACTGGGAGTGAAGACCGCACATGTCTCCTCTTGGAGAAGGGGGGTAGTATCATGCATATAGTGATATATACATAGATAAATAGATCACATGATCTCCCTACTACCCACTTGTGATAAGCATTGACAAAGACCTTGAGGTCGTTTCAATGAACAAATATAAAAAAAAAAAAAAAAAAAAAATTACATTTACGTTACCTAAAATTATTTTTATCACGTTACATTACTTTTTCATTAATAAAGTAATGCGTTACAAATAACGTAATAATAACCTCGTGATAATAGACCTATCATGTACAAATGTACAATCATCTCACCTATATGGCTATAGAGTCTTAAGTCATAAATCATAATTAATTTTAATTACATTTTATTTTTAAACTGAACTCTTTTTTTTCTGCTAATAAAGTGATAACATTTATTCCTGGAATATTATGCATTTCTGAGTTGTTTTATTGTTAAAACCACTATGAACAAAATTAAAGAGAACAATATGGCTCCACTATAGGCTCCACGTAGTAATTTTTTTGTATTCCAAATTTAAGGCTCACTATAACGTTAAGAAGTATCGAATTTTCAACATTTTAAAATGACTATAACTTTTCATAAAATTAAGTTTGTGAAAAAAAAGCTACGTAGGGTCCTCAACAACAATGTTATCTTTAATTTTAATAATAGGTGTTATTGTCCTAAAACCTTTCTGGAGTGTTTGAAATCTAAACGAGGATGTTTTTGATACCAAAAACGCCGGTACTACGTCCTCATAACTTACTATTAAGGGAATCGAAAATAAATATAATGGATTTTTAATTTTTCTGGAATATCATCAAATCGGCTTGTTTTTAAGATACGTTCAAAACTATTATTTTAATAACGTGGAAAATAAAGCGTTAGCGCATTACTTCATAGAAATTACTTTTAAAAAGTAATTTTGTTACAATCGCGTTACTCAAAGTAAAATGTAATGAAATTACAGCTGCGTTATTGAAAAAGTAATTGCATTACAGTAATTTGTAATTTACCTACGTTACGTATACCCAACACTGTAGGTATATTTATAAAACAATAATTCAAGTACAAATACAAAATATAATTTTTTTTTTCATAAAAACTATGATATTTTTAAATTATCATCATCTAATTTAATTTTCCTACAACAAATTAAATTAAACTAATTTGAGGTGTTTATCAATTTATTTATATCCGATAAGATAAATGACCCGATTATGAAGATATGATTGTTATTAACACGTAGGCCTTAGGTATGTGGTAATTAAAATGTAGAATGATATAAATCCTATACGGTAATAAACCTAAACGCTTTCGTAAATAAACAAATTTAATTATTTCTTTTATCGAGTTACATGACCATATAATGACGATATCGACACCACCAACCTACTGGTTACAAAAATATCCACATTAATTGCTCATATTTGCTCATTTCTTTGTGGTAATAGCACTTGAAATTTTAAAGCCTTATTTACGCAATATTTAAAAAAATTACACTTACACAGTTTGTTTTTATATTATAATGTCTTTAATTCCACAAATTATACGTAATCAAATCCATGAATATGTGTGCAGTGTGGAAGAAACATTTTTAAATGTATGTGTGTATGTTTTAATATTTAAGTATTAAAAATATTATAATAAACAAATAAAAGTATTTTTTATTTTTTTTATATACCTATTTAATTATAATTTAGAACATTAAACTGTTAACCTGTTATGGGTACAATTATATACTCATATATTAAATAATAATAAAACAAAATGAGCATAGGTACGTCTAATATATTATAATTATTTTGGGCTTATTAAAAATATAGTTTAGGTGTTTTTTTTTAGTGCATTTTTATAGTTTTATAGAGCTACAAAATCCGATCTCTAATGTTTACCTTTCAAACAATTAGGTAGGTAGGTACTCTATTTATATGCGTCAACGTGGTCTACTGGCTAAAAAGTAAACCAAGAGTAAACCGAGATAGAAATTGTTTTTTGAATATGATACTTATTCAATGATTAGGTATTGCTTTCAAAAGTATAATAACAATTAGAAATTTATATTTATTATGAGATGTGCAATGTAGTATGGTTGCACTAATGTATTATATATCTATCAGCTTTAACAAGCACTGTAAAATACTAGAATGTAATTATTGTTTATTCGTATTATATTATTTGTATCTATTATTAATGTGATTATATAATTTGTTATAACTCTATTTTTTCAATAGTACCTTTGGCTTAAACTTAGTAAGATGATTCTTTGATTTTTGTATGATTAAAAATGTGATGTTTCCATATTTATTGAAAATTTGAATAAAGGTATTATAAATTAAACATTCAATTTAGTTACTTCAAAAAAAGACAAATTTTTAAATTCCACAATAAGTATTATTTTGATTTTTAAAAACCTATACTCATAAAGTTATACATAATACATCATAATACATATGTAAATTTTAAACAAAATTTAGTATATTGACGGTTTAAAATCCTACAAATAATGTATATAATAGATATTAGTACTAAATCAATAAAAGTCCTCACTCAAATTTTCAAAAAATATTAAAAATAAAATCTATAATGAATATCAATAGAATAAATTGGTCCACATAATATATAAAAGTATAGTTTACAAAAATCAAATGGAAATAAAATAGTTAAGAAAAAAAGTTTTGATGTAGGTATAATATGAAAATGATATAATAATTATATAATGAGAAAATTATTATAATATTTGTTACCTGAACTGCAATTTAAATTTGAAAGGAAAAGCCATTGAATGCCTTATGGTAGCTATAATTAATATTTACGCAGCTTCATACTCAAACATAGCAAAAAGTAGCCAAAAACAATAAAAATTATGTATTAGTAATAAATAATAATTATATACTCAAAATGTAAACGATCATCAAATTTAAATGATATTATTACGTCCAAAAAATATTTTATTAATTTCTTCGAATAAAAATAAATAATTTGAGCAATAGTTTAGTTACATATTATTATATTAAACAAAATTGGATTATGCAAAACTGACTATTATTCATACTATTAAAAGCATTGGCGAACAGACAATGGATGCTGTGATGCGATCGCATCCTGCCCCCGACCTCTTCGGGTCCCAACATTTTGACATTTGTGTTGACATCACGATTTTAAAATTAATCTGATATAAATTATATCACATGATTAATTTAGGTACCATCACACAAAAATATATAAAACGAAATTGTACTATTCCCTAATAATATCAAATCAGTAATACATAACATGATGTTTATTATTGTGTTATAGGTAGCAAATTGATTAGTTTTGTTTTTTTTTTTATACAATTGATCGACGATCGACCATAGGTAGGTATAGTAAATGTCGAAACATATAGAAGTATTTAAAAAGCAAATATATAGGTAAGTAGTATAATGCTGTGGTGGTTTTGATATTAGAAATGGTATTGAGAAGCGAGAATTTGTCACGATATACCTAAGTCTGAACACATTTTACTGATTTATTTTATTCTTGATAGCCCGTTCAATCGACTTTCGAGCTCCGAAAATCCCAGTCCACCGACTTCCTAATAATTTGTTCTATAATTGTTAATAAAAGGCATCTATTTTAGCATTTTATGATAACTACGACCTGCAGATAAGATTTATAATTCAGGCGTGTTAAACGCAACTTTTACGAAGTCGGGAGTAGACATTTCAGAGACAGTTTAAGAAATAATTATGTGACTATGTAGCCTGAGGTTAATTAATCTATATAAAATATACGGCCATGACGACTTGTCAGTATATAAATAGTTAATTACTAACAGCGCACACTGTGTGCAATATTATATAATAATTAATAATATACGTGTTTATTACGAAGTCTGATAAGATCCTATGTGATCGGTATATACACGTAGAGTTATATTTTATCACTATATTATGAACAGTGTGTATTTTATTAGTTAAATTGGTGTGTTTTTTTTCAAATTTATTTTACATAATTTTCAGTCATTAAAAAACGTCCTTTTTTCTATTATTCATTTTTACAATTTAATATCCTTTTTTTATTTTTTTAAACGACAACATACATTTTTAATTTCATAATATCCAAAGCATATTATTTTTCTCACCATTTCTATACATACAAATCGAATATTTAACCAGTAATTTATGTTAATTAGTTATAAGTGTTTAAAACTTAGAAGGTGAGCGGGGTAGTAATAACCAACGTTTTGCTTCCACTCTGCTCATCTAAACTACAATATTAATACTATAATAGGTTCTAAGGTACTATAATTAACAATGATAATGACTCAAATTAATTGTGTAAAAATAATATTTAAAAAAAACATACATTTATCAGTAAACCAATGAATGTTTAATGAAATTTAATTTATAAAAAAAAGTGCCTATCGAATATCTAGACTCTCTAGGCTCCCTCCGAGCTAGACTTTCGATAAATTCAATCGCGTTGTTCCTATATTATAATATATACTACCGCGGCATATATTATACGACAATAATTTTAAATTTTTCAATCAGGACAAACAAAATAAATTGGTATGCCCGACAAAGACGCCGTAACACCTAACACTATTCGTACATAATATACGTATATAAGGTATAACCTATATAATCATATATATTAGCTAGGTTCATCGCATAATAATGCAATATATATACTGTTGATCCAATATATATGTATTATACGAGCAGCAACAGTGTCGGTTTTACGACTGTCTTTGGTGTGGGAGGGCGCGAGGGGGATGAAAATACTCTAAACCCCCAAACGAGATGAAACGTCGTACGAACGCCATGTTTAATCGATATATGTATACACTCACACACACACACACACACACACACACACAAACGGTTACACTCGATGTATATATATTATTGTAAATCGATCGAAACGGTGCAGGTCATAACTCGCGCCATGATTGTACATATAATATAATTTTATATTATATTATACACAATGCAGAACTATATAATATTATAGGTACCTATGTAATACAATAACACGTCGTATACGCACTGCAGGACTTACAGACCTACGGTATATACCCGGTTACTGTCGTGCATTTTATACTCTAGGGGGGGGGACGATTTTTAACATATTATACGCGCGTGTTGCGGTGTGGCGCGCGGTATACGCGCGCGTGCAGCGCGGCCGTGCAGCAGCAACAGCGACAGCAACAGAGCACTACGCGCGGCAGCCGCGGCGGCAAAGTGCGCGCGGCGAGAAGAAAAGTCGGCGGATAAGGTGAGACAATTGATTAACGAATGTGGGCCATTGGTTTTGCCCGGATTTTTGGGCACCGGTTGCTGGGCAACATCTCACCTGTAATAGCCGTTGCCACGGCGACCAGGAGCCCCGGCGGGGCCATCTGTTGCACGGGCAGAGCTCGGGGTATATACCATGACCAAAGCCGCTGCAAAACATTGATGTAGACTACATATCGGAGCACACTATTACTGCCTATTTATAGTAGCACTTATGTAATCGCCGGTGTCCCGTTGTCGTCGTCATCGTCGTCGTTGTCGTCGTCGTCGTCGTCATCGTCGTCGTCATTATGCAGCGGTCTTACAACGGCACACGGCACGGCCAAGGTAAGCCAAAACCGACTTCCCCCCCCCACCCCTTTGCACAAGGGTTCGTCGGTATAAATAGTGATATAATTTTGTACATTACATAACATAGGTCATATAATATTATAATGTTTCGGCGATATACCTATATTATACACGTCGTTATTGTATTAATATATATTTTATACGTGCGCACATAACGCGTAGGTATATCATAGAGTATATTATTATTGTCGCCATATCGTTAAGTAAACGCCAACTTTTTTCTCTGTCGTTCATATAATTATTACTCGGCGATTATGATTTTAATTTTTTTTTTTCTTCATCTAATAACTCATCCGTATGGACATCCAACTTTAAGGGCGAATGCGGGTCAACGACGATCCAGCAAGGGATTTTTTTCGTCTCGCTCATTTTTACGCGGTAAAAATGTAAAATACGTCACGATTTACATATTATTTATATATACCTATGTCCTGTATCGTTTATACATATATTATATTTAGATATATCTGTAGGTATGGGAACATATCCTAAAATATACCGTTTGAATACCTTTACCATAATCTGTAATACAAAATAAAAAAAATGAAAATAGACAGGTATAATTATTGTTAAAACGTTAAAGTCTATGTAATAATAATGATCTTATTTTTTTATATTATCCATTATGGATCGTATCATGGCCTGTGATTATAATATTTTTATCGTTGTCTACAATAAGAATCAACTATTATTATAATAATTATTATAGAAGCCGTATTCTATGCACCGCGTCTTATTGGCACGTTTATAATTAAACGGTACATTTATAGAAACAAATCGAAATATTTATCGTAAAACAATTAATTTACAGTCATTATACATTTAAGTACAAATAACCGCATATAACTAGATTTACATCGTCGAGACGATATTTTAAATAGGTGATTTATATTATGTACATTTTAATCCAAACAATCACTGCTTATATAATACAGCCTCTTGAGTATTGACTAAGTATAATTCGTTAAAATTTTAAAGTATAATTGTGAATCATAATTTAAGAATTTTTAAGTTTATTACAAATAAAATATTTTTGAAAAACGATAATTCCAATGCAAGTACGAACGTTGTTTTTACATGTTTAGAGTAGATACATTTTCAGTAGTTCAGGACACACACTTTTACTTCCAGGTAAATAATATATTCTCCTATGTTCTTTGATAATCTTTAAAGTATATAATTAATTAAATATCAATATTCTTTTTTGAGTAAATTAATTTAGAACAATATATAAGTAATAAAATTTTTCAAAACATTGTTTTTGGGATTTTCTTGGTATGAGTATATTTCTTGAATTATTTACTAACCATATCATTTTCACAATTTTTGTCATACGTTTTAGTAGCATCATTATTTTTTTTTTTTTGTCAGGTTTTCCTGTTACACCCTAGCCCTGTATACCTATTATAGGTACATAATGTACACATATAATATTAGTTTTTAATTAAACATAAAAATGTATATTAATAATTTTTTGGAATTAAACACCTAGTGGAAAAAAATGTATAATGTTTATATTTAAAAATCCCCATATTTAAAAGCTTATCCTCACATCGTTTAATCGTTATAAGCTTGTTGAACAGTTAATGTTACAAAAACTACCCCGAATCAACGCATGTTTAGATTATCATGATTAGTTGTATATTTTCACGCGAAGCTTATGAAAATGATATTATCCAGTTACAGTTAATTATATTTTGTTTTTTTTTAAATTTCATTGCTTTATTTATGCTATATAACAGTTATGACGGTTTAAAAATTAAAAACAATATTGTAATATTGATCCATCAATTTTTTTTTAACCTCTTTTTCTACTTAATAAAAAATATATTTTAATTATTAAAAGGGAAAAACATTTGTTAGTTAAATTACATATATATTTTTTTTTAGATACATTTTATAACTTATATGGCTTACATGGATATCCAAAAGTTTAAGCCATAATATACAGTATACTTATACAACATACAAAAGTTTCTTCTAATTAAATTTTAGATAATGGACAGAGTGCTTTGGTATACCATATTAATTTTTAAGTGTACCTAGTTTCATTTTTAAAAATATGTGATTATATTATTATGTTTTATGATATACTATATCCCAGACATCAATTTTTTTGTTTAAAAATATTATCATTATAATAACGAATAATATTAGTATAAAGTTATTATAATAATATTATAATATTATCATTACAAAATGCTGTCTGGGATTGATATACCGTATATCAATGAGTCAAACTAGTTAAAACTTAAAATTCACACATAGATAAATAAATCATTTTTAAGAAACACAATTATGGAAAATGTTATTGATATAATGATATCCACAACTTAAAAATGTACTCAATAGTTAATACTGTGGATTTTATTCATTTAATTTATTTCAAATACTAAATATAATGATCTGAAAGGTTACTGCGGCTGAGACATGAGACCAAATATTATGCACATTTATTTTATATATTGCTTAGATGAAATAATTTAAGAATAAGAGTGATGGTTTGAACATTTATTGTACTAATTAATTTAAATGTTTGAATATGATATTGGCTACTTATCCTTATTATTTTTATTATAATATATAGGTTTTCAAGTAAGTAAACAGTTTAAAATTATACAAAAAAAAAAAAAAAACATTAACTTTCAACTCATACCTATTTAATAATAATTAATAAACATTTTATATCTAAAAGATAATTACTTTCTGAGTTATTGTTAGATTTTTGTTTGTTTAGCAATTTTTGAAATGCCGATAAAATACCAACTAGTTACAATTTCAAATCCAACAGTTGAACTACCTGCAAAGTGTCAAGCACTTCTTCCGCTCAAAAAAAATTATAGCGAACAAAACTATCAGTAAAAAAACATTATTAGAAAACCAACACATTCCACAGTTCACACTAAAAAATATGTTAAAAAAGAAGGTATAACATTTTAACACAACAGTCTATTTTGAGTTCTACAAATTTTAACATTTAATTATTTTGAGTAATACAGTAGACGCCGCTTATAAGACTCACTTTGGGACCAGCACAAAGTGAGTCTTATAACCGAATGAACCTTATAGGCGAAGTGGAAAAAAAAAATTAATTAGGTATTTATAAATTTTATTTCACTACATATTTTGCTTTGATTCTAATACATTAACACATATTACATATTATATACTTTATTATTGAATAAATTTAATAATCCCGATAAAAAAAAACTAAAATTATAATAGGTAAATATTACATATAAAAATTATTATACGTTATAAGGTACCAACAGAAACTAGAAATAATCAACACTAATATTATTTAATTTTTCAATACCAATTTATTTCTAAATTATAACCAAAAAAGTTTATTTTCTACTATTTATTTTACGAAATTTGAGTCTTATAACCGAAGTGTTGAGTCTTATAACCGATTTTTTTTTAATGTATTTGGATACGTCCGGACCGTTCCAGACGATTTTGAGTCTAATAAGCGACTGAACCTTATATCCGTGAGTCTTATAAGCGGCGTCTACTGTATAACATTAAAAATAAAAAAAAACCATAATAAGACTAATATAATACTTAAAAGATACTTTCTTAATAATTATTGGAATACTTAACTTGGATAAATTTCATAAGTTACATAATAATAATGAGGCAATAGAATATCAGTAGGTAGTTTTCTTAGTGATCTGTAATACTATATTTATACTTATGTAAAGGCCAAAAAAATGTGTTTTTATTTGAAAGTTTATTTTTATACCTCCGTATACACTATTCACAAACATACCTAATAAATAATAATAATATATACTTATATCCCATCTACTAAATCAATTATACGAGTTTTCAAACATTTGTATTACTTAAAAACTTTTATTCGATAATACTTCACGGTTAACAAGCACTGTCAAACTTTTGTTCAAGTTTCCACTTTCACACTATACACTTATTATGATTAATAATTTATTAATTAATACATTTTAATAAAAATCAGTCTATACTCTGTATGTATATAGTAAATCTTTTTAAACAATAATTATTACCCAACTTTTAAATGACAACTTAAATATAGTGGTTTGCGAGAAAACTCTTATATTTATTATATTCGAATATTATTTTACTATTTTAGTGAACAATACAAATTGGAATCAATTAATTGGATTTGTTTTTTAGAAGTTTAATTATAATTTTTAAAAACTTACTCTTTGTTATACATATAGTTATTACCTTTTAATAAAATAATGATGTAAAAAATCTTTTTTTAATTAATTTTAATGAGTTAATTATTGTATTAATTCATTTAAATTAATGTATACCAAGATGAAAAATATTTTCAATTTTTGATAAAAAAATATGTTAGAATCTAAATATTGTAAATATTCCCTACACACATTTTTGAAACCTACATTAACGATTTCTTTCAACTCGTAGCTTTGTCTAAAATAATTCATTTTTTTTTAGATAATCCTCGGTAACTTTATGTGGTCATTAGATTTTAAATTACCTACATTCATCGTATTAATAAATAATAATAAATTACTTAGAACATATAACTTTAAAATTATAGCTATATAATGTACTTTATGATATGGGTTGGTACAGCACAATACTACAATCAATTCATCATACTTGAATTAAAACATATATTGTTCACGCACATATACGTCATATTGATTAAAAAGTACTTGATTGTAAGACCAGCATTTTCTGTATTCTTCTTAGAATTTAAAAATCAATACCTACCTACTCAATACTGATGAATAAAAAATATGCATACTGTGGCAAATATTACGAGTTTCAAGTATAGGGTAATTACTAATTACTTGTAATTAGTTATATACCATTAAATTAATTAGTAACTCCCCCCGCCCTCTGTTGAATTCAAATATGTGTGATGGGGTACTTGATTCATGCTCAACATATATTAAGACACGCATATTTGAGTAACATTATTATTTATTTTCCTATTTTAATAAATTTTAGTAACATTGCATAGGTAGTAATTTAAAATGTCTACGTTATATTATTGGTTATTAATGGCACAACGTTTAAGGGTTATTCAGTTATTGTGAATAGGTACACATGATTTTGGCATGAACAAATACTCATTCCTATATACAACAGTACAACATGCTATTATTCATGTCCAAACGACTGTTCTATACAACATTGAAATATCAAACTGTCTTAAAATAGGGATCGATATTAATACATTACATTACTCGAATTATAAAAACAAAAAAAATATAAAAATACTACTTGTTTACTTATTCTCGTGTTACCTTCATTTTAATATTTATATATGTAGATTGTAGGTATACTAGTTTATTGTATACATAATACATTATTTCGAGGCATACCTTCAGAGTGTCTCCCCGTCAATAACTTTATAGCTCATTTTCAAGATAATATATATATATACGCAGAGAACACTCATTAGATTAAAATTTAAAGATAAATATGTATAGTTTATAAAGATGCTATCACTTCAAATGATTACAACAGCAAGTTTATAAAATAGCGTGCGTATTACCATTATTTATACTGTCTGTATAGATTCAATCTATATTATATATCATCCGTGTACTCAATGGTATTACCTACGTAAAAAGGTGAAGTGACAATTTACATAATTTATACCAGATTTAGGTATAGCCGGTATAGATATAAATATTAAATACAATTTATCTATATAACTCATAAATTGTGTTTTGCACAGCTTTTAATTTTTAATTAAAATAAATTTAATTTAAACCTATACAATTCAAATAGCTAGGTATTCTGTGATTGAAAAAAAATATATATAAATACCGTAATATTGTGTCAGTTGCGTCTTATATTAAAGGTACCTATATCTACCATATTATAATATGTAAAATTATTGAATTCGAAATGTCTCATGATAAATCTTGTTGAGACATCAAATGGATTACCATTAAGAGGGGTCTTACTTATACAATAATAATTATTAAACAAAAACAAAGTAATGGTTAAATATACCTAATATTGCTAGGTACTTGCTTTCTAATTAGGCAACCGACAATACATAAAATAAATACAAAATATGTATTTAGAGGCTATAATTATCTTTGAATAATAGATGTACCAGATTTTTTTTTAATGTTGACTTACTTTATAATTTTCAGTTTATTTTTTTTAGACTAAGTTAAAATATAAATCAATAACTTTCTGGAATCGTCTCAAAGCGTCAGTAATTATACTATTTAATATAGTTCAAACCAGGGATGGAAAACGTTTTTGAAAACGTTTTTAAACAACGATATTAAACGGAAAAAAACAAAAAACGAAAATAATTAATAAAACAAAAACAAAAAGCAACTGAAAAACGATAACAAAAAAATCCCGAAAACCGAAAAAAATTTAATAACAAAATCAAAAACGAAAACGAAAATAAATTATAGTATTATACATTATTAAATTATACCACGAAAAAAAATTCACTTGTCTGTACTTTTTAATCTTTAACTTTAAAAATATTTTAATTTGAAATCAGAAATTTTGAATTTTCTAATTTTTATATAAATTATAATTTTAATTTAAAATTTAAATATTAAGAATAATTAATTTTAATTTTTAATTTTTAAGTGCATTTCTGTATTACTATTATAACTTAAAAGTTAAAAGTTATAAGTTATAAGAAAATAATATAAAAAAAAATATATATTATCAAAAACGTTATTTGGAAACAATTGGAAAATAACGTTTTTAAAAACGTTAATCAAAAACATATGGAAAAATAACGTTTTTAAAA
>NC_042495.1:115003901-115071084 GCF_005508785.2 Acyrthosiphon pisum
GAAGAACTCAAAGTTTCGTTCGGCAATTAGTCGTAATGACTAATTTGATTATAAGCAACATGTTAATAAACAATATATAATGTACGTAGGTAGTCATATTAATGATAAATTCATAGTTTCAAAAATATATTTTACATGCAATGATTATTATTTAAGAAAACATTTTTATTAAAACGTATTTTAACTGACAATGCTTTTTTATTTTCAATGTTTGTTTCTTTTCTCTAAAAATAGAAGATAAAAAATAAAAAACTCATACAAAATTAGTAAACAAACCAATTTAATGTATATGTTCCTGTTAAAAAAATATCATCTGGTAGGTATATAAATATATAATAGCTCATGGTTCAAAATAATTTGTTTTGTAGTGAAACTGAGTATAGTACCTAATATAGTAGGTAATATTTACCACAAATCGGTATTTTAATATCTCCCATAATATGCTAGTATATAATGTTGTTATGAGCATTTAAAATTATTGTAATATTATATTATATGGCAAGACCCACGAAATTATATGTTCCAAAAATGGATGGAATAGCTTAACTTAAAAGTCATAATAGTACTAACTGATAAAGTAATATTCCTCTATTTTTGTTCTATTTATGTGTCTATATAATATACAAGCTGATAAATTTAAGTGTCCACATTTGTAGTCCCTACACTCATTGTTTAAGAAATTCTTCACTTTTTTAGAAATATTTTTTTAGGTACATAATTTAATATTATTGCAAAACAACATTTTTGAAAATATTATATTTCCTATAATTTTTTATCATTATAAATTTTTTATGTACTTTTTCATAGTATAAAACTTTATTATTTCATAATATTCTGATCATTTAAAGTTTTGATGAGTGGAAGACCAACATCTTTCGGAGTACCCCAGTTTCACTTTACTCTGTTCAGTGCTCATCTAAACTTTAAATACTTATAAAATATAGTAACTAGGTATGTAGGTAGTAGGTACTTACCTATTTATATTTATAGAAATTTGAATTAAACATAATGAAATAAAATTGTATACATCGAAATATTCATATGTTAAATCAATATTAAATATGTGCCTACTGTAAAAAACTAAAATCTTAAAAAAATTACCTAGTTTTGCAATAAAAACAATATGTATATACTACATATTTATTAATTATACAAAGTCCACAGCTACACATGCATTTATATTTTATACTTGTTAAGTTTAAATAAATTAATGAGTTGCAAGCTTAGATATATAGTTGTTAATCTACTATATAGTTGACGTGATATCCAAGTTTTTGAATTAAATAGGTAAGTAGGTACAATACTTTATAAAAAAACATTGTAAAATAGTGATTGTAAAAATAATGTAACTTTAAAAACTAAAATTAAACATTTTTTTTTCAATAAAATAATATTTTATAGTATGAAGATTGACTTTTAATTTCAACTATACTTATAATTTAATTTTAGCACACGGAAACTAGTTAATATGGAATATATAGGTCGGTAGACGGTAGTATATTAGGTACTTCTAGGTGTGCCGTGTTTACAGTCCCGCAATTAGGATTCTTGGGGCCCCGGACAAAGTTAATGTATGGGGCCCTGAGGTATATATGTATATAATATTTTTTTATAAGTTATACCTATACAAAAATAAATAATGATGGTGATATTTTTTTAAAAAGCCTAAAAATATAATGTGAAGGCCCACTACCAGTGACCAGTGCTTCGACACCAAATTATCGCATAATAAATTATAAAAATAAATATTTTTATTAATATATTTTATTTCATTTAAAACTTTAAACATTAGATTACAATGCAATTATTTAAACATTTAAGATAGATGCGGGGTGCCGTTGGGGCCCCTTGAGTCAACGATTAGCGGCCCTCTATAGGGGCATTGCCCTGGCTGCCCCTGCGGTTGTTGCGGCACTGCGTGTATACATAATTTTCTTTCAGAAATTTCAATTTAAAACACTCCAATGCAATGTACATTGTAGGTCGGTATGCAATACCTATGTACAATTTTTCATTAAAAATATATTCTGCGTGGCATTGTTTAAAAGAAAAAAAAATTGAACATTGTTGAATCAAAAGTATTCTTACTCACGACACTTCAATTAAAATGAAATATTGTAAGTTATGAATATAGTATTTTAATTGATCTTACATTTTATCATTGAATAAATGCATTAACTACTTACTACATATACAAGTTTACAACATACCTGCCTTAGTTGACAGTATAATCGGTACGTATGTATTATACTCGATTATTAATAATACAATGACATTCGTAATTATAGATAATATACTCATGTCAAGTTAGAAAAAGTCATTTCCAATATAATAAAAATAATGATGTTTAAAATGTTACCTATAGGCAGTGAACATTACGAACGTTTTTTCTTCAATTAGCACCTAAAAAATCTTTTCACCTAATTATAAATAGGATAATTGTATACTTTTTTATTTTATTAAAATGTATCAAATCTAATTTAAGTTTGGAACAATAAATCTTCATGAAATAATGTACAAAATTAAACTCTTACAATACATAGCAAAAAATACAATCAACATTTTAGATTCTGAGCGGAGCGATGAATGTATTGTTTTTACAATGATGTGTATTTTTTTTTGTCTGTGTACACGATAAGTAGTCAAAACAATGCTTTGATTTTCAATTTCAGTATCTTGTTCGATGGGAAAGTAAATCTAGTTAGTGCTTTAAGGAGGTCAACATTTAAAATTCCCAGTAATTTTCGAAAGCGCCGGGGAAAAAAAATTAAGGGAAACGGATATTTCTACGAAAAATCAGATTTGGTTACTTAAACAAGAGTTACACAACTAGACTCCTAATATATTGTTAAAATGGTAGTTGAAAATATTAAAAATATAGTCACAGTTTTTTTTTATAAACATTTAAAGTTCGTATTTTGACAAAATACGTTTAAAAATCTCGAAAATGTGCAAATTATTTTGAGTTAGAATTTATAAGAAATTTTCTTTTTTAATCTAAGAGGTGAAAATTTAACACAAATTAATTTGAAACGTAATAACTTTTTTCAAAATATTATTTTTTATTATTCATATAACTTTCATAACTTTTGTCATAGGTATCAATATTAATATCAATTTTTATTTTTATTTATCAGGTCTTTCTGTTACACGCTGTATATTTAACTCGTTAGATTTATGTTTTTTTTTTAAATTTGAAATACTGTTTTGAATAATTTATTAGAGTTGGTGCGTGCACTGTGTTGAAAGGCTTGTGCCTTTATATACCGAAAATGATGAGATACCACGTATTAAATTTATTTCCTAACAGAGATATAGATTTTGAGAATATTTTTAACCATTTTTTTTATTATTTCCTCCCAATATAAAGTACGTTCTTGTTTTTTAAAATTCCTGAAGTAAAATTTATATTTTATACACAACTTACATACCTAATATTATAAATTATGATACGAGAATATTTATGTTTTATACCTCAAAATATTGTGTAGAAAATTTTAAAATAATAAAATAAACAGCTTAACTACTTTATATAATATTTAAAAAAAACTGCGAGTCCATAAATAAGAAAAAGTATTGTCTTTTTAATCAATTAGGTATTGCAGGACACAGCTGGTTAATAAATAATATATTATACCTGTATAATACATTATAATAATTGATGGTTTATTAAGTATAGATACCCATACATTTTATAAGTGCGTACCTAGTTAGTATAAACAGTATACACTGGTATTAAAATCTAAAATGTTAAAATGTTAAATTGGGTCAATTCTAAAAAATATATTTTTCCCACAATTTAAAAAAAGAAAAAATATAAGATCATACTTAAAAGTTCACGATAAAAAACTAAAAAATAGTTCACAAAAAAAAAAAATAATTGTATCTCAATAATTGTTGATCGAACACTAGTTCGAAGTTTACAAGTGTCCTCTCTTTCCGTGAGCTTGACATCAGTAAATAAAATTGACAATATTTATAAATGTATAGTAACTAATATTTGCGTAAAAAAAAATTAAATTAACTACACATTTTTAATAAAAAAAGTGCTTACGCTTAAAACCTATATTAATCAATAGTTTTAGAAAGATTTTAATATTTATGTGGTACCTACCTTCAGAAACACGAATATGATTTGAAAAATACAATTATTAAAACAAAACAACTAATATAATATCGTATATATAAAATAATTTTTACCCCGATCGTACCTTTTAATTAATTTTATATTAATAAAATCCATTTTCAATTGTATTACTTGCTAATTTTATATTATGTTCTAAATGAAATATAATGAAAACATTTTTTTTTGTGTCAATTTTTGATATTTAGATTGTGATTTATTTTAAGTTTATAATTTTGTATTTTATAATTCTAAAACTTTAAAAATACTTTTACAACCACTGCCCAAGGCATTTTAGATTCAAGTTTTTAACAAATTTAACCTTTTGTAGGTACTAAAAAATAACAAAAAAGTAACATAAGGGCCACTGTACAAACGATAAATAAAGTATTTGTTTCATTTAATTTGTTAAAAACTCTATTTTGTAAGTTTTTTTCAATCTACTAAAAAAACTGAGAATAATTTTTTATATATATAATAACAATTTTAATTCATTTTTATGTTACCTATTCAAATTCTTACATTTTCCAGAAAATAACGGGTTCGTTCTCAAAATGAGTTTTTTGAACTTTGAAGTATACTGCCATTTTGTTGAGTTTATAGTTATATACCTCCTTCTTTGTTTAATGGCTTTCTTTAATAACTTTCTATACGAATATACACTCAGTATCACCTTCAAATAAAAAAGATAATTTAGAAAATATATTATGTATATTATATAAAAACTTTTAAAAAACTTGTAATATTATACTATACCTAGTAAATAATATTGTTTTTTTTTTACAATTCAGTCACAAATTACGTAACAATAAGTTAATTAAGCGTACATTTTACAGTCTTTATTCAATAAAATAACTACCTCAAACTGTATTAAAAGGTTGGTTTCATATTGTTTCAGACCTGTACCCAATAATGTTCCATGCGTTTTATTGTCATATTTAGAATGTTTATAAATATAATTCCTGATAAAACTTATATTAACTATACATGACATAGGTTGTATATTATATTCTGTATACATATATAAATATATAATATATATGCAATATGTAATATGTGTACATATTATGTACCCATTTGTGTGTACAGCTTCCCTGCACAAATAAATTTGAAGAAAATGTTTTCCATTATAAATGTCAAATACTTACACAGGATCGATTACGTAACTGGGTTCTGTAGTTTTCTTTTGCAAACTCAGTGAACCAAAATAATTATCCCATGTCAATCATACAAATAACAATACAAATACACGTGACAAAATAAGTGCCTTTATGTAATCATTTTATACAATTAATTTATGCATTTGTGTAAGGATTCTCAATAAATATTTTCTATTACTATACAATTTTATACAAGTGAATTGTACCGTTGTAATATTAATTATTATTAGTTATTACTATAACCAATGTCAACAAAGAACACCTTTTATGATTTATACACTTTAAAGACATTGTACTGAAATTCTTATTACTAATTACAATTTTAAATAATTTAACTAAATGTATCATAAGAATTAACAATCCAACATTATGTATTATCAAATTATATTTTTAGAAAAATGCTACAAGCTACTAATTAATAGCCTCATTTGCATCATAGTTATGACAGAATTTATTATTTTAGATAGGTACCTAATTTGTAAATTACTTTGATACAAAATTATAATACTATACTTCTCATTCAAAAAAATATTTTTATACATATTCCTAAAACGTTTACTCACGTTTTTTTAAAAAATAATTGAATGTTTGAAACATGACATAAGTATGATAATACTGATATATTATATTATAATGAACTGCAGTTCATGAAGAAACCTCCTTATGACTATATTTTTAATCAAACCCATTCATTATTTTCATGTTTATATAAAATAATAGATAATATTATATTGCAATCCAACCTCTATCTTGCGTAGAACGACGTAAGAAAACATATTACTATGCCCTGTACACAAAGTTAATACTCAGTTCGCTAAAAAAAACTGTTTTCATTGTTATACTATATGTTTACATTTCTGTGTCAACTTTGTTTATTTTATACTTTATAGACTATTAAGTAAAGATAGTTAAGTATATCATCGCAACTAAAAAAGTAATTTTTTAGTGTCGTAATTTATAGTTAATGCCAATTTATTGTCATTAAAATATTATTTTATTCTAATTTTAGACTGTATTAAGAATCTGGAAGACTGCAAAGATAAAATATGGAAGAAATGCAATGTGACCAGTATAGTGGACCATTCACCACACCCTTCATGGGATAATGTATGCGTTGAACAACTTGTGTGGACATTCAATATACACGCATACGGATTTGCTTGTCTTTTTTTCATTTTATCATTCTATGCCGTTTTTTCAATCTTAAACATCAGGTAAGTCTATACTAGGTATATTAATCTTTGACATAGCTACCCCTCCGTTGCATTTAAAAACTAACTTCTATGCTCAGTTTATATAAGTCTAAATATTAATATCATATTTAGGATGTATTCATCATCACATACAAGAAACTTGGACACTTGGTAGAAACTATAAATTAAATATAAAAGTTTTAAAAATAAATAAATACTTATACCAAAACAAAAAAAATACCTAATTAATGTAATCAGATATTACTTTACTGTTATTTTTATTGATTGAATTTGAAATAGTTATTTACTAAATTACCGACCAGCTGCGTTCATTTAAAAAATGTGTAGAGGAGCTATATATAATACTATTGGAGCACGTTTGTCGTTTACTATCTCAAAAATTGTTTTGATAAACAAAAAAAAATGAAAAACGTCATATGTAAAAACTATAATAGCTACCTCCACTTAGAAAACACTAAAAATAAATATTGTTCTTGCTCTCTCGTAAAATATATTAAAAGAGACATATATAATATATAGAATACCCACGCTTATCTTTGTTGAGTTAATAAATGTGTATCATAGGTAATGAGTACACTTTTACCCCCCCTCCACCTTTAAACGTGTTTATTTTTTCCTATATTATAATATTAAATTAAAAATTTATTTTACAAAAGCCCTATACCTCCCCCCCATATAAAATGTCTGGCTAAGCCACTGATAAGAAGTGCATATAGTTGTGTGTTACATGAATACTTTAATTTATTTACCATCTATTTAATTCTTAAAAAGTGTTTTTAACTACCTATATTATATGTTAATATATTTGTATTCGTTTTAATTAAAGATCACAAACAGCTAACAAAAAACCATACATGGCAGCAATTAATGCGTTATTACTGGCTACAGGTATTTGTAGGGCGTTTGTGTTATTTGTCGACCCATATAATACAAGACGAGTAAGTCGATGTCAATTAACCGTGTGAAAACATACTTAAATTATAATGTTTCAGAACATTTCATCCGTTGTCACACATTTGACATGGGATCTTGGCTTATGCAGCTTGGTGACAGCCCTGTCTTTATTACAATTAGCCTATTTACAACTAACTCAAGTACGATAAATTTAAACACAATATCAACTTTTACAAAGCAAATCATATTTTCAAATTATGTTTTAAATATAGTTGCAAGCGGGACCTTCAAATATGAGACGTAAATCAGTCGTAGTGACAGCTACTGTATTAATTGTTGGAGTTCTTGTTCCAGCAGATATTGTTGCATCCGTTGATTACAAATTATGGGTACCTATTTTATTAACTATGTAAAAATAATTTCCAACAAATAATAATATCAAAAATTACTGTAATAACAGGTTTTAGGTAATGCTGTGCGTATTCTTTTGCATATATGGGGTATTTGGCTTTGCTGTTTCTTCCTTTACTTAGGTGTTAAAGTAATGACACTAGTTAAGCGTATGCCAAAGTCGGTCTTACAGAACTTTGATTCACGACACAAGGGTAAGTGTGAGTAATAATTCCTCGATGTATAATATATGCCAGGTAATTTTAGACTCTGTACTGTCTGTAGTGATAATTATTAGAGCCTGGTATATTTTGTAAGTAATATTATCCTTCTACAGATGAATATAATATGTGTACAAATATAATTTTTTTTTTTATAAACAAATTTTATAAGTCTTTTAAAATAATTAATATTTAATAAAATAATATTTCTTGAAGGAAAAACGACTTTATTGATAAAAGGTTAAACATTAAATTTTGTTACCCTCTTCACTCAGAATCTAAAATGTAGGATATATTATTAATGAATATATATCTCGTATTAAAATATTAAGGCATAATACCTGAAAAACCTAAAAATTATATTTATCATAATAACTTATAATTTATAAGTGCCTATAGTCTAAAACATTGTAATAAAATTTAAAAATATCTTAATAATTCAAATTTAAACACTTGCAAAAAAAACTATTATGCTATTAAACTATTCGTATTTGAAACTATATTCTAGCCACGGAACTCTGTTAAATCTCGTTTTTTATAAGTAAGTAAATAGTAATAGTATGTTTTTCTAAAATTTTGTGGTTAGGGTGACCCGAGAAAAACTGAAAATGACCTGTATTAATTCATAACAACTCAATTGATATCTGAAAAATATTTTTTTTTTTATACTTAATTTTAGCACTCACTTTGTCGCATAAAATCTGATAGACTCATCTACTATTGTATGAAAAAAACAGTCACAAAATTAAACTTCCAGTAATTATATTATAAACTCACGGAAATGAACAAAACAATGTTGTACCTATTCAATTTTCCTTACTTCTGAAATTGCATTTTGTGAATCGTGAAATTAATCTTAAGAAGGTAGGTACTTACATTTAATTATTCAGACGTAAAAATGTAAATTAAACGTTTTAAAAAATAAAAAAAATCATAAAATAATTTCTAAAAAGTAGGTAATAAGAATATCATTGAATATGATTATAAATTATAATATAATTATGTATTATAAATATTGATAGTTAGTATTAATAGTAAATAATTATAATACATAATAAGTAATTAGTACCTAATAAGTAATAACTATAATAAAATATATATCTAAGAATAAATTGTGATACATATAATAATTAATAAAATTATTTGTTAAATTTATTATGTAGACTATCGAATATTTCATATTTGTATGGTATTATTTTAAACAGGTATAATGCAATTAGGAATATTAGCTCCATACAATAACTTGGCTACCTCGATGGCCGCTGCATTCGTACCAGCACTATTAGTTCCACATCAATCAAAATCAGATTCCAAAGATAGGCCTAGTAAGTTTGATTAAAATAAAATAAATTTTAATTGAGAGTCTTGTATTAATATCAACTGTTGAAATTAAGCTGTCAAGATAACGGCACCATCAGAAGTTGCCAATAGCTTTAATAGAATGAATCGGCGAGCTAGTAGTTTCGTACAAAGACAAAAAAGATCTGGATCAATTATGTTAAGCCCAACTACACCTTCAAGAAGATCGAGTGAAGTTCAAAGTATCATTCAAAGTAATTATCTACCTATAATATACTTAATATTATATTATATTACAAACATACTATATGATCATCGCAGAACGACTGAGTTGTGTGGAAGGAAGTAAGCAATTTTTGGTATTAAGTCCTAATAACAATGCTAGCGACAGTCCAGAACCAGAAGAAAGTTCATGGCGTAAGAGTTTCGCCAAATCAATATCATGGCAATTCCCAAAAACTGGAGAATCCGGTATAACAAATGATACTTCACCAACAACTTCGTCATCGTTACTCACGCCCTTACAAGTAAAACTCACATATACAAGTATACAACGCATTATTTTAAGTATATAATTTGCAAGCCCGGATTAAGGGGGGCCAGGGGGGGCATGCCCCCCAGGCCTCGATAGTTAGAATTTATTTAGGGGCCTTTGATTTTTCCATTACTTTTTTCGTTATATGCTATATAACACTGCATAAATCACCTAAAAAAAAAATCGACGATTATTTAGCTAGGAAAAAAGCTTGTATATTATAATTTATAAATAAAGTGATACATTATTCATTATTTTTTGCTATATACCTAGTATCTATATATTAATATATTATATTTATTATAACATGTACCTAATATTAAATAATATACAATGTGTTCCAGGGTGAAGTGACCAGCTAACGTCATATGAAAGTATACCAAAAATTATGAAGAAATACCCTTTAGAGATTGAATCTAACTTTTTTATTTTTTTTAGTTATGAGCAATTAACTTTTTTTCATCAAAACCATGCGTATCATGCATTTGTTTATGTATCTTCAAAACTATTCTACATTTTGACGTATATTTATTTTTATTTTAAAGCTATTTATTTGTCCTAAACGAATAACCGTAGACACTTGCGTTTTATATCATAATATGTTTATTTTATAAATTCAAAATATTTTCACTTGTTTTGATCTGTTTACAGGCTATTTAAATATTAAATGTATATTTATTTAGGGGAAGTGGGGGACGTTAGTAAAATGCTGCCCCAGGGCACTTAATGTCTAAATGCACCACTATAAATATTACAAAGTACAATTACATCAACTGACATACCTACGCAATTAAACCAAAAATGTGCTAATTATTTTTATTAAATTAAAAAAACGGAAAAAAGTTGGCAAAAATTAGTATTTTTAAAATAAAATTGTGCATTATTCCAAATAATTTATGAATTAATATATAAAACTATGAGTTTTTGTTTTTTTGTACTGTGACAACTAAATTTTACCGAATAGTATAAAATCAAATGATTGACGACCAATATTAATCGACTCAATCCTAGGAAAACTAAGATTGTGACGATTAACAGGAATATATTATGAAAACCAATCTTTCAAGGTATTCTAGCTATTATTCAGTATAATTCAGTAGAATAATACAAAAAACCAAAAAACCCAAACTAAGTAATATTATTTGGAATAATACACGATTTCCTTTTAAAAATGCTAATTTTTGCCAACTTTTTTCTAATTTTTTAATTTAATAAAAATAATTGGTGCATTTCTAATTCAATTGCGTATATCGGAGTGTTGATAGGACAATTAAATAGCTTTAAAATAAAAAAAATTACATTAAAATGTTGAAAATTTTTGAAGATACATAAACAAATGCATGATATGTATGGTTTTGATAAAAAAAGTTAGTGCCCATATCTTAAAAAAATTAAAAATTTGGACCCAATCTTTAAAGAGTATTTCTTCATAATTTTTGGTACACTTTCATATGACGTCAACTGGTCACTGTACCCTGGAACACATTATAAACATTAATATTTTTTTTTCGTACAGGGGCCTCATTTCAAACTTTGGCCCCTTGGCCTCAAAATGTCTTAATCCGGGCTTGAAAATTTGCTTATGGTACATCACATTGATGGCAAATTTTGCTCTGTTGGTAACAATATCTACTAGGTATAAAGAATGACGTGTTAGTTGGGATTGTCATTTTTGAACTAGTTTTTTAATATGTTTTTAAATTTATTGTTTGTTGTCTAGTCCTATTATGATTGCCACTGCTGAGTAATGATATACTGATATAGTTGATTAGGTATTCTTAATAGATAATATTTATACGTTAGTAAATTTATTTCCAGTGTCGTATCCAGTAGGGTTAGGGGGTTGTAACCTCCCCCTCCAAAATTGTTAAATAATAATAACATTTGTATTGATAAATCATTTTCAGATAAAATTTGTCAACAATTAATTTTATCTCCCCCCCCCACAAAAAAAAATATAATAAATAAAAAATGCTGGACACGCCACTGTTTCAGTTGATTCTAGGGATGATATAGCTTGGTTTGCTTATAGGTCAACCTTCATTACCAGTAATACCAGTGTGTGAAGGGACACACATAATCTCAGTAATACTATTTGAGTTTACCATAACGTTGAGTATCTGTTAGGAGATTTTATTAGACAGATTATCTGATAGTAGAGAAGTTATGGCGCTAATAAAGTAACTTATGACGAGAGTTTTATTTATAGGAATAGATTCATTCGGCTTAGACAATTGCTTCTTTGATGGCAATGATTTCTGATACTGGCTTGGCGTCAATAGGGTAGTTTTTAGACTCTTTTTGACTAACGATTAAACTCCACTAACCCATATACAATGAAGAACGACACATCTCAAGCATAGACCTATTAATAGGTATGTGATCTTAATAGCCACCCCACCACATGGAGGAAGCGTAGGTGAAACCAACGCAGATGATTTTTATAATTTACTGGACTTATAAATCAATTATAATTAAAAAATTAAAATGTAAATATGTAGTTATGTTAGCTATGTTTACTCTTAAAATCGTATTCACTATTATTTATATGTAAAGTAATATGTTTTATTTTAGACCCATATAAAACTTTATAGGCTAATGACCCTAATTGCCAAAGCATAGTCTTCCTAATATAAAAAAAAAATACTTAGGTATGATTACAATATTTGTTATTTTCAGCCACAAAGAAGTTTTAGACTTAAGTCTACCGGTCAAGCTGATCAGGAAACCAGGCCTACAACCAGACATTCAAGCAGTTTTTCAGATTTAGTCAGTATTCAATTATACGCGTAAAATATAAACCTTACACTAACTGACATTGAAACGTAATACTTGTCATATTATTTTAGAGTTCTGAAATGACCTTAAGTACGATATTAAATCATATTGCATTTGTAAATCGAGGAAATGGAACAGGAGATGCTAAAATGGACAACGTTCGGAGACGTACTTCTAAAGTTGCTATTACTAAATCAGAAATCGTTTTAGTGATAAAAACCGTACATGTCTGTGCAGGATTGGCAATGTTATTATGTTTTTTTAACTTTGCTACAGATATTAATTTGATTGGTGAGTATTAGGTTGTGTTAATATATAGCATGCTAAATGTATAAGCTATATTTAAAATAATTTATTACATCTACTTAGAGTGGTTAATTTTGTTTTAAAGATAAACAAATACAATTTTATACCTAATGGGTAATATAATTTAAACAAAGGTTAGACAATTGAAAGTTTGAAAAGAAAGGTTTAAACAAAAATTGAATTTTATTACTAGTGTAAATTAAACTTTTTTGACAATCTTACAGCTGTATTACTCCACCAAACGAATTAATAATACGTATAGTGTTAGAATTAGAACGACGATGAAAGTCCTTTACTTTTTATTATTTCTATATAATTTGAGAACACCCATAATCTCTTAGTCCTTACTGATTGTTTTGGACGTTTAGGTAATAGATACAATAGAACGGAAAAAAATATTTTCTTTTTTACAAAATATTTTTTAATATACTTTATTTTTCAAATTTAATTTCACTAAATTCTATCAAATAAAAAATTTAAATTAATTTTATGAATTATACAACTTTCTTTTTTAAGGCTTTGACGACTGAGGTCCTTAGCCTGTAAATGTGGTAGGGTTGGTCCGGTTGGTTAGGAACACACATGTATAATATGTGGCAAGGTTTTTGAACACTACGAAGCTGGGTGGTCACCCATCCGAGAACTAGTAGCGGCGGCCGTTGCTTACTTTCAAATCTCAATCACGTAGCGTGGTTTGTTTCAATTTTTTTGATTGGTTGGTTTCAGCCACTACGCCTCGCCGAGCCACTTAGTATATTTGTTTTAATTAATGGTACCATAGTCCATAGACGTACGTCTATGAATGATACTACCTACATAAAAATTATGAAATGTAATTACATTTTAATTCAAATACATACCTATAAATTAATATTCATTTAATTAATTACAATTATTTTTAATGTAAATAAATTAGGTACCTACTATTGTTCAAAAATATTTATTTTAATCGCACATAAGTTCTCGTTACTGGCATATTCTTATATTTTAATTATTTTTTGGAGGATAAATTATTGGGGTGGTGATTGGTGTCAAAAACTTTGGTTTTCTTTTTTTTTCATGGGGAAGGGGTTGAGTTCCAACATTTCAGGAGACACTAATTTTGTCAATTCTATAGGTAAGTGGTCTCCCTTATTTAATATTTCCATTTTGAGCATCGATAATCCCTAAAAGATATCATATAGTTGAAACTTGAAAGTCCTTATATAAGCAGATTTAACATCACATTAAATAATTATATAACCTAATCTAAAAATATCTATCTAAATCAATAGATATTATTTTTTTTTGACGATTCATATCAATTCCTACAAAACCTAATATTAAGTTAAGCTAATATTAATTTAAACATTGACAAATAAATTTAGATAGGTATGTACCTAAATTGTATTATTTCGACTTACCTATAGTAGATATTAAGATTTAAGACATGAATTTACCATAAGACAGTCTTAAATTTCAGAAATAATATACAATTATAATTTGTTTAACAATATTATACTGTTATTTTTTAGGAGTTTACTCATACGACAAACCCTGGTGCTGGCTAATAGTGCAAAGTGTGGTACGAGTTTTGGAATTATCGTTGGCATGCATGTTAGCTAACCTAACAAAACAACCAGTGAACGTTATACACCACACTCAATATACGCATCCATTGAGAGCGAAACTTCGAGGGTCATTTTTCATTTAGGCCCTGAAAATCTAAAATAAAAAGGGTTAATTTTATGACTTAAAAAATAATACAATCACTGAGTTAATCTTAAGTCTGACAGGAGTACTACGCAAATGAGATCGGGACCATTATTTCAAACGTGCAATAACACATTTTACAATAACACATTATTTTACATTAATACATAACAGGTACTTATACATTTTATAATATTACCTTTATGTCTTATTTACTTAAGATATTGTTATTTGATTTGTTTTTTATTATTATTCACTTGAATGTTTTTAACATTATTTGCGCAGTATTCCTCAAGAAATATGCAATCGATCTTATTTTTAAATTTTTCCCCAACTCACCTTATCTACACATATTATATAGGTTACTATCACCTATACACACGAATATCTTTATAAATAATAAATATATAATACATACATATATATATTTCATTAGTGGTGTAGGTATATTTTTAGAAATTAAACTACTTTATTTTACACTATATACAATATTAAGTATCAGCGAATGCATTCGGGAAAGAAATCTGAGTTACCAAAAATATTTTATGTTACCTATTATAAATGCGTATGTTATAGTGTTATACCTATAAAGCGCGTATGTGTAGTAGACGATTCGGATTCACTAAGCATATAATATTATTATGTACCATGTTCAATTTTTTTGTATGCAGTGGCGGATTTAAGATTGAATTTTATTAAAATGATAAGTACCTAGTCGGCAAAAAATAAGAAGGGCTTTGTGCAAAAGTTATCTGTGACTCGTGACTCGTGAGTCGTGAGTCACGGTAGGTACCTTTTACAAAGCCTTTTCGCTGTAATAACAACTGTTAAATCAACTGCAGCAGGTCGTATGAAGAAAGAGTTCAAATAAGTACCATATAACTTAAAGTAGCATTAACAGTTTCTCGCAAACATTATTTAGGCTTGGCAATACATAATATACAAATATAATATGACATAAAAAATACTAGTATAAATAATTTTTAAGAAAAATAAGTCGAGCAAAACACCTGAAAACCGTCCCCGATAAATGACCCGCTCTTCAAAACCACCACTGCGTTAAAGTAAATAATATGCTTAATGAATTATTATTATACTCTATACAGAATAAACTATAAAAATAGATTGGGTATTAGTAAAGTACGTATTTACCATTATATATAAATATTATAATATTATTATTCTTTTAAAAATAATTTATTGGTTTTTTTTTTTGCTTATGCCTTATAACAGGTATAATATATAATATAGGTATTAGGTTCATTATCCTACGCATAGTAGAATAATAAATTATAATATCAAATATTTAAAAATGTCAATTATAATTTTTAGGTAGATATAGGTAGTTGTTACCTATTATAGATTATGAATATATAGGTGCCTCTACATTTTAAGACCATGAAAAATAGATATTTAAATATTAATGACAAATAAAATTATCACTTTTTACTATTTAGTACTTACAGCTGTACAGTAACATGTTTTTTATATAGTCATATTACGTATAAGGTAAATCTACTTACAATATAACGATAGATGTTATATCAATAATATACGTTATCTTTGCACGTCATAGAATAATGATATTATTCAAATAACATCAAAATATTTTCTTAAGGCGTTCATCGTATAGGTAATCTTCAACACCTATAAATTTATTATATATATATTATATTTCTATAGGCAAAAATTAAATAAATATTCCTAATAACAGTGACATACACAGACATTTCTGATTTAGGAGGGGGGTATTATAAAAAAATATTTATGTTTTATAAAAACATTTTCACTTTTTTGTATAGTGAAAAAAAAACCAAGGGGGATTTCAACACAACCCTCTTCCCCGACTTCTTTTATATGCCACTAAATAGCATGTATAATATAGGTAGGTAATTAAATATTTTATACACAGGGTTATTAACCGAGCATGATCACCGTTGTTATACGCTTTAACAATGAATTTATTCAAATTAAGATTTTTAGAATATTGAAGTACTTTTACATAAGAACCATATTTTGAAATACTTTTTATATAATTTATGGAGTGACCTGTAATGACTTAAACTTCTTTTTTTGCAAATAAGAACCAACCTATTCCTCTGTCAACTGCCAAGGTAGAATATTTTTTTGAAAAATAATTTAGATGTATATATAAATCAAAATTTGAACGAATTCTGAGTTATTAAAGTATATTATTTACTAAGGATAGTAGACTTAAAAGGTCTCCAGTCGATGAAAAAAAGTGACTTTTAGACCAAAAAGCCAGACAAAACTGAAGGAATTTGGTTTGGCGGATTTTAATTTTGAAAAAAGATTATGATTGATTAACAAATTTACTAGGTTTGACCAGAGACGATTTTTAATATTCTAATTATTGTTAGTGTCATAATGAATAATATAAATACAAAAATATCATATTTTTATTTATCTGCGAATAAATTACGACATTTACAACTGCGAAAGATAGAGATATTCAAAATCGCCTCGACCGAAACCTAGTAAACTTGGTAATCAATGAAAATCAGTTTTAAAAATTGAAATCCGTCAAACCAAATTCCTTCGGTTTTGTCTAGCTTTTTTATTTAGGTCTAAAACCCATTTTTTTAAATTGAAAAGAGTATATCTAATTGAATACCTACCTATTATTGATAATGCCTGCGCGTACGTAAATAAATTGACGGCAAATATAAATAACAACTGACCTATCGGGCTACCTACTATTATAATTTAGGACATTTCTAGAAAGTATTGACCGAAAACGATTACAGATTAAACTCACATATACCAATGTCCGTTTGGCGTTTACTATGCATACACTTACAAGTCACTTTTATGTCATCATGTTAAATTGCCTATATTAATTACCTTAAAACTCAACTGACTGAAATCCCTAAAAAATATCTTATAAGAGTATATAATCGAATATGTGTTATTTAATAATTAATCTAGTATATGCCTATACTAGTCACTAGGTATCTACCAGGCTACCTACCTACCAACTTATTACCCAAATTATAAAATGCTAATAGATTATTATTGTTTAACAACTATCATTTTCAAATCATCATAGATAACCCCCATAATATATTCTGCCATCCCTAACTATTATCATTAGTACAAATACCCATAAGGCCACAACCAGCTATATAAAGTTTACGTTCAAATTTCGATTTACACATCGACATTAAAAAAAAAATATCTATTTAAAAATGTACAAGAAAATAGCGATTCTCATTTCTTATTTGACCAAAATAAAGTTCACAGAATAGGTATCCTTAAATGGTTACCTACTCCATGGTATAAAAAATCAAAGTACCTATTTGAAAATTTTGATTATTTGACAAAAATTATTTTGAAAACTCGAGAATAGATATTTAAAAGTTACAAAATCAGAATTTAATAAATAAATTACTTATTAAAAGAAAAAATGAGGTGAGCATGCTTGGTATAACACTCTGTTATATATTATATACACCTATAGATAAATATTATATATACCAAGTTACACTAGCTTAAGTGTAGATAGATTTTTTCATTTTATGAGGACATGATGCCGGCATGTAATTGTCTTTGTCTTACAAATGTATAACTTGGTAAATTTGCATTCAGCAGAACCCACTTGTGTTTTAATACTGCTGTAAATTGATATATTATACAATTTAATGCTAAGAACATTATCCGTGTTCTTAAGTCATTTAGTTTTGATATTTTAAATCAAATAATAAGTAGGTACTTATTATTTAGTAAGTATTATTTATTAAGTACATAAACTTAAATTTAATTTAAAAATGCTATAAAATTAAAACATCAAAAAATGCCAATGAGAAAAGAGTGGACAGAAATAATATTCTTACCTTTACATTTGATAATATTAAAACTATCCAGTGGCGAATTTACAGGGGGAGAGGGTAATTAAGAGGATCAATCCCCCCATAGACTTTATATAATATGCAAAAGTTTTCGGAGTCCTAATTGAAACCCTCTAACTTAAAAGGCGGGGCTACTGGATAAAATCATACCCCCCCCCCCCAAGACAAAAACCTAAATATACCACTGAAACTAACTACTAAAAATGGATTTTACTGAACGAAAATGTTGTTGTAAGATAGAAACACGTGTAGGCATTGTGCTCCCTCTGAATATCTGAACTGCAATAATTATATCAATAATATTTTTAACTATTAAATATTATTTTTCATAAGTGTTATGTTTGTGGTATTTACTAGGTTTATAATTAATGATAGAGTTTAGTTTATTTTGTCATTTATTAATTATACAGTAAATTATATTACCTATATATTATATATTATATAAATCAATAAAAACAGCAACATTTTATTTAGATAGTATTTTTTAAAATCATTTAGTTTATAAAAATAATCATTACTCTTGCTAAGAGCCAATGGGTAATCACTAATTTACCTATTATGAATCAATTTATTTATTGGTTTTAATTATTATGAAGTACCCAAACGATTCATCGAAAATAATAATAACGATAGTCTAAATAAATATTAAGGTTATATACTTATTACCTATCCATTTAAAAGTTTTAATTATATTATAAATGTCATATGATTTATTAGACAAAATAATACACCAAAAAGTCCCTTATTTACTTATCTATAACACTAAAATTAGTAATCTTGTATATTCACTTAGACAATACTATAATTTGTTATTAATTCCTACCTATTATTTATTTTATTATTATTTTACTATTTAAAATATTTTTACTCTATGAATTATTCAAAGTTTCTAAAGAAATCTTTAACACCACAGTTATAATATTACATTGTGTATAGTATAAGGGTAAAAATAATTTAACAACAATTTTAATTGTTTATTTTTTATTAAATTACATTATAAAATGTATAAATATAAAAAGTCTTATAGTTATTAATGTTCATTTTTAATATCCTTTTGTTATGATGTATTAAAATAAGGTAATTATTAAGCATATAGTATTATATTGTATAACCAATGAATGTTTTATTAAGATACATATTATACTATACAGTATACAATATAATGATCAATATGGACATAGAAGTAGAACTAATATCTTCTATTCATTGACAACATTTAAAAAATATATGTACTTAGTTCTTTATCAATAAAAAAATACATTAATTTACCTATGTAGTATGTATGTTATCTGTTATTTATATGTAGTGTTATTTCTCAAACCCTCTACAAACAGTTACTAGTTAGGACATGTATGTATCGTTATGGCATTACAGTGAGGCTAGACAAGCCAAGTAGTGTGTAAATTTGTAATACAAAATAAGTATGTAGGTACACTAAGTATTAAGTACAATATTCAGCATACCAAATATAATTTCTATACATTTGATTTTTATTTCTTGATTTTTTAACATTTCAAATAGCCTATATTTTGGGATTATAGCTAAGCATTCTGGCATTGATGAAAAAATATATTATATAATATAATATGTATATTTAATCAATGATTCTAGTTTATGTTAATTTAGTATTATGTATCTAGTATTCTATAATCAAGAAGATACCTAGACTACTAGACACTAGACAGTAAATCAAAAATACAATTATTATTAAACAATTTTTAAAATTAAACTATGATTTTTTAAGTATTTGGCTTCAATATGTAGTGTGAAACTGTTGCAAAATTAAGAATACCTAACATTTAAAAATATGGGCTAGTGGGTACCGTTCTACTGTACATAAGGTGTCGTGTAAGTCATTGTAATGAATGTGTTAAATTTTAATTCAATGATATAATAATAATATATCTGATTTTGAATGAAGACGTCTATCAGCCTATATTATATTCTCGGGTAACTAGTTTTTGAGTTACAATAAGAAACAAAATCGATTTAAAAAATCTTCTTTTTTCCTTATTTTAAACAATGTATTACTATTATTTATTTTTATTTGAAAGTCTTATAATGGTATAAAAAAAATATAATAGTACAACGGATGGTCAACCCAGTGATGGGGTAATAAATTGTACACAACGCGGTGGCGGGGAAATAACAAACAAAATTTGTTTAATACAATAATAAAATTATAATAATAATAATTTAATGCAATGTAAAATTTGTAAAATTCAAGAAAAGTTACTTTTACGACGACAATTGACAATTTGATTCATAATTATTTATATAATTAACTAATAAGCACTAAAGTTATTAACACAAATTTATATTTTCTAAGAAAAATATTTGTTATTTAAATAATTATCAGATGATTAAAAACTATTTATCTTTAAAGAATAAATCCATAGTATTTTGATATATTTGATTCCCTAATAATACAGGGTCTTCTTTTTTCAATGAAGCTAATACATCCAAGACTTGCCTAAAAAAAACAACATAAAATTCAATTAAACAGGAACTTACTATGTATTATGAATTTTTGAACATAAATAAAATTTTAAGAATACTCAATATGTAACATCTTACAAATACATAGCATAGAATACAAGATATCACCTTATGAAATATTATAAAATATAAAATACTGTATATATTTGATTAATAAATGAATATTAAATTTTTTTATTTTATGAACTTACCTAATAGTTGATGGTTCATTTCTTCCTTTGACCATAGAACCATCAATAAATTTTTCTTTTTTCACTGAATTAAATTTGGTTTGTACGTAAGAATATGATGGATGTGTTTGTTTTATTTCACACCATGGGCAATCTGTTTCTAGCATCAAACGATTGATAGGCAATTCTGATATTGTTTTTAAATTATCGTCTGTCCGCAATGAACTATGCAATTTAATTTAACCATTATACATTTTTAGTTCAGAAAACTCGGTGCCAACCCCAAAAAAAATGAACAAATATTTTACAAGTGAAAAAAATGTACATTTCATTTGTAAAAATAATTATAATTTAATGAAAATAAAAATATTATTACTTTAAACATTAATAAAATTAATGATTCATAATCAAGAATTACTTTTTAATTATTACTTAATAATATGTACATATTATTATGTTAGGTATATTGATTTATAAAAATATTTTCAAAATGTTTTTTTTTTTTTTGTAAACCGCCCTGAGTAATGTTTCTAATTTGTATATTCAATAAAATCTAACAATTAAACTTATTTTATAATACTTAAAAAAATATTTGTTTTTTAGTGTTTTACTTACCATCCATTGATACCAATATAAAACCCCAAGTTAATTATGTCTTTAGCCTCATTTAAGCTTCCATCAAAAGAATGTACAACGCCTCCAGATTTTATAAAATTGGGATTTCTCTTTAGTATATCTATAAATGTAGGAGCTGCATCACGGCAGTGTAGAAATAATGGTAAATTAAAATCTTCACTTAATTTTAACTGAATTTCAAAATATCTAAAATAAATATAACTTATAATATGATACTTGACAGTAATAATGTAATGTAACAAACTTTTCTTGGATCTCTTTGGAGCAAAAATGCAATCGTTGATTATCAAGTCCACATTCTCCTATTGCTACTACTTTTGACCGATTATTTTTTATCAATTCTGTTAAGCTATTTAAATACACTTCAGGATTCTTGGCTTTAGTAAACTCATCACAGCGTGTTGGGTGACAACCAACAGTGCAGTAAAGATTTTCTATAATGCTTGTCAAGATTAAAAAATGTATTAAATTATATTGTAAGTAAAAAATATACCACTCAATGATGCTATCTTTAAAGCTTCAATGGAATCATTTAAACTGCCGCTAGTTATAATAATCTTTTTAAGATCATTTTTCCAAGCCCGTTCCAAAACATCTTCTAAATCTTCTTTATGCTTTTTATTACCATTGTATATTCCTTTAAACATGGGATCTGTCAAATTTGCTCCAATGTCTAAAATTAAATCATAAGTAACCAACATAGAAGTCTATAAGGTCTATGGTAACCAATAAGTAAATAATCTATAAGAAGATTTTTTTTTATTTATAACTAAGGATCAGAAGTTATAGGATTTGCATATTTTTTTCTGTATCTTCTATTTATAGCTAGGTGAGCTAAAAATCTGTTTTATAACCTAATAAATCGAAATTTGGTATTTAAATTATGTGTATTTTTGCATATATTGGTAGTTTTCTTAAAAGTTGCATATTCATGTTTTTTTGTGCATAAAAATGCATATTTAGTAAAATTATGTGGAATTTAATACAACTGACATGAAAAATGTATTATTTTATAGAATTGTATGTGTTCGTAGTCTGCAATAATCAATAAAATAAAAATGCAGATAACAAATTTGAAAATTGTAGAATTGTAACATTTAATAGTAGGTAGGTATATAAAAGTAAATCTAGGATTAGTATCTTATCTAATCGTTTATTACTCAATTAGTCTGAATAGAAAAATATACACTTAATGATGTTCCAAGCGAATCTGCCTTACGAAAAACGTACCTATGTGACTGATTGTTACAATGAAACAATAAATAATATTAGAAAACATATCTCTGACAAAAAAATTTGGGTTTCTATAGATGAAACTACTGATGTAGAAGGTAGATTCATTGCCAACGTTATTGTTGGAACATTGTTAATTGATGGGCCAGGTGAAATATTTTTATTAACAACTGAAGTTTTGGAAAAAGTTAACTTTTCAACAATAGCAAAGCTCTTTGATAATTCTATGTTCCTTTTGTGGCCAGACGGTATACAACACAATAACGTGCTTTTATTTCTGAGTTTCAGTTAAAAATTATTTATATTTTAATAGAAACAAATTTAATGGAATATTATTTATATTAATTTATTTTAAACATGTTTTTATTTATGGAAAAAATTGCATATTATAATATATTTTTAAATTTTTTATGCATATATCATAATTTGTCCTTGCATATTTTGTCTATTTTAGCTCCTATAACTTCTCATCCCTATTTATAACACATTATAGACCCACCAAATGACGGCCCTGTGGACAAATTGTATTCGCCATATTACATTTTTAGCGACATCTGCAATTATGATGGCCCGCAAACAATTTCCAGATTCTTAATGTGACCTTTCGTAACGGTTTGCCGATGATGAAAACCATAGAAGACACGGCGACCAAATTTTTGGACAAGTTGGCATAAGCCAGAGTTCAACCAAATCAACCATGAATCAACCATGACAATTAGCCAAACTAAGGTTAGGTCTGGCCATAGATAAACCAGTTCAACCCTTATGTATGTTATATAAGTACTTAATAACTTACCGATGAATGGAATAGAAGACATATTGGTAAACCTCCGGAGCAGGTATGACTTAAAATTCATTCAATCATTGACATCAATCCACCTTGGTATATATCTTATATATATCTTAAATCGTGGCATGGAGTATGGACCATGATCTAAGCCTTAAGGTATGGAGTATGGACAGACTATAATATTGTTGAATATTGTTCTAAGATAATATATTGTTCGCGGTAGTGTGTGATAGTAAATAGTGTGATAGTAGAATATAATTCTATGCATGGTTTAAAAATATGATGATTTTGCAGTAAATTGGGGGGGGGGGGGGCGCAAGTTCATAATTTAGCACGAAGGCGCGTAAAATATTTGAAAATATTTATTAGGCACTAAGATTTAAGAATTTAAATCGTGGGACGGATCATTATCTACAGCCGTGATGCTTATAGCTAATAGTTATAGTACATATTAAGAGACCATAGAACATTCTATAGAGTAAACCGTAACTGTGCTAAAGACTAAAGAGTAAAGAACAAGAACTAAAGAGTAAAGACTTATTTCAAATTTCTATAAGTCAATGCTTATAAGTGATAACGCACTATTTTGGCGGCATTCTGTGGATAGATTAGCACTTAGGCTAAACAGTCTTATAAAACGACTTTTGTTCGACAACTTTGACAATTATAAATATTAAGATTAGATATTATAGATATTCATATTTGTTTGATAAACAAAATGAATGTCACTGTAATGGATGGTGTTAAATTTGAATTCAATGATATAATATCAGGGGTGGATACGTAGTATTAATGATACAGGGAAATATTTGAAGGGGCCTCCAAACTGAAAAAAAATGAGTCGCTCCGCTCGCATTAGATGTTTAATCTAACACCTTTACCTATAAATAATATGTTTCGTGCGAAAACGTATTTTGAGTATGGTGGGGCTGGGGAAACGGCATATAAGGAAAATGCTTTTTTTCAGTTGTAAGGGATTTTTGAAAAATTTCGCATAAGGTCGTACAAATTCTGTATTAAATATCTGCATAGAAGTTTCACATAAATAAGTAGTTTTGGAAATAGGGGGGGGGATGGGGAAATGTTTCCATAGAAACATTAAAAATTCTCGTATAACTTCGAAAAAAAATTTATACAAATTGAGGGTTTTATCGTACAAATTTGTACAAATTCCGTACTAAATATCGGCCAAAAAAATAATTCAAAAACATAATATGGAGGGGGGGTTAGGAAAACATATGAGGATATTTCGGTTATCGATTAACGATAAAAATTAAAAATACTATGTTAAAGATCCGTAAGCAAATTCTTTACTTATCGTATTATGTTGTTAAAAATAACAGCAAGTAATAAAAATGTATACCTATACAAAAATAAATAGTTTTAAATTTAAACTATTCCTATTTGGTGAATATTTTATTCTGCGAAAAAACAATGTGTATACCCGAGTGGGCCTCCCAACATAAACATAGACAGGGCCACGGAGGCACACAGGGAAAATACCTTTTTCCCAATGGACCTATCCAGTATCCACCCCTGTATAATATCATTGTATAAGAAGAACGATTCTAAGCGATAACGGTCAGTCTGCCTATGATATTACCAAGAATATTTGATGATATTATTGCGAATTAAATAATTTATATATTTACCTATTTACGTGGAACTTTGTTTTAAATTTTAAATTTGATAAACTTTGTCAAATACTCCCCTGGGAATTTTAGATGTTGACCTCCCCAATGCACCAACAATATTCACTTTCCCATCGTACAAGATACTGAAGTTCAAAATCGAAGCATTATTTCGACTACTTATCATGTACACAGACACAAAAAAAATAAATGAATTAATAAAAAATAACACACATCATTGTAAAATCAATATATTCACCGTTCCACTCAGAATATAAAATTAAGAGAAAACCACTAAACTTATCGATATTAACAACTATTATCCTATATATTTTTAAGTTGGACCAAATCACGCACATTGAGCATAATCTTATCAAAATCGGTTGAGTAGTTTTGGAGTGCATTGCACGTTAACTCATTGTATGAGTATTGAGTGATTTTTATATATATTATATTATAGATAGCCGATAGGTAGCTTGGTCTAGGTAGTCGTACCTATGTGGCTATGTATAGTATTTACCTAATAAATTGCACCTACTATTGCATAATATTATAATGTTACCTATAATTTATATTAGTATTAACAATTTAACGTTTGGCATCTATATAATATAAATTATATGGTACCATTTTTATACGCCAAGTCAATCATATTACAATATAATATATCATTACAAAATATTGTGCGTCGATTACTGGTTACGGAGTAGGGGACGAATTATGACACCACTGTAGACACCAAGACGTGTTGAATGTAACGATAGAGTTAGACCAGTTACATATGAACAATTGTCAATCTGTAAATTTAGAGTAACCCGGTACGTGTCAGCGTTTTTTGGTTTGTATTAAAAAACAAATTATATTTTATATTTTAATAATTTAATGTACGATATTATAATATATGTGTGCAGTGCTTGCTTCCTTATTGACTCCTTCCATAAGTCATCACTATAATAGGTAGTGGATTATATTTTCATCATTCATCCGGAGGACTACATTACACACAGGTGAAAGTTGTTAAATTTATTAAGTTTATTATGACAGTAAATAGTATTGTATACGGTATACCTAATAAATGCACCTACTTCTAAACCTGGGCGACGATTTTGTACACAATTTTAATAAGTATGTTTAAACCCCCCTCATTGTTTTTTTTTCTTAATGAATGCATCTACTATTTATTTATTTATTTACGAAAACTATAAAAATCTTAGTTTAATTTATACTTAACCCCCATTCATCTCATTTAAATCCCCATTCATTATCATGGCTACGACACTGCCTATATTGTAGCTTTGCGTAGATAGTAATTAGTTGTTGCTAACACAAATCGCATTTTTTATTTGTTGATACATGGTGATACATGGTTTTACATGGTGATTTTTTAACAGTAAATAAAGAAGTAAACACTCATTATTTCAAAAAATATTGGAGTTTTTGAAAATAATTTTTTACATAATTTGAATTTTTAAGTCATTGCGGAGCAATAGTTTTGAAACAAAATGTTTCATCATTTTTTAGTAGTTTATTTTATCGAATAAAAGCATGCATTTTTAATTTCATATTCCAAAGGAGACTGAAAATATTATCCCTGAAAACTTGATGTCTAAAAATCGTATTTTGAACTAGTATAGATATTTACTTATTAGTCATAAAAATATTTAACGTTTAGAATGTTTAGATGGTCGGTTACTCAGTGGATATGTACAATGTTATCTCATCCAAATTTTAAATACTTATAAGTAGGTGTACCTACATAACAATGGGATGCTCAACATGTATAGGACTAATCGCCAATATATTATATATATATGACGGATATATTATTTTTAGTTTTTTTTTGTGCATGATTAATAGGTTGACTACAGTTGAAAGTCAATAGTTCATATCGATTTATCTAACAAGAATGGTGAAATGTGCCACTTTTAAATAATATTTAAAAAAAATAGCTTAAAAATAATTGTAATTAAATTATAGGTACACTATAGTATAATATACTCCTTAATATTATATAATATGTATTATGTATATTCCACCAAAATAATTGCTGGCTCACGTCGATAAAGATTGAAGAAGTGTAGAAAAATATTTCATATTATAAATTATAATTCACTGCAATAGCTGCCAGCTGAAAATCTATTATTTATTCCTTAGGTATACCTATATAGTTACTATATAACTATATACTACTGTTTTATAATAATAGAATAGAATAGAAATAATTTAAACAATTATATAAATAGGTACCTACCTAGTTGGATTTTTATACTGAGATGGCAATAGATTCCTTTGAATTTTTAAATAAATCACGTATTTTTAAAGTAAAATATTTAAAATACTGCAGGTACCTATATATATATTGTACGAAAAATATACCACAGTTTATCCCAATATTGAGGTTGTGCTATTTATTTCAACTTCTTTGACGAATATTGTTGGACAGAAAGTAGTTTATCGTGTTTAAAACGCACAAAACTATAATTATTGCAATCTCTAAACCAGAACGCCTCACATTTCACGCATGCCAAATAATACCGATTAAATATGTATTATGCGGTGGCTCTGTGGTGACATGAATATAGGTATAATTTATATATATATATTTAAATACATATATGTATAATTTAGGTATGTTCAAGGTGGATTTATCCATATAAGATAGGAAAGGTATATGATTGTGTTATATTTAATATGATAGCGGTGAGTGTCGGTGACTGATTGTATTATTTATATGCAGGTAACTCTTATCAAATATTCAAATAACAAATCTCATTGTTATTTATAGTAGATATTCTATCTCTGTAGTTCTTCAATACAGATTAGGTACATGAAATCGGAGTGTAAAAATTACAGTTATATCAACACTACCCACATTTTATATAGGTACCTATTGTCATGTACCGTGTCACTGCATCAGTTCACTCACTATAATACTCGTATAGACTAGGTATATACGTATATTATAGTATACGTCTTGTAGAATGTAGTTATCTTTATGAATATATAATTGAATAAAAATTTTCATCAAGAGAACGCCACACCCTCATGGCCTCATATGATGTCTCTGTCGACTATCTTACAAACTTACAATGTAGAAAAATATTTGAGTTCAACAAAACCAGTGTTGTGTCGTTACCTTATAAATTATAATTTTAATATAATATAATATCAGTAATAACCTAATTTAATTTAAAATTAATAAGAGATATTTCATTTGGTTTTAAATGAGGTAGGAACGCGTAAGATGTGGTTTTTTACTTTGTTTTTTTTTACGATAAAACAATTTTCAAGCAAGTTAAGATACATAACTGTATGAGCATTTTTATAATATATAATTAAACATTTAAGTACCTAAGTATAGCTAAAAAACTAAAAACTAAAATATCGTAAAAACCCAAAGCACAAACACCATAATATAATGTTCTTACCTTTAAGTTTGATCAATTAATACCCTTGGTAGATATTCAACCCTAATTGAACCATGATAATGTATAATCTGTGTTCAGTGTAGATGTTTCTTTTTTTATCTCGGATACCCCCTCCCCCATCCGCCACCTTCCGATGACTGCTTTCAGTGTAGCATAGGACATCTTTCCCTGATACATTTTTTGATGAGGATATTTTGGCCCCCATATTTTTAAAAGTTTATTAATTAAAATGAAATATTATTTTTTTGCCTAATGTCTAATTTTTTCTAAATAAGTATGCAGAAGAAATTTCTAAATATTTTCATAAATATAATATATTTTAGATGAATGTTAAACAAAAATGGCACTGGGTTTTTGTAAAATATTGCAATTATTACAAAATTTCATAATTCATATTAAATAATAAACATGTAAAAATAAGTATATGGTGGGGGAGGAAAATGTCTGCATCAAAAAATGTATCGAGGTGGTATCCTACTACACCGAAAACAGTCGTGGGGAAAATGTCCATTTACCGTTTTTTTTGATACCTACTTTAATTTTAAAACAAGTTGTAACTGAGTAATATAATATTACAATTTAAAAATTACCATAACTAGCTTGAAAATTAAAATATCAAATAAACCTCTAACGAAAAAATATTATTTTAAAGTTGACTACCTTACGAATCTTAAGACTGATAGACATAAGAGGTGTGGCTCTTAAAATATTTTGTTTTCAACTAAAAAATATACCTATATTTCTCGGATAAGTTGGATTAATACTATTCGATTCCTGTATGAAAAAAGTATTATTTGTGGAATTTTATACCTACACAGTTCCCATATTATAATTCTACGCATGATGGAGTGATGTCGTGTTCCAATTAAATGGCTTGGTACATATACATGAATTTAAAATGTTGTACACTTGTACCTATATAGTATATAATTACCTATGTAATTATATGAAAAAAACATATTTTTATTTAGTTTGATCTCTTGAAGTTTTATTTTAAAGCGACATTTTTTACTGATTTTTAAAAATGTTTAAATAAAAGTATTATACTTCTGATTATTAAATTAAAAATATTTAAGTTGTCGTTAAAAAAGAAATAAAACCACGGTAGATATAATATAATAAGAAATTTAATTTTTTTTTTTTAAATCTATTATAAATACTTCAATAGTAATAAAATATAACGCTTAAAAGTACAAAATAATTACTTAGAAAGTGGATTTAGGTAAATGGATAACTCATCTATAGTCTAGACTCTAGACAATTTCTACGGCCCAAGGGTAACTATAGTAACGCACGCATATTATAATATTATACATCGTCATAATATTTACTTATATTAGTTATTATATCAGTGTACCACATTATTGAAGGTATATACATTTATAAAGATTCATGATTGTATTGTTTTACGTTTTAATAAAAAAAATTCTATAAAATGTGCACGATGATGGTGCGAGCAAAACAATATTTTGTATTTTATATTGAATCGTATTTTTAGGGATCAGATAGCTGATGAGTGATGCATAGACTCAGGCAGCAGACGTCTGTATACGTGCGTATAGCCACTACGAAATGCCATAAACACAAATACCTATATGCCATGTATATTGTATATATATAGCACGATTGCAATATAATTTATATTTATTTTAATTTAACAAGACTGCAGTCTGCAGTGTAGTATGACTAGTGAATGCTGCTGAGTAATTGTATTGAAATTAAAAAAGTTGTCCCCACTAAAAAAAAAACATCTTACAACAGAAACTAATTAGGTATATACTGTTGTATAATATATATAGTCTTCGTAGTTGTTATTATTGTTGTCCTCTGATCGTTGCGACCAGATAATATTATATTATGATTTATGTCTTATAAATTACGATTAAACTGAATAACGCTCAAACCAATAATATTATATATTTATATTTTATATGATATAATTTTCTGCTAAATCATTTTCAAAATATATAAATTAATAGACTCATTATATTATCAATTATAAATAATAATGTATAGAGCGTATAAACTGTGTTCCGACAAAATACATTATTTCTTCAAAATGTTACATATACAATTTCAAAGAAATATAACCATTCAGGTCGTCCGAGATAAAATAGAGTTTCGATGAAAAATTTTAAAAACTTTTTCAATGTAACTAATAAGAAAATATTGAAAATTCGTATCTACCTTATAAGGTTACAAATATATATATTTGTATATAATCATAGGCGTGCGCAGACTTTTTGTTCCGGGGGTGCACACTAAAAATTAGGGCCCACAATAATTTTGAAAACAATTAAAGATACAGACAAATATTTTAAAGATATCAAATGCACTAAAAATATTTATTTTATTTTATTATTCATTCTAATAAATATTACATAAGAATATATATATATGCAATCTTCAATATGATAATCGACGTTTAAAAAGAACATTTTTGAATTCGTCAGTAATTTCATTAATTTATTTACACTTAATTAATAATTAGGGCCCTTGTCGTTTTTGATGACGGTTCCGGGGGTGCCCAGACACCCCCGGCACCCCCTGTACGCACGCCTATATGTATATAATCCCAGCATTCCAAGGTTTTACTATACATTATTGCATTAAACCAACAAATAGCAAATGCTGATATAGATGTAAGATGTACTTGAAGGTAATAACTAGTCCTATCAAAATATCAAATATTAAAAAGGCAGGTAAGTCGTGGATGTCGCTCTGCTGTACAGTAGGTTACAAGTGGGTTACTGTAATGGATGGAATTAAATTTGAATCCAATGATATTATATCATTGTATACGAAAAACGATTCTGAACGGAGATGATTTGTCAGTCTAGGATATATTATTTTTAAAGAAAAACTTATGGAGAACCTTGTACCAAATTTTAAAAACTTAGTTATAAAAGAAAAAATTTTTACGATTTTTCAACCACTAAATTACTTGCAAATTTTCGCAATTTTGACATATTTCGTATAAATTTGAACTTTAAATGCTTATAAATAAAAATTGTGACAATGTATTCCTTTTATTTTGCAACTGCTATTGTAAAAATATGTTAGGAGCCTTGTATTAAATTTCCAAATCTTAGAATTAAAAAGAAAAACTTTTATGAATTTCTGTCTAAGATAATTTGAACATTGCCGTAATTTTTACGTATTTAGTCAAAATTTGAACTTTAAATGCTTATAAAAAAAAAATCGTGACTATATATTTCTTTTATTTTTCAATTGCTATTGTAAAAATATATTATGAGCCTTGTATTAAATTTTGAAATCTTAGATATAAAAGGAAAATTTTTTATGAATTTCTAGCATAAAATAATTTACGAATTTTCGTGATTTTTACATAATATGTTGTCAAAATTTAAACTTTAAATGCTTATAAATAAAAATTGTGACAATGTATTCCTTTTATTTTGCAACTGCTATTGTAAAAATATGTTAGGAGCCTTGTATTAAATTTCCAAATCTTAGAATTAAAAAGAAAAACTTTTATGAATTTTTGTTTAAGATTATTTGAACATTGCCGTAATTTTTACGTATTTAGTCAAAATTTGAACTTTAAATGCTTATAAAAAAAAATTGTGCCTATGTATTTTTATAATTTTTGAATGGGAGTTAGAACAACATATGTGGACCCTTCTATTAAATTTTCAAGTATTTTGTCCCAGCTAATTTTTTTTTATCAACATTTATAAAAAAAAAATCAAAAAAAATCGATTATTTCAATTGCCTATAAATAGATTAAAAATTAGTGAAATATTTTGAAAATAAAACTATATAAAGAAAATGTCAATTTAAACAACTGGTAAAATTTTCAAGTGTCTACGACTCATACTTTTTGAATAATAACAAATATCAAAAATCGTTTGAGGCTAAACCGTTATTTAATGCGGTTTTGTAAAAATTTAAATTTCAAACACTCCTAAAAATTTTTTGTCTTAGTCCGGTTGAGTTTTTTTTACAGATATTTAAAGAAAAACTTATGGAGAACCTTGTACCAAATTTTAAAAGCTTAGTTATAAAAGAAAAAAATTTTACGATTTTTCAACCACAAAATTACTTGCAAATTTTCGCAATTTTGACATATTTCGTATAAATTTAAACTTTAAGCACTTATAAAAAAAAATTGTGACTAACGATTTTGGATTTTTTTTTATCACTGTGAGAACAACTTATAAGAAACCTTGTATTAAATTTTCAAAGTTTTCTATCCAACCAAAAATTTTTTATCGTTATTTTAAAAAAAAATACTTAGAAAAATTGAAAATTTCATTTGTCTATAAATAGCTCAAAAAAAGTCGAAACACTTTGAAAATTTAACCCTGTATAGACAACGCTAATATAAACATCTGTTGCAAATTTCAAGTGCTTACAATAATTATTTTTTGAGTTACAGTACTCAAAGAGTACTAACCTACTCTGCAGCGTATTGACCCCTTAATCCTTATATAACCCCGGGGACCTGTCATTCTACACATATTGCTGTGTATAGCGTTCTGTGTTATTTAATATCTACCAAAATGTTTCCCAAACATAAATCACCAAGTTTCTTCAAACTTGCCCACGAACAATAAACTACTAAAAACGTTGATATTTAGGTATAGTAGCACAGTAGGTATGTCTACCCATAAACCCATACCTATAAATTGTGTCAAACGTTGAATAAACAGTTTTTTTATCAAAAAACATTTGGTTTAAATGAGCGGAGGAAATGGCAAAGGGTCTGCAAAAATTATATAACATTTTTTTCTCCAAAAATATAAATAAATTAAGTTAGGTCTTAGATATAAATCAAATAGTATATTGTATATATAATAATAAATAATTATAATATAGCCGGAAAACACTAGTCAAATACAAGGATCGACACGTATCAATCTTCGATCAATCTGTAAGTCAGCGAGCCTAGGCTATATTATATTTTCAATAGTAATGAAATATAATTGTTAATTATTCTTGTAAAATGAGTAGTGTAGATGTATAAAATATATATCTGTTAAAATTGTGTATGGGTATACCTAGACGACAGTCGCGCGTTACACGGTGGCGAATATATCCTACTTCTGAGGGGTGGCGAATTTCAAGTCCACAGAGGTAATAACGTTCAACCCTTCCTATTATTTTATATTGCAATAATGTATAGTGGTGTGAAAATCCTGAGGGGGGGGGTCCACCAATTACCCTCCCCCGATATCCGCCATAGTCTTTACAATAGCCGGTACTGTTACAAAATAGATTTAGAATGTGTCATGTTGTATATTGTTATGCTGTATTGCTATTTTTTTTATCTCATCCAGTGTCGCCATTTGAGAAGGGACGGGCCCAGTGGGGGGGAGGTGAAAGCAGGAAGGGTGTACTTTATCACCGCGAAATTATTTACAATCAAGCGATGGTCGTTCATAAATCATAATAAAAGTATTATGAAAACTATAATGCTTAAATTATTATAATTCCTATGTAGGTATGGAGGACGGAGGTATACTTTATGTTTACTAGGTATATTGATGAATTATAAATATATTTGGTATACCTATACATCAATTTTTACCACGATTAAAGATATACCTTAGGTACCCTATGTGCACTTAGATCATATACTAGTAGTGTAGTATATGATCTAAGGCTATGCATGACAAAAACTATTTCTGACAACCAACTCTAAAAAAAAAAAAATTAAGCCTATACGACTGCACATATTATTACTACAATGATGAAAAAGTAATGAGGCTATGAAAATAAAATTTGCGCGTTCAAATGTTGGCATCCGCCGAACCCCTATTAAAAAAAACTCGAATGGCGCCACTGGTCTAAGGTATGTCCATAGAATAAATACAATTATTCATTTTTGTTTTTTATTCTTAATTTATTTTGTACCTCTATGACTATACGGCATGGCCTCAGGCCCACAAATTGTTCGCAGATGTGCTGTACACGTTTTTTTTTTTTTTATTATCACGATTCAATTTATCATAATAAATTATTGTCAATTGAATGATCGATTGTACAATCACTACAACCTACAACAACTATAACTGTCGTCTACTTGCAATATTGGCAACAGATGACATTGTGTCGGCAAGACGTCGTGCTAACCACGATTACTGAATACTGATAAACGTTTATCCACAATCGCAAGTCGACGGGGACGGGAACTTAACTAATAAAATATAAATTAACTGTATTTAAACAATTATACAGGTTATAACTCATAGCCACAACATTAAAATATAATATAATAAAACATAAAATTAACTCATTCAGTTTGAACTTCTAATCTTTTTGATATTAATTAAAATCATTTAATTATTTAATGGTATTTTATTCGCTTTGTCATCGAGTACCTATCGGACTATTTAAAATTTAGATAGCTATACAAACATCGGAATCGGCATTATTATAATCGCATGAATGATCCGTAATATGGAACATGTGAAATCTGAGATGTGACAGACAGTCTAACAGTGGCAATGACCACAAAACCATAGTTCCGTTGAATTCAATAATAAATTGTGCTCATACTATTTTTTAAGTGTTGCGAGTTTAAACTATAAATAAAATATAATCTTCCATCTACGGATTTGAATGTTATTATGTTCTTATTATGAATTTTGAAATATATCGTTGATCTGTAGTGACTAATAATAATATCAGTTATGTGACAGTTCACTCAATTGTAAAAAGTAAGCACCAATAGATTTGACAGACATACAGTGAGAATAATTATTTTAAGATATACCTATAGAATATTTTTTTGATGCTGGAGCATGATTTGGCATGTATTTAATATTTTTACATAATATTGTGTAATTTCATATTATACTTACTGCAGTTGGTTAAATAATATTTGTTACCTATTTGTATTCTTCTCTACTTATAATAATTTATAATAATATCTAAATGGATAGTGCACTAATGGAATTTGGCAATGACCTATTAAACCGAATTGACATTATTAATTGTTAGGTACTAAATTAATAAATTTATATCAGTACAGTTACCATTTATTTTATTAACATTTACTTCGTTGATTTCAGGTACCTATTTGTAACGATTGCATTATAACAGCGACCACGATGGCGTTTGGTATAGTCGATTATATTGTGTTTGGAATAATGTTGGCAATGTCTGCTTCAATAGGTATTTACTACAGATTTACTGGCGGTAAACAGAAAACCACACAGGTAAATTTTTATTTACTCATTGATATTATTTTCAATTTCTATTATTTTTAAAACTTATTTCTTCAAGGAATACATGCTGGGTAACAAAAACCAAGGTGTTGTACCAGTTGCATTTTCGTTGATGGCCAGTTTTATGTCTGCTATAACATTATTTGGCGTGAGTGCGGAAAACTATTATCATGGTACACAGTTTGTTGCCATTAATATATCTTATGTCTTGGGAACTCCAATAATTGCATATGTATTTTTACCTGTATTCTTCAAACTTGGAAATTTATCGGTTTATGAAGTAAGATATTATTATTGTTATTGAAAGTAGAATAGATCATTTTTTTCTTTTATTTATTTATTGTTCATATACTTACTAGATATTTAGTATTAGTAGGTACTTATAACATATATTTTATTTTTACAGTACTTAGAAAAAAGATTTGGTCGATGGACAAGGACCGTTACATCTATAGCATTTAGCGTGCAAATGATACTTTATATGGGAATAGTTTTATATGCACCATCATTGGCTTTAGGAGCCATTACTGGATTATCAATAACCTCTTCTATTACACTAGTAGGTTTAGTATGTATATTCTATTCAACAATTGGAGGAATTAAAGCAGTCATTATTACAGACGTATTTCAAGTAATTATTATTCAATCAATATAATCATGGTCGACTATATTTTGTTAACTGTATTATCTAATATTTTATTGAACTTATGAACTATTTTTCTTACAATATTATACCAGCATTGATTGTTGTAATAGTTTTATAAATTTAAATTTTTGATTCATTCATATTTATTAATTATCTTGGGTGTAGTAATCTGTTAAGATGAATTTAATATCTACAACATTTGGTAATAGGAAAAAAAAACCTCAGTATAAAAATTAACTAAATTACTATAATTAGTATGCTTTTGAATGTAGCAGTATTAGAATAATAACAAACTTTTTTTTGTATATGTCATAATTAGGCTGCGGATTATATGCAGTGTGAAAACTATTATATGTATGCAAATACGCACTAAAAATGCTTGGTTAATGTTTTTAAAATACTACGTTCAAGTATCATTTTGAGTTATTAAATTTCATAATATCATTGAATTATATAAATTAATGTTATATAATTCAAAATCAAAATCAAAAATATACTTGAACAAACGTATTTTAAACACTCAAACCAAGTATCTGTATTTAATTTTTTAATTTTTTCTTATTATACATATTTAATACTTTGAATTTAATCAAATTAAAAAGAGTATATTTATAAATGGGTATGTGCTTAATTCATAAAATACAATATAATATCTATATATAAGTATGTTTTCTGGAAGCTTAATTTTATTTTATATTATAAATATATAACTGATATGACACCTTTATTCCAAATAATAGGAACAAGTTTATCATCTCATATTATGTACCTAGTACCTAAATTGGGAAATCACTCTCAGCTCTTATATATATATACATATTAATGATGCCATTATACCATGTACTTTATCTTCTATAATTTACTTAAATATTAAAATTATTAATTACCATTAAAAAAGTACAAAAGTTAAACAATTTTTATACTGGGGATTTTTTTTCTACAATTCACAACATATACAGTTACCATAATGTCATATTTAATATTATTGCTGAGTTCACCCTAGTCTGAAGTCATGTCACGTGTTTAATATGTTTGTAAATGTATATTTATTCACATATAATATATAATGTAACATGAGTTAGCGTCTTAGCGAGAACTCGGCTTGATAAATTTTTTTAATGTCAAACTTTATTTGTTTCAATTAAAATTTTAGTCATTACTTATGTTTGCTTCAATATTTGCTGTAATTGGAGTTGCTATGTATGAAACTGGTGGAATATCACAAATTTGGAAGATTGCTGATAAATATGGACGAATTGAATTTAATAAGTACTTTTAATTTAAAATTAAGATAGAAAATAGAACATTAAAATATACATTGAACATTAATAAAAATTATGTCCTCGTTGCAAAATTCTAAAGTATACTTGTCTAAAATTGTAAAAATTATTTTAGTTTTAATATAGATCCTACAGAAAGACATAGTTGGTTTAGTCTGGTGATTGGTGGTATGTTTACCTATGTTTCATTGTATGCAATTAATCAAACACAAGTACAAAGGTATTTAACCATGAAAGACTACAATACAGCTGTAAAATCTTTATGGTGTAGCTTACCCCTTTTGTCATTGCTATCTATTTCAACAAGTTTTTCTGGGTTGGCAATGTTTTCAAAGTACTATGACTGTGATCCAATCAAGTATTCAATATTGTTGTATAAGTTTAGAATAACATTGTAACACATACATTTTCAAAGGTCAAAGCGTATTTCACGTGGAGATCAACTGATGCCTTTGTATGTATCGGATACTATGGGATCAATTCCAGGATTAACTGGATTATTTGTTGCTGGTATATTCTCAGCTGCATTAAGTTCTGTTTCACCGGTGCTTAACTCTTTAGCTGCAGTTACAATGGAAGATTATCTTAAGGTATACATTTTAAATTACTATTTTTATCAATTGTTGTGCATATTAAAATAATAGTTTACTGTTCTATAATATATTTAGCCTTTTATGAAACAAGATATTTCTGATAAAAAACGAGTATTTTATATGAAATTATTAGTCCTTGTCTATGGTGCAATTTGTTTGCTATTAGCTTTTTTGAGTCAATATTTGGGCTCAATACTACAAACTTCATTGGTCATATTTGGAGTTATTGGTGGACCAGTATTAGCAGTATTTACACTGGGAATATTATTACCTCATGTTAACCAAAAAGTATTTTACTTCTACTATTTTATATAACAAACTTCAAGTAAACAGTAAATACTATTTTATTATTTTAGGGTTCATTGACTGGCCTTGTGATTGGTTTGGTATTTTCATTTTCAATTGGATTTGGTAGACCTGCAGCCAAAAATTTGCCCACATACATAAATGCATGCCCTACAGTGCTAAATCAAACCATTCAACAATCTCTGTTGTTATATAATGAGTAATTATAACTTAATTATATTGTTATTTGTTTCTATACTTGGTCATTTTTTATCATAGAACATTCATCATTTCAAAAATGTTATCATCCTTCTTAATAATATTTAAGTCGTTACTAAACAAAATATTTGAAAATTATATTTTATTTTTTATTGTTGGTTTTTCTAAAAGTTTTTTTACTCTTTTGAATTTCAAAATAAATTTTTAATTTCTTATTCCAAAACAGAATATTATACAGCTAATATTATGGAGAATTTACTAATATTAAAAGTTTAGACCAGGGGTCACCAACTAATTTCTATGGGGGTCCGTTTTGAAACTTACCAAACTTTACGCGGTCCAAACAGTTTTAATGACTTTTACACACGTTAATAAATAGGTATTTATAATTTATAAATTTGTGATTATACTTATAATATTTATTTATTCAAATTGTATCGTACACCCATTAATAAATAGGTAGGTATATACATTTTTTTAATTTTAATTTATATTTATTTATTTATTCAAATTGTATTTTACACACATTAATAAATAGGTATATACATTTTTAAATTTGTATTTATATTAATTAATTAATTTAAATTGAATTTGCAAAAAAAAAAGATTATACTTGAAATATTTCATTTTTAATGTGAAAAATTACATTTTTTTAGTTTTCACGAGCTTCCTAATATTTGGTGTGAAGTTATCTATCTATCCATACTCCGAACTCGTCTGTCACGTCGCGGCGCATACGGATTACTGCGAACTATACACGCATTCTACGTAGACAGATGCTCGACGTTATGATCTTATCTTATTATTTATTATCAGATTTAAACTAGATAAAAACTATTCCGTGGATAAGGCTCGTTTCACATGGACACGTATCGTACGCGTGCGTTTTAATTTACATTGGTCAAATTGTCACTATATGTACGACAAATATGATCACTCCGACGATGGCGCGTTTCCCTCGCCGGTTTGGCGCGTATGAACTTAATCAATGTAAAATGAAAACTTGCTCGCGGTCCGTAAAAAAAGTGCTCGAGGTCCGCCAGTTGGTGACCCCTGGTTTAGACGATTTGAGTGGTGGACACTGGATAGAGGACTAACATATTGTTTAGTAATGACTTATAAACATGTAAAAAAAATATTTTCAATAAAGTTGAAATAATGATTGTTCTTTGATAAAAGTATCTCTAACTATAAAACGGAGACCCGTGTGGCGCTGCCCGTGTCAAATCATAATATAAAGCAGTGCATAATAAATGATTTTCCATCAATCACTATGTAAACATAATTTAATTATATTTTTTTATATTTTTAACTTAAACTATAATATAAAGTAACTTAATTTATCTCAAACATATTACTTTATACTTAACAAATCAAAATGTATGAAATATAGCTGTTTTATACAACCACTATCAGATTTTCTTTGCATATTATTGAAATTCAATTATAAAAAAATTAAATATTTAAGTTAATTTTAATTAATTAAATTTTATTTTTTCAAGGTCATCAAATGATAATTACTCTTATTTGCATCGCATTAGTTACATGTATTGTATAGTTCTTGGATTTATGGTAACAATCTTAGTTGCACTTGTGGTTAGTTCAATTTTCAAAGAAGAACATTGCGATAATCCAGATTTGTTTACACCATTTGTTGCCAAACGATTAAGAAAGAGTGGATTATTGTTAAAAAAAAAATTTGTTGAAATGGTTTGTTTTTAATAGTCACATTGTTATCTATTTTTTGTTTTTCTATTGGTTATGATATATTGTTGTTATTGTTTTACAGGATATAAGAAATCCAGATGAGTTAAATCAAATATTAAGTTAAGATTAATTTGTTACTTTTATTTTTAAATTATACATTGTTGAAGATCTTTTTACATTCATATCATTGATACATATTATGTTTTATAAATAGTTAATAATAATGATAAAACTTTTTTGAATTATTATTCAGTTGTTATTTTTAAAGACTTCCATTGTTAGTCAATAATCAGGGCAAAATAAATCTGGGAGGCAACTGTTCAAAATAGTCAATAGACCAACGAGAGTTAGTAACGCACCTTTATACTCTGTCTTACATAGAATAACCTCAGGCAACGGCAACGGCTAATCGAATACTCCTGAAAGCGTCACTTTATTATTTTCCAACAAGCACCTAGATTTAATAGAGTGATGTTTACTGGCTGTACTGGACAAAAATTTGTCGCCACCCGAGGTTACTATTATGCAAATTATAGTTGACAGTATTGACAATGGAACCAATAGTCCATTATGACTATTATAGATAGTTGTACTATCTATAATGTATAGTGTCAGATGATTGTTGTCTTAACATTGGAATTCATAAAATCATAATTATGAAATAACGGAAAACCGACCATGGCGTCATTTATGGGGGGGAGGCAAGATGGGCAATTGCCCGTCTAATTTTAAAATAAGTGCCCGGTGGTTTTTGATTAACCATTATTATATTATATTAGTGCAAAAACATGCCTATATTTATAGAAATGTATTATATTTTATAGGTACTAAGAAATTATTGTCACAATGATAAATTGGTAATTAATAATTAATAGTTGGAATGTCTTTATATTTAGACACATGAGTGGACGTGTCTGAAAGTTGGTATGTTTGTAAGTATGTGTTTTAATGAAGGAAAAGGAACAAAATACATTAATATGTGCTCGGGAGAGTAGTTTTTTTAAATTTATGGCCATTTGGACTGGTCAAAATGTTTGCTCTACTACTAAAAACTGTAATTACACCACTGTTTTTCATAATGTAGGTATCAAGTCTCGTACGATAAAAGGGATCGTATCAAAAGCGTACACTTAGTAAATAAAGCCACAAATGGCTCATCTCAGATGAATAAATTTAATTATACAAATTCTATAATATATTTGCTATGTACCTAATTAATTTCTATTTTAATTTATACTAGATAAGATATAATAGAATTGATACAAGTATTTTATCATTTAAATTTATTTATGTTTTGTAAAAATATGAACACTATAATACAAGTTAATTACTAAAATAAAAATGTATTGTACAATTTTGTGCTTGAAAATGTATTAGAATTAAATAATGATAAATATATTAAATGGATTTTTGGGTTTTATGATAAAAGTAAAATATTGATAATAGATATTAGATATTATAGTAACTAAACTAATTAATAATAAAATAGGTAAATAATAATGTATTATACAAAATGTAATATTAACTAATATTGGCCAAATATTTGTTTTAAGTTAACATAGTAGAAATCATGATGTTTAAGCACTTTTTGAACTTTAGCTTTTAATCTACTATAAGCTATATATAATGGATCTTCGACAGATAACTGTATTTCCCTGTTTCTGAGCAACACTTTGTCAATGTCAAATAAAAACAGGTAATATCTTAATTGAAACAATAGTTGGCCGACTGAATACTAAAAATATAAAAATGTAATTCAAATTAATTAATCATTTTCATTCATTAAGCAAATAAATACATTTTTTATTGAAGGGAAACATATAATATGATAATATATTAAAAAGTTATAAATAGCGATTTCAAATTATTTCAAGATGATTATATAGTTGAAATTATGTTAAGTAAAAAGTGTTTTATAATATATTTTATACTGAACAATTAAATTGAACAATTATTAATTACATTATACTTGTGATGAAATTATTTAGGTATATTATATTACATTTTAAATAACCTTCGACCCTGTGTTTAAAGAAACGTATGGATTTCACTTATTATTCAGTTAACTTTTGAATTTCCAAAAAAAAATAGGGGGAACGGAACCACGGATAAGCCAATTCTACGGTTAATCAAAAAAATATAAGTTGAAACATGAATGCTATTATTATATTATTAAAAAATTATACTATGCGTAATATTAAATAGTATTTAAAGAAAATGAGATAAGTATACATTCTATTTTTATTTAAACATTAATTTACTATATACTACATAGTACATTTACATTTATTTTTTCATAAAAATATATTAGATTGTGCCCATAAACACTATTTATAGAACTGAAGACAGAGGCATGCTAACTTTCATTTGCGCCCCCATTAAATAAATATATTCAAAAATTTGCCGCCCTTTAAAATATTACAACTTTTGCTGCCCTAAGGAATGTGCCCCATTGACCCCCTTTGGCAAGCTCTGGCTGTAGATAGTTCCACGGAAGAACATTGATAACTAGCCCATGAATGATCGAGAGTTGACTGTATTAAAAAATATATGTTACACGAGGGAATGATATGCTAACAAATTTCCAGTTACCAATACCATATTTAAATATCATAATATTTGAACATGTTTAAGATACTTAATACATAAGCCACTAACAAGTAAGATTAAAAATATAAACTGAGATTCTTACTTCTTTTTTTAACGTTCCTGATTCACATTGCGTACAAATTTCATCACTTGTTCGGGGTATATATTTGGTTTTATAATCACAAGTACTATCGTCACATACATAATGACTCTAAAAAAATAATTAAATAAATTATGGTTGAGCAATGTGCAAAACACACACATGTATGCAGTAAAATCCCTGAATAGTGAACACTCTCAGTCACCGAAATGCTGTGCGCTATTTAAAGGGGCTAAATGTTTGAATTTCATAAAGGGTAAAATGTAAGTAAAACATTAACTAACAAAATAGATAAAACATTGGCTATCAAGACCATTAATATTTATGTCTTAATCGTTTTATGTTGTAATGTTATTGTAGTAATCATTTGTGTTTTATTAATGTCCACATTCTCAAACGTTCCGCTATTGGAAGGTTTTACTATACATAGAATATGATTAAATAAAATGCAAAAACAAATTAATTACCTTATAAAACTTTATCGTATGCTTTCTTATAGCTGACCATAAAGTATTTTCCATCATCCCAATATATTTATATGGTGAAATATAACATTCTGAATTAGAACAATTTTCTAAGGAAAATTCTAATTTACCATTAGCCTAAAATATTAAATTAAATTAGTTAAAATTAAATTTTTTATTGAGATCAATAATAATCTAAATAATACCGTTTTAATTGCTGGTGCAAATATTTCTACTTCAGTTTTACAGCCAAGACATTTGAATTTAAATCTAGATTTAAGATTTAAAATATTAATTCAAGATAAAATAATATTATGTGCACGTTAGGAATTGTACTCACGGATCACAACTACTAAATCTTGTTGCATCATCTAAATCAATTGCATTTTCTTCAAGTGAATTCTCATAAATGGTCTTTGTCCTTTGATTTTGGTACTGTGCGGGATCAAGACCTATTAAAAATAAAAAACTAGATCTTGCAAATTCATAAGATAGGTATAAACAAACCTAGATATTCGGCAATCATTTTAGCATCAATGTCTTCTAAAGGTGCACATAGTCTCATTATTACTGGATGTATTTGTTGTGATAAATAATACTTGAAATCGATTTTTAAAGTAGTATTGTTTTTTAGCTCGTCTATATGATAAACTCTTTGATTTGATGCAAAATTTGTTCCATCCTATTGATCATAAGTCATACCAGATATTTTTAAGTACCATTTATCAATCTATTTATCTTTAAAAATATAAATCTAAACTTACTTCACAAACCACATATGATACAGTATCACCTTGTCTAAATTTAATACTTTGTTTGTTAAGCCGTTGAGCAATGGCTACATGTGGTAATGCTTTAGAATCTGAGTAATCTTGAGGTGCTTTAGTTAATGTTTTACTGATGGCCAAAAGTCCCAACGGAATATTATTTTCTTCGCAATCAACTCTAAGTTTTTCTAACTGAGCACAAATATTTGATACTCTTTCTTCAGGAGATTGATCAGATAATATTTGTCTCAAGACAAATCTATAATAATAAATTATGTTTAATGAGCAACTATATTACCTATTATTAGTATAGATGAATAAAAAGATTAATTTTACCGCCCAGCTTCTTGTGACAGCTGTGACCAATCCCTTCTTACAATATCCAACCCTTTGATCTCTTCCTTAGTTATAAATTCGCCTGAGGGAAGTTTTGATATGGAAATAGCAGCATATTTTTTTTTTTTTAATAACAACATGTATTTAAAAATTCCATCTATATCCAATTCCACTTGTTTGTACATTTTATTGACTTCAGCTTTAATCTAACATCAAATAATACATATTTAAAAATGAGAAAATAGTATACTATATAAAATACACACTTTATAACCAATTTTCATAACTTGATCATAGTCCACACAGTTTGAATTGATCATTAATGAATCTGTATCTCCATAAATAACATCAAATGATAGTTTCTCAACTAATGCTTTAGTACTAATTAATATTTCTCTTCCTTTAGCGGTAATTAATGCAGCCAATGGCTTAGCATAAAAACGGGAATGAGTAAATCCCAAACATCCATACATACTATTGGCAGTAAGTTTAAGCGCAGTTTGCCTCAAATTATACTATAACAAAAATAAAAACTCAAGATAATAAATTTTGTTTAAAAAACATATCTAATGACTAATATTCATATTTTGATTAAATTTTAGTCTCCAACCCTAGAATGCTAACCATTTGTTTATTTTTTACAAACACGGAAAATTTTATTTTTACTATTATTAAGCATTTTATCCAATATCATTACGCCCCCTCTTGTATACCTCATAGGTATATTATGTTCTATCCCGATAATTTTAACGATCTAGCATGTCCAGTGTCTTTGCAGCATTTGTTTGTCAAAGAACTACATCGCCAAATTAATGAATAGTAAGTAATCGACGTATATTTGTGTTTGTTTATTCGATGAATAGTTAATAAAATATTTACAATTAACTGAAGATTGAATGAGATCATGACGTTCTATTACTACATTGCCAACAAATTTGGAGAAAAATATTGAAGATAGTTCAGTAATAAAAGACACAGTTCAACTACAATCTCAAGAAACAGGAGAAGAAACATCAATCAACAAAAGAAAAATGTGCAACTATTGTAACAATAAAAAAAGCCGGATGCCAAAAACTCAATGTGCAATATGTAAAAAACATATTTGTGGAGAACATCAAATAGTAACTTGTCCAATGTGTATTGTAACCTGTGTATTATCTACACTTGTTTAATTGTTTTATACTTTTATGAAGTTATAATTTATGTTGAGGTTTAACGATTTTAAAAATGAGGAAAAATGTTTTAAACCTAATATTATTAATAATATAGTTATCTAAGAGATTAATTATATTTTTGATTTATTGAATTTTACCAATTAAAAATGGTTAGTTGATCATAATATTTAAAGTATTTGTCATATAGACAATAGGTTAGTTATCAAGGGTTAATAAAATATTCATAAATACAATCTATATATTCTATTTTGTTTCAATTTTATTGAAAGTATTAATTGAATAACTCCTAAGTTAAGAAATCTATTAGTATTATGTACATGAACGATACACTTTTCATCTTTATAAAATATACTATACTCTATACAGAATAAGAATTCCCACTTTCGCGCAAGCAACTGAATCGCCGGCAGCTGTCAGACCCCCCTGGCGAGTGATGGCTGCGCTGTGATTGGTCGCCAGTTGTCGACGACTGCCGTCACCTGTCGCTATTGTATACGTATACACCTGCAGAACGTCGGCAGGGGCAACGCTGCAAACACCAGCGCCAACTGATGGCAACAGACATGCGCGAACAAGACGAGTTTTCGTCAAGCGAGTGGGAATTCTTATTCTGAATAGAGTATAGATGACCGTAGAAATAAAACTAAATTGTCAACCACTGACACCTGATAGCACCATAGTTATGTTATGTTAAAATTAAAATTAGTTCAATAATAAAATATATTTAATCACCTGCTCTTTAAGCGTAGCAGATATTTTTGGATCATTCATTAATTTTTTTACTTCTCTTCGTGAATCCACCAACGACTTAATTTCGGCAGGTAAAATACCACGAGCAACAGATTGATTTGGAGTTAACTTTAATAATTCAGCTATTTCATCATCACCCTAATTAAAAAAATAATTTGTTAATAAATTAAACATAATACTTAATAATATAATTTATATGAACCTCTTGAGCAAGCAATGTTCGAAAGCTAACTGTAGTGAAGCAAATATTGTATTCTTGAATTATACTTGGATAAAGTGAATTGAAATCCATTAATAATATCATTTTGTCATAAAAACCAATTTTTGGATCAAGTACAAGACCTCCTAAATATTGAGCTTTCTTACGTCCATTTTTTTTAGTATTCTCTTCTTCTACATTATCTTCATTCTAATTAAATTGTTAAAATATTAAAAAACAATTATAATATATAATAAATATATAAATATATGTTCACATATAAAAAAAAAAATGATTTACTTTATTCATTGATCTTTTTTTATACTGTTTATCGGGAAGTATATAACCTTTTTCATTAAAGGCATGCAATAATAGATACTCATTCCTTTCTGCACGACCCCCAATTAGGGTTCTGGATAGTAAATTTCCAGCGACTTTAGTTATTTGAAGTGCCAAAGGCAGTACATTCATTTGACACATAAGTCGCATTATGCATGAAGTATCCATAATTGTAAATTTGATGAGCTGCATTAAAGATACAGCTGAACTGAAAATATAAATTATTATATTCTTTAGTCTTAAGTTTTAGATATTAATTTATTCTAGAAACATACCAATACATATAACTAACTTCATCATCAGATAAATTAAACTGTTCATTTTCTTTGACATTGAGAATCTACAAATTAAAATGAATAATAATATAAGAACAAATTACAGAGAATAAACAAGATGAGGCGTTTGACACTTGCCTAACCAACCTTACTCATACGCATGGTTTACCATTATTATTATTTAAAATCACATATCAATGATAAATCATCAAGTATTAAAAACGATGGAACAAAGCGAAACTATTTAGTACTTAACGCTTATATAGTGTTATTTCAAATATTAATATTTATAATTTTTAAACTTTTAATGATTGTTTCATAACCATAATTTATATCAATGAAAGGGATTAACTTCATATTGCTTAAATCTTTGGATAATTACCAGTAATGTTTAGTATAGCTTGGTAACACTAAAACTTGACACTAAAAAATTGTACCCTACGGCCCACTATATTGTAAATATAAATAAAAATAAGTTCAAAAAATTCAAACTATCAAGGTTTTCAAAAAAATATAGTGAAAATGTACAAGACATAGTCAAATTTAAATTTATATATAAGTAAAAAATAAAAACTAGAATTTCAATTATAGTTACAAAATATATGTTATTATGAACTGAATCATTATTATTATTTATTTGTACGTCCATCTTAACTAAATGAATCACTATAATTTATAACTATTTTACAACTCAAGGAGATATTTTGTTAAGATTTGAATGTTCCAAGAATTTCAAAGAAAAAGCATACATTAATGTTAAACTAATAGTTTCTTTGCTCCGTTCAGAATTTTAAATGTTAATTATTATTAATTATTCATTTAAAAATATAATATACCTGTTCGGATAACGAGTATAAATCATAGCTTCTTGCTTTAATCAATTCTTTGGCAGAAATTTGAGTATCACAAATCAATCTGCCACTGAGCACACTTTTTTCACTCATAAATTTCCCCTAAAAATTAATATTGGTAAATGATATGTTGATTTATTAATATGTTATAATTACTTTTTTGGGAAATAAAGTCCTGCGAAGACGACCTATTTTTGACCAGTTTTGTATTTTATTTGCTTCTAAACGGCCTACAAGTGTTGATAATATGTAACTACATATATCATGTCCAATTATCATATCTGGATCAATTTTGGATAACTTAGCAAGAAAAAAAGTTAGCAGTGCTCGTTCAGAATCCATTTTTATAATTTTAGAAGGATCTCCACATTTTTTTAATTCTTCTTGATATCGAAGTGGCCACGGAATGTTACTTGGTCGTGATATTGCTAATTTAAAAATGATATTTTAATTACAAAATATACAAAGTAGTGTTAAATTATTGATTTACAGTATAATTTAATTATAAGGACATTAAATAAGAATTTTGAATATGCAGATAATAATAAATTGTATTTTAAAGGTTAAACAATTTACTAGAAAGTAAAATAATATAAGTAACGACATATTAAATAATATAATATAATTTTAATCACCACAAAAAAACTGATTATGAAGATGAGATGGTGGAGCTTGATCTATTGGGAAATGTGTATGCACCAAACAACTTATAATTATTATTTCATTTTGTTTTGTTTTTCTGTTATATGTAATTCTTGGATTTAAAGTCATTATGACTATCGGTGGTGGTGAAGCAGTAGGTGCTAATTGTATATTTTTCATATCTAAACACAATACCTATGAAGTATAATGTATTAAACATTAATTGGTGAAATGCAAAATGATAAGCAACTTAATGTATATACATATATACATATATACATTATATATACCTCGATTTTGCACCAACTCATAGGACTATTTGAAAGTTGAGGAATTTTTATGTCCAACCAACAGGGTCCTTTAATCTTTTGATCTAAGAGCAGAAGCTCTAAGAATGAAGTATTAGTACCAAATACTCTGCTAAATGTTTTACCACTTAAATCTTCAGGCAAAGGTGGATGGGAAGCCTAGAGAAATTAAAAAATATATCTATTTATGAAGATTGTTATTTAACATGCATATAAATAATTACTAACAGAATATCTTATCTCTAAATATTCACTCTCATCTGCGACATCAGCTAGATCAAATGCATATTTTTTAGTAATTTTGCGTGATTTGAAATTTTGTATCTGGTACTTGTCAGTGAGATTATTAAATTCATTATATACATCAACCATTTTAACTTCTTCATTGTCAGATGTCTGTAATGATATACATTATATTATAGTAATTATTATAATAAATATTAATACTTTTAGTCTTTAGATTTAAATTTAGATCTTACTGTATTTCTTGGAAGTAGAAACATTCTTCTTTCAATATTTTTAACTACTACACAACAGCTTACATATGTATCAAAATTAACAGGTTTTACTTTGCCAAAAAGAAATACAACTCCAGGTTGTTTGAACACGTCTTCAAATGCATCCAAGTAAAAAAAACGAAAAACCTAAAATTAAAATATCCAAATTGTTATTTAATTAATTAATCATATACATTAATTTTAATACAGTGAATACCACCTAATATGATTAATGAAAAAAATATTTTTTTATTCATTTTTTAATGAATATGATGAAAGAAACTGATTATTTTACTAATATTAAATGATGGGCACTGTATTCCATATAAATACGAAGAAAAATAAAGACAAACTTGAGTTCCATTCTTATCTGATGTCAGAGGCAGTTTAGAAGAAATGTCATGTGGTAAAGCAACTTGTTCTTCCTCTTGAACACTATATAAATTAAAGAAAATATTGTAATAATAATGTATTTTATAAGTTATAATATAAAGATTTTATTTTAATAATTTTGAGTAATTTGTTTATTTGAATATCTATCTGTAAGGTACAAACTATAAACAATACAAAAATTGAGAGGACTTAAAAAAAATGAACTATCTAGTATTCAAATTGTGTAAAGTTGTAATAATAGTGTTACTCTAATAAAATTTTATAATATACTAACAAAGTTTTATTAGTGTACTTATTTGGACCATCAGTGTAAATAAGTATAAATAAAAATATAAAATATCTTTAAATACCTACTAATTTAAATTTTAGATAAATATTATAGAATGAGTTTGAGGTTCTTCTACTCTCTAAATCAGTACTGTATGATCAGGGAGGTTTATAACAGAAGTGTATATTACAATCTACTATTTTAGAAAGAAATATATTTTTAATATTATTAAGGAGAGGTCCTTTTTATAACTATTGCTTAAAAATTATATTAAGGTCTTTCAACATCAGATGTTTTGCTTTGTAAAAATAAAACTATACATAAATTACAAATTATTTGAAAATTAACAAAATAACATTACTTTTCAATCGGCCATTTTGTATCTTCAAAGTCAATTTTAATTTCCGTTTTTGTTAACTCCTTTTTCACACTTAATTCTGTAAGTTCCATAAAACTTTTTTCCGCCTACATAAATTTGAAGGACCAGTTATAATTACAAATATACATACTAGTCAACTTTTTTTTTTTTTATGTAAGATACCTGGATAGCTTCTTCAAAATCAAAATCTTCAATACAGTCATCCATACTTTCATCAAATAATTCTTGCTTTATGGGATTTTCCGTTGCCAATTCAGGCTGAAAATCAAATTAAAAAAAAATATTTATTTATGTCACTAATTTGAATCTTATAGTCATCAAGAATTCAATTTAATACAATACTTTTTTTATTGGTTCTGCATTAAGTTCTTTAGCTTGAAAAATGTTTTTATTTACATCATTGGAATCATTTAATTTAGAACTTGGACTTTCTATGTTTTCATCGGTATTTTCTGTTTTTATAATAATATTATTAACAGGTGTCCGAGGAGATTTTACCACGGTAGAAAATGATTCTAAATATCCTCTGTAAAATATTAATAATTAACTTTTTGTTTTAACCTAAAAACTAAAAAATAATAAAGCTGTTTAAGCTTCTGTAGATTTCACATTGTTAAAATTATTCACAGACAAATTTGAGTAATAACTTATATTAGTTTTAAATTATCCCATTTTGGGCATTTAGAAGAAACTACTATAAGAAATTGTTGATATTTGAAATATCAATATGATACTATAAATTAGAACATTTCACTCCAATTTTACACCAATAATGAAAATCAATATACTCTACCTGGTTTGATTTTCTCTTTTTATTTTTTCTGTAACTTTATTATGAACTAATCGTGGAGCCCTTGAAATTCCTGGTTTATCTAATTCTTGAATTAAATCATCAAGAATATCATCTTCATCTAAATTAACTGGCACCTTAGTGAATTAAAAAGAACAAAAAATATATTTTACACACAATATACTTGAAATAATAATTGGATAATAAATCTATTATTTTTGGATGGAGGATTACAATTGAATTTATATAAACTTATTTTTAGAAATATGTATACATTTAAACAAATAAAAAATATGAATTGTTTGTTTTAAAAGGCTGACAAACATTAAGTACAGCAGTAACTGCTGTAACTTTAGTCTGTATAGAATTAAATTTGAAACATATTCTATGCTAAATTAAAATTATTTAATATACGTACTTCTTTTTTTTTTTTTATAGGCATATTAGCAAACATTTTCTGGATATCCCTATTTGAAGAGGGAAGATCTTCATCAAAACTTTTATCAGCTCTACTTCTTTTTTTACCTCTTCCTTTTTTTTCTTCTTTGACAATAGATGCCTCGTCCAAATCATCATCAAAAATTTCTCTTCCATCTTCAACATATCCATCAACATCATCTAGCAGAAAACAATGTAATAATAGAATATTTATACTATATATGAGATGCATAACATGATTATTGATTAGCATTTGTAAATTAAGTTATATTTATTTACAATCATCAACAATCCAATTATCCTGTTGTCGTTTAACCACCCTATCTGTGTATTCTTGTTCTGAAATTTCTTCATATACATTTTGCATTGGTTCCACTTCATATTTATGCTTAGTTCCATCAGATTTGAGCTTTTTCAATTTTGCTAATGCTTCAAAACGACTTGTCTGCCCAGCTTTTTGTCGTTTTGGTCTTGATGTCTCTGTTTAGTATATAAATATAATATTATATTACCTAGGTATAAAATCCATGAATCGCTTTCTCTTAAGTAATTTAAACTTACCTGGATTATCATTCATTTTTTTAAATTAATTAAATAAAATTGTTCATTAATGCACACAGTGGATATTACAAACTTTTGGTATATTTTTAATAAATAAAATATTTATTATTTATTAACAATTAAAACAGTAAAAACTAAATTATTGCAAAAGCCAAAAGGCAAAAAGTATTATTCATAATATTGATATTTTGTACAATAAAATCACAACATAACCTATAACAACTTAGAATTTCCCGCCAATAAGCAGATTTACCAATATTATTTTTTAGTACAAAGAGTAACCACGGTTAATGATAGAAAATAAAAACTGAAAGAAATTATGTCGAATGGTGATACCACTTAATAGATATCAATACTATTATTTGTGATATGCATGTTTGTTTATGTACAATGTTTATCATTAACCATGATTAATTATTATTTAGTAAATGTTGAGTATTCAGTTTTGTAGTTTTGTACTTACTTTTTTGGGTTTGATACTTATTGTCTATTGATAACTTACCATAGGTTTGTGCTCGACGTTTTATAACTTTAGATCATCACGATCCATTGATGAATGCACATATTTTGAAGATGTTTCCTGGAGAGTTTTTCCTTTGACTCGTTGCTTAATACTTGACCGTTTTGATCATCAACTATTCACATAATATTATATTGTGATAAAGATATTTTGAACAAAACTTCACTATAAATGATTCAAAGTCATGGATTTGGATAAAACATTTGAAATAATGCAAGGAGAAAACGACAGTATTAAATCTGGTAAGAAATTGTAAAATATTTTCTTAATAATTCTTTATGAATTACTAATCAAATTCTTATTTTTATTTTGTACATTATAATAACTACAATAATTTTTTAATTGTAGAATTATTCTTTTTGATTGCCAAGTTTCTGAAGGATAGTCAATTTAAAAATGCTTTTGAAGTAAGATATTTACATGAGTATTTTTAATTATTTAATCTAAATACAATTAGACTTTTATGAATGTAAATCATTCATAGTTTAAACATAAACTAATACATAACATTAAGGATTAAAATGTACTAATTTTTTTTGTAATTCTACCTATTCTATTTATTTGTTTTATTTTTTATTCATAGGCACTTAAATTGGATTTGAACGAATCAAATGTAAGATATAACTTTGAAAAATTATAATTAAATTGTGTTTTCAGTAAATATGTATTTTATTTTTAGATTCTGCCAACACGTATTGATTTTTTAGGAGAAGAAAACCAGCAAACGTTTGATGAACTGGTATTATATATTTATATATTATTATTTAAAATATTCATTCAATATAAAAAACTTCCGATAACAAATTCATAGAAACAAATACACTTCATCAGCACTGTGACAAAAAAACTTGTTGATTTAAGTTTATAAGTTCCTTAAAATAGATATAATTCTAATAATAAGCATTATATCTATTTCTAAAAATTCATGAATTTCATCAAGTAAACAATCATTTACTTTGTCACTACACACATGAGTTACCTGATATGAAATAATAATAAAAAATATATTTTATAACTAATAAAAATAAAGTTAAACAAAATTTCCCCTAGATAGATTAGTAATTACTTGTTGAATACCCATACTTAATGAAATTTATGAATTTTTAACTATTTATATAATTATGTTAAACTCTTATTATCGGTTAATTATAATGTTTTATTGCTTAATACGGTTAACGTACCAGGCAACTAACTTTTATGAAATTTTTTTTTTTTTGAAATTATGGTGTTAGAAACTACTGAAACCATTAATTTAAAGTTATGTTTGTTAATAAGTTATAATTCAAATTCATAACTTTTTACAAATAAATGTATTTCGGGTTAGAAAAAAAGTACATTTAGTGGTTTTTACTTGCTTCACAGTTCACACCTCGTTGACTGCTCTCCACAAAATGTAAACATTCCTCGATTTTCTATGTTAAACCATTCGGAGTTGGTCACTGGGTAAAAAGTAATTTTTATGTCTGCAACTGGAGACCTGTCAAGGTCACTCATCCCTACAGAGAGTTTAAATTTTAAATATTCTTCGATTTGTTTTGCTATTTGCATGGGTTTGTGGGCAGGACGAAGAATTATACCAATTACAAATACATAACATCTGTGCATACATACCTAGAATCTACTAATATATAAATTATAAATAGTAATGCAGCATAGCCACAAACATTAAATTGCTGTAACTTTTAAACTATTTGTTATCACACATTTAATTCTGAGCGTAGCAATGAATGTACCTATTGATTTTACAATGATGTGTGTGTTAATATTTATTTTGTACACGATAAATAGTTAAAATAATGCTTTGATTTTTAACTTTAGTAACTTTTTTGGTATTTAGGGAATTTTTGTTGGAAACAATTGTTTTTTTTGTGTTACTAAACTTAAATGTTTATAACATTGAATTTAGTTGGTACTTTGGAGTGCAAAAGATTGCAAAGTAAAATAACAATTTTTACGTAAAACCAAATAAGTTCAAATTTTTACAAGATTAGATATTCGCTCGATATTTCAAGTAGCTAGTTTCTTATTTTGTTGTAATTCTAAACTGAAAACTTGAAATTTATATCATATGTTTATTCTATAATTTCTTATACATGATAAAATTTTCATTTTCGAGTTTCAATTTTTTTAGTTTTTTTTTCTATAAATGTCAATAACATTTTATTTGTTGGATTAAAAAGCTTGAAAATGTAGATATATTATTATTTACTGTACACAAATTTGATAATAAACAAACAATAATAATTCAACTTAATCGGCTACTGTATTAATAATAACAATATAAATATAATGTAAAATATCCTAGGCTGACAAACCGTCACTGCTCAGAATCATTTTTCATATACAATGATATAACATTATCATTGAATTCAAATTTAGTGCCATCCAATGCAGTCATCCACTTCTAACCTACTGTACAGCAGAGCAACTTTTTTAAAAATTATTAGTGATGAAATATTTTTCACTAAGGAAAAAACTTTTAATTAAAAAAAAAGTTGAGTGTTGTAAATTCACAATAGTTTTTTTATGAGAATCTGAAGTTAGAATTTTCACAAAATTCGTCAAAATCACAAAAATTTGTAAATAATTTTCAATTAATAATTAATTAAATATTTTCTTTTATATCTAAGATTTGAAAATTTAATATAAGGTTTCTCATAAATATTTCATATATTAACCAACAAATATAAAATTATATCAAGAAAAAATTATTTAGCTCTTGTAAATTAAACCTATACCAATTATTTCAATTAAAAGTATTCATACATATTTTACTAAACTTTAGAGAACCATAGTTAATAAATTACCAAACCAAAATTGATGATTTGACTATCAAAATGTTCAGAATAAAAAGCTTTATTGGAATCCATTAAAAAATATAGTAATTACCATTTGAAAAAATAAAGCTGATTTTGCTATTGGTACACCTGCGTAAATTTTGAAATTGTTATAAATAAAGAAACGCGTCTTTTTTCGTTTTTACGAAATTCTATTTCATTGATCCATAATCGTTAAAAAACCCCGCGTACAATGACATAAGATACACCCTGTATAACATTATAAGTTGTGACGTTGGAATTAATATTTATGAACAAAGCGAGTGGTTCTAATACCTATATGTGTAATGAGTAATGACTAATGAGCATTATAAGCTATTTGTAAATATAATTTATGCAGAAATTCTGTTTACTATGTAAGTCATTGATCAAAATAAATTTAAACATTCAACAATCTACGAAAATGTATGATAAATATATAATTTATCTATTAACTCACATTTTACATGTTTTAAATAAGGTGTTACCGTCCATATAATTATTTTATCTTTGTGTATTTTATATAGTTTAATATAATAATTCAATTAAAAAAAAGTACTATACTAAGGATATGTATTCATTGGTGTACTGAACGGGGTTTTATGACACTAAGGCATCATGGTGAAATTTTTTTAGGGGGTAGTATGGTTGGATACATTATGGTAACCAATAACATAAAATAAAAATAAAAATGTTTATAGTCACATAATAATTATATGTACTATATATTATATTAAGGGGATAAAGAGTGGGTAAGAACTGAAATATATGCTGGGCATCATGGTTTATAAATGTTCAGTACGCCACTTTAATATGTATGTCCCCATAAAGTACAATTAGTTCCCTCATTGTTATTAAATGTACCTATATAAAATAGTTTTATGATTATAAATGATAGTTAATTAGAGCTTTTGATAAGCAAACATTTTATAATTAGATAGAAAAATAATTTGTGATACTAATATTCTATTTTTGATTTTTTTTTTTTTTTAGGAAAGAAAGTATAATCATATTAAATCAAATCACTTGTTAGACATTTGTAAACGCATCAGATTATTAAGCAACTATGAAAAATCCTCAGTTCCAGTGGTTTTCTCTTTACTTGGAAAAGGAAGCTTTTCACTTGTTAATACACAAAGTAAATTTTTATAAACTATATTATTTGAATTAGTATTTGAAATACTTTTCTATGTTCTAGAAAAACGTAAATACCTATCACTCGCCGATTGTATTACACGTCAACATAATGCTTTGCCATTGCCTCCTTTACATATTCGAGGTCAAAACATTGGTAATTATTTATTAATAAAACATCTTTCCCATTTATTTACTTAAATTATTTTTTCAGTTAAAGTGCTATTTGGTCGTGAAACGTCTGGTTCAGTTGATAAAAGATATTTACTTCCTGTATCCAAATTTTCAAACGTGGAGTTTCATGGACGAGTTCTTGGCCATTTAACTGCTGTTTACTGTGTCTGTTTTGATACAACTGGAAGATATATAGCTACTGTATGTTATATATATGATATAAATACAATTTAATATTATTTAACATTTTTATTTATTTCAGGGAGCTGATGATTATTTAGTTAAATTGTGGGAGGCTAATACTGGAAGACTTTTATCAACCTTAAGGGGGGCTAGTGCTGAAATAACAGATATAGCAATCAACACTCAAGCCACATTAATTGCAGCTGGAAGTATGGACAAAGTATTGAGAGTCTGGTGTCTTCAAACAGCTAGACCAGTAAGTTTTAATAAGAAGTTTATAAATAAAAACCTATGAAAAAATACAATTATTTTATTTAGATTGCTCATATAGTAGCACACGCTAGTATGATTGTAACTGTGAATTTTTGCCCTCAAACATTTAACGGACTTGGTTATATAGCTTCTACTAGTACTGATGGTTCAGTTGTGTTTTGGCCATTTCGATCTAGTAATGGAAATACAATTTTTGAGTGAGTTGTTGAATTATTTTATCTTTGAAGTTTTAATAGTAATATATTTATATATATATATATTTGTTATAATACTATACATTTATTTTTATTCCTTCAGATCTAACTTAACTGTTTACAATGAACGCATGAGACCTGGTAGTGCCAAAATACTTTGTGGTGCTTTTTCAGCGGGTGGTGTAATGTTTGCTACAGGTAGTGCTGACCATAATGTTAGAGTGTACAAAATGACTCCCCCATCACCAGATGCATCAGCTCCAGTGCGCTTAATGGAGGTCGAAGCTCATTCTGATACTGTTGACTCTATACAATGGGCTCATAGTGGTTTACGATTTAGTTCTGGCTCAAAAGATGGAACAGCTTTAATTTGGGCTTACAAAAATCAAGAGTGGAAGTATAAAACATTGCACATGACGACAAAGTTAAAAAAAAAGTTAGTTAAAGTAAAATATTCATTACTATTTAATACATATTTAAAGAAAAACAATTAAAATAAACTATAAAATAATTATTAGTCTTGGGGAAAAAAAATCTGATGAAGAACTAAAGCAAATTAAACCATCTGTAACATACTTATGTTGGGATCAGAGTGATCGTTGGATTATTACTGCATGTACAGACATGACCATAAAAGTTTGGGATTCATTTACAACTGAACTCCTACAAGTGATGACTGGACATAAAAAAGAAGTATATGTCTTAGAATCACATCCATTTCATTCTAAGGTTTGTATGAGCTCCTCTGTATTATAACATATTTATAAGTTAGTAAATTAATTTTAAATTAATTTTACATAAGATTTTGTTGAGTGCTGGTCATGATGGCAAGATATTTATATGGAATATTATAACTGGAGAAGTATTGGTATCATTTCAAAATTCTATTGAAGGTCAAGGTTTTGCTGCATTATATGATGCTAAATGGTCACCAGATGGGACAATGTTTTCAGTGACTGATTCACAAGGTCATTTATTAACTTATGGACTAGGAATACCCTCGCCCCGCAGAAAAGTATATTATTTTATCAAAATATTTATAATTTATCTTAATTGGTAATTATTATAATTCTCAGTAACAATAAATAATAAATATGTTCTAGGTTCCATATGAAGTATTTTTTCATACTGATTATCGACCATTGTTACGGGCAGCAGACCATTCCGTGTTAGATGAGCAAACTAACATGGAACCACATTTAATGCCTCCTCCATTTTTAGTTGATTCTGATGGTTCACCTTATCCTCCAGAAATTCAAAAACTAGTTCCAGGAAAAGAAAATGAAGGTCTTTTACAATTAGTGGCAGATGTAATAATTAATGAACTGGGTTAGTAATTATTATCAGATTTCACCTTTAAATTTCAATGAACAAAACATTACCAATGTAAAACCGATACATTCCATTCTTTGCTCAAAATTTAAAATACCAAAATTTTAATAATTTTTCATTTTAGGCCGAACTGAAGTTATTGGAATTCGAGGAACTGCTAATATGAATACTGTTGAGCATTTATCTAACAATTCACCTAATCAGTCCAGTATGTACACAATTGTTATTTTATATAATATTTTAACATTAAAATTATGAAAACCATTACATTTTTAGGAGTTATTAGTTTACATCCATCAGTAGAACAAAATAGTAGTTCATTTTCGTTTGAAAATAGACCAAGAATTATTTGTAAGCCATTAAAACCATCAATAATGGATCAAATTCAAAATCGAATGTATGTTAATAATGAAAGTTTTAAAGGTCCACTTAAATACAAGCATGATTATTGTATTATTACAGTATCTTTAAAAACTTAACATTGTATAACATTATGTCAATAAATATGTATTATATATGAAAATGTTTTTCTAGAAAAATGTTGGGAGTTATGGAAGAAGAAGAGTTTACTTTAGAAAGTAATAAACCACTAGTAGTTGATGAAAAACCACAAGTTTTATCTGTAAAGCCAAAAAAAAAACCTCAAGCAAAACATTCATATAGTACTAGAGCAACTAATGTAGAAAATGATCCACAGGTTTGTTAAATAGTTATATTTTCATTAATATTTCAATAATGTAGCAGCCAAAATATTATTATTTAAATTTTATCTTAGGAAAATAGATCATCATCTAACCCTGAATCTGAATCCGAAGATGCTGACTATACAGATGGAATTGGTTCAGATGGAAAAGTTGAATCATTGTCAGATACTGATTCTGGTACTAGTTCAGAATATTCTGATTGGGTGGCTGATAGTGGTACCAATCTTGAACCCCCTAAACGTACTCAACATCGAAGACGCCGTGTTAAGAGACCTACTACTCCGCCTTCATCGCCATCACCTCCGTCATCTCCACATGAAGGACCTAAAACTGTGCCTCCTCGAAAAGTACAAAAGGTAAATGTTAAAAGTTAATACAATTTTTTTTTCATAGATTTACATAGTATATTATATTTTTATTAGGATGTTCCAGAAATATATAGACCTTCTGAGTGGTTTTCAGAAGTGTTACCAAAAAAATCGCCTTATTGTCCACAAATGGGTGATATTTTAATGTTTTTTGAACAAGGTTATAATTTATATTTAGAAGCAGTAGAAGCTAAAAAAGTTTACAAATTAAAAACAACACAATCTACTCCATGGGGGGAATTAGAACTTAAAGTAAGAAATATTTTGTAATATTTATAGAATTATATTTAATATTAATATATTAATTAATTATAAGGAACCTCAAATGGTAAAAGTAATTGGAATAAAATATGAGATAAGACCACCTCGTTTATGTGGGTTGCGTTTAGCTGTATTGAAAGAAAACGGGGATCATACTTCTTTCAGTTTTGACTTAAAGTACCATGATATGCAAGATGTAATTGACTTTTTAGTTTTACGTCAAACATATGAAGCTGGATTAGCCAGAAAATGGAAAGAAGGTTTGTTAATTTATTTCTAACGTTTAAATTGTACGGTTCAAGCTATTAACCATTTTAATTTATTGAAGGTCAACGATTCCGAAGTATGATAGATAATGCTTGGTGGTGTGGTAAAATAGTTGAACAAAGTGCTTCCCGGTCACCTTTTTTGTGCTATCAAGTTCTTTGGGATAATGGTGAAAAAGAAAATTTAAGTCCTTGGGATATGGAGCCTATAAACCCTAAAAGTATGATTTGTTTAGTTTATTAATGTATTTTTCAATTTCTTTCTAAATTTATGGTTATTAATTGTTATTATTATAAATAAAGGAGAACCGCTGAATGGTATGTCATTACCGGTGACTACTAAAGAAATGAAAGATATATTATACCGACCAGAGTCAGGTAATAAAGAATGGCCTAGTGGATCCCGAGATTTAATTTGTGACCGGATATTGAGAGGATTACATGATCTTATGGGAATGTCACTTGCAGAACCATTCCTTGCACCAGTTGACATACAAGAGTATCCATCTTATGCATATATTGTGGAATATCCTATTGATCTATCTATCATAAAAGTAGAATAATTTATAAATATTAAAAACTATAGTAATAAACCTAATTCAATTATTTAATGTTCAATTTTAGGCAAGATTAGAAAATCGTTTTTACAGACGTCTGGCAGCTGTACAGTTTGATGCAAGATATGTAGCAAGTAATGCTGAAAAATTCAATGAAGAAGGTAGTGATATAGTGAGAAGTGCTCAAATTATCACTGAAATCTTATTGAAAATTATTAAGTATGTTTTACAGATTTTTGTATTTATAATACTTTACTCTCAATAAGATGTATTAAATAAAACACCAGTTAATGTTTAAAAAATTAATTTAACTGTAATAACATATTTACTTTATATAGACACGATGCAAATAGATTAACATGGTTAATTCTTTGTTATATAAAAATAATTTAAGAACCCTTATTCAATTAAATTTAAAAAAAACCATACACCCACATCATCCCTTCTATCGTATCAAATATCTATATTAAATGTATTACATTCAATGTTCAACATTTATTGTTCAAAATGTTGGTTTTCTAAAATACAATTTATTCATGCTTAAAATTTAATTTCTCTAAATTTTCACTATGCTTTACTTACTATCTGTAAGTTATTGTTGGTATAGAGACTGAGAGTTAACAGTATTTTTTTCGTAACACAATATTTTTTAATTTTACTAAAACTTAAATGTTTCCAGATCTTCTTCACCAGTTGAAGTTCCTTCTCTTTGTCGCCAATTACAACAAAATTATAAAAATAATGAAGAGGAAAAGAAAAATGTACCGACTGATGATCGATCACGTAAATTAAGGCCTAGATCATTAAGAGAAAGAAGTCGACGAGAATCTAATCAGCCATTTAATTGGAAATTGGAATGTAAAAATTTTTTGAAACTTATGTGGTTGTCAAAAAACAGTACCCCTTTCAGGTAAAAATATAAAACTATTACCAATGATTTATCTAATTTTATAGCAAATATATTTGGCTTATTTAGTGTTGTTTATCAGCACTTATTAAATAATAATATTTAATTTGTATATGTCTAATAAAAATCAATTAAAGTTGAATCAGTTATATTCAATCTGTAAAGAATTTCTATCATGACTTCATACAATTTTTTGTTTATCGTTTTAATAATTTCTATTATAATAAAGTAACTTACTAATGTTAAATATTCATTAAATAAATTAATACTTTAGAGAACCAGTTGATTATGGTAAATATCCGGATTATGAACGGGTCGTTAGTACACCAATGAATTTAACTACCATTCGAGAAGATTTACGTGGAGATAATTACAATACACCACTAGATTTTTGTGAAGATGTTAGACGAGTATTTAATAATGCACAAACCATTTATCAATTTTATCCTGATGAAAAGGTATGTTTTATTATTAATGATAATTTAGTTAAGATAATGGTACATTAAAAAATGTTAAATTTATAATTTGGTGATTTATTGAGAATGGCCAGGAGTGATAAACTAGGAGATCTTTATACTCCCCAGCTTACTGATGGGGGCACATCGGAGACATGTACAGCCCTAATATAATATAATAGCCATTAGGTCAATAATACTAATATGTTTTAGAAATCTTCAGATTAAAATTGAATATTTTTATAAATGTAGCATTAACGAGTTATTCAGGGTTATAACTTTATTCCTTAATGAAAACAAAATGTAATGAATTTTCATATAACCACATAAAAATTGTAAGATTAAAAATAATTAAACAGTTAAGTACTATGTTAAAAATAAATATTTATAATTTTATTTTAAACTTAAATCTTTATTATTTATTAAACTTAGACATAGCTATATTAATGATTTATAACTAAAAAACATGTATTTATGTTTAAGTTGGAAAAAATTACTCAAGAAATGATAACAATGTCAGAAGAGAACATAACTCGAATCCTTAAAAATTGGGAAAGACAATCATCCAGACGTCCCACGTGTATGTAAAATATTATAAGACAAATACATTTTTAAATAAAGACAAATAATTACAAATACATTTTTTCTATATAGCTATAGTGAGTCAATTAAGTTCACGTCCACAAAGAAGATGTCGCTTAAAAAGACAAAGAGACTTAGACAATAGCCCAAGTGAAGAGGAAAGTGACGCTGATTTTAATTTAAGAACAAAAAGACCACGTAGATTAAAAAGAGTTGCAATTAAAGAGGAAACTACAGATCAATCCTCATCAGAAGAAGAAATAAAATTTGATCCTAACCAACCTTCAACAAGTTTTGCACATAGTAAGTTTTTTTATAAAATTAATTATTTGTTTTTATTTATAAATTAATTTATTTTAGATGATAGAAGTGAATCTAATCGTGTAAAAATAAAAAAATCAATGGATATGCCATCGACCAGTTATGAGATTAAAGAAGAAGTTCAAAGTGACGATGAAACACCACTTAGGCGTCATTCATCAAGAATACGTAAATCTACTTACCGTGTACAAGAGAATAATGATGAAAGTGATGATGATGATGATTACACTCCTATTGAATCTCAGCGGCCAAAACGATTGGTAAAACCACATCCAAAAGATTTTGATAATGATAGTGATGATGAAGTTATGCCTACCAAACCATCACACAGTAGGAGACTCCCAGTATGCACAGAAAGATTTGAAGTACCACCTATTACTAGAAGACAAACTACAAGATTCCATGATGAAGAAGATAATGAGGAGGAAGATCAACCTACTAGAGCTAGGGCTACCCGATCAAGATTTATAAACACCGAGGAAACTGATCAGAGAGGAACTAGAAATTTGAGAAAGAAAAAACGTTGGGATTATGCCAAAATGTTGGATGTATCTGGTGTAAGTAGTGAAGAAGGCGCTGATGACTGGAAACCTACACCAAAGTTTTCCAAAAAAATACCTTCCCGTCATAAAAGCCAAGCTAAAAAAAAAAGGAATTATACTGAACATAGTGATCAGAGCTGCAGTAGTGATGATAATAATGATGACGATGATGAAGAAGACGATGAAGAAAATAGTGTTAATATAAGAGTATCTGTAAGTAGTAGAGGGCGAATTAGAAAATTAACAGCAGAAGCCAAAGCACATTTGTTTCGGAGATAATAAAAATTATTGTTGACTTTTATCATTTCTTTACAATTTGTAATATACGTTTTAATATTTTTTAATATTATGTTGAAATTTAATTGTCAATATAATATACAAAATACTACATACAAATATGATTATTGATAATTAACATTCAATAAAATAATTTAATTATATTTTTAATTTACTAAGATACATTTAATACCTAATTATATTTTTATATTTATTAGTATGATATTGTATGTTGTAGAAATTCAAAATGTTGTCTTGAAAATCTAGATTTTATTTTCTATTAACTCTGTTTTAATAGTCTTGACATACTTGTATTATAATATTAAATGTGTTAACTATTGAGATTACAATTTATAATATTGGTCAGGCGTATTTTGACAATTGTATTTTTATTGTTTTTAATATTTAAAATTATTATGACGATTTTAAGAACAAAATGTAAGATATTAATTAAAAGAATAATTTTAAAATATATAAATAAGTATGACAGCACCTATATTTTTTTAAATATTTATTGTGTTTAAATTATTTAGTTTTTATTTTGTTGGTAACTATAAAATACAAACTAGGCATTCACACAGGTGTATTAATAGAGTGGTCTGGCTGCTCCTGAAATTTATTTTATGTGTTTATTTAAAAGTTTTATATAATAGGGAATAATTTTAAAGATATTAAATTTAATATAAAATAAAAATATTTATGTTAAATGTGTGTGTTACACCACACACAAATCTTGCGTATGCCAGACGCCCGATGAATATTTTGAAAAATATCTTACTCTAATCTATATTAAAAAAGTCTTTGAGGTTTAAATATGCAATCGCACCACATTATTAGGCAACCACGCGGAATTTTTATCAATCGCACATTCTCACAGCAGTAAATTTGTCTTTTGATGACCATTGTTGAGGAAAACAAGTAATGACGGTATTGGTCAACCGCTGAAGCTATGAATTTGAAATTTGATCAATAGTTTCGTTTTATGACCGATAGACACCCACTAAGAAAGGATTTTTCAAAATTCGTCCCCTAACTTAACCTAAAGGGGAGAAAAGGGGTTCAAAGTTTGATATATTGGAAGAGGTTTGCTAGCGCTCGCAGGCAAATGCATTCTAGATTGCAAAAAAAAATTTAGAAAAAATTATACAGTAGGAACACACATTAAATATGTCAAACTACAATCTCCAGAACAGAAAAAACTATTCAAAATAATTAGTTCATTAAAGAATGATTATTCATAGGGCACCAATAAGTTATCAATTTTGAATTAAATTTCCCGCATTTGCGTCAAATAGAAACAAATAAATGTTTTTTAAAGATAATGTAAAAATATCGGTTAGGACGGTTAGGTTATAACTTATAACATAGAACAATATTATGGTTATAAATATAAATAGTCTATGGCAAATGACAATCGTCTGAGACGAACGGTGATCCCAATACGTACTCATAAATTTCGTTCCATTCTGTTTATCAAGCTAAGTGTCTATTTTTAAAAATGTCAGTACTTGACAATACTTCCAGACCGAACTTTTGGATCGGAGATATGAAGACGCGCGCTGCATTTTCCTTGACGGAGAACGTGTTTCGCTGGAAGAATAAATAATTACGTAAGTTTTGTCCTTACTCCTTCTACTCTTTTGACGCGGTAGACCTAATGTAAAAATGTATTGTCAGACAAACTTATACTACCGCCAGATGCTAAGCCCCCCAAAATTAGCCGTAGTCCCCCAAAAAACATAGGACATATAATTTTAAAATGATATATTGCAATGGACTGCTTGCCTTTAATATATTCAGCCCCCCCCCCCCCCCCAAATCAAAAGTTGAAATTGCGCCTATGTGCCAGACGTAGAGTACAGTGACGGCACTAGGGGGGGGGGGGCACTCCGTGCAAATGCCTTGGGCCCCGTGCCCCCATGTCTCCTTATTTTTTTTTCATAATTGTATGGCATGCAGAGAAAAAGAAATCATTTAATTTATGGTACGCAACTTGAAAATAATTTTTTGTAAATAAATAATGCGGCCTATACCGATTACCGAATTGAAAATATTACGATAAATAGTAAATACAACACATCTCGGTCAATAATAACAACCTATAACGGAAATATTGCAATAACTCATTAGCCATTAGTTGATCACGTTTAAGACTTTAAAAATAACTCGAAACCGAAAATCTTAAGCTGTCGTTTATTCGTGTTTACTCGTTATTCGTTACTAACTGGCCAATACAGATCTATTAAAAGTTAAAACATTGCATAGACCTTCAAAATCGTTTAACCATGATGGAGAATCAAAAGATTGATGCGTTTAGCGTTAGATCTATATGCACTATGCAGAATTAATAATTTTCAGATTGCTTGTTAATGAAAACCAAACTCCTCTCAAAGTAGGTACTTT